>NW_015090880.1:1058268-1338780 GCF_001431845.1 Calidris pugnax
CCCCCCCCCCCCCCACACACACACGCTGATGGGGGGGGACAAGGCCACATTCTCCATCAGCTCAACCCGAGCAACACAGACAAGGTGGCTGGAAGCCAGACGTCCACCCAACCTCCCCGGTTCCATCTCCAAACACCCCTCAGATGTCTTCACCTCCAATCTGCAAAGTGCTGGTAACGTTTGTGAGCTCCTGCCCCAGAGGGAAACGGGGTGGGGGACACACACCGGCCCCTCCAAACCCCCAATAAACAGCTGATGGCGAGAGGGCACAGCCAGAAACAGCCAAAACAATCTCACACCCAGTGCTGCTCCACATGCACTTGATAACCTGGATTCACCCCATTCCCCTCTGTTGCCTTCAGAATGCAATTAATAATGAAATGATTACTTCAAATTATTAGAATAATTATGTTTATGCATATGCATGCAAATGCATCATTCAGAGCAGGGCTGGGCAAACGCTGCAGGTCTGAAGAGCATTCACACGTCCATCACTCTACACAGCTCCTGCTTCCAAACTCCTCATGTTCTAACCAGGGCTACATATTACCTTTAGGGCTTGCTTATTATTATCCCTTTTAGAAACGGATATTTACCCTGTCTGTCATGCAAGCTCAGGCTGCAGAGCCCGTCAGCTGAAGGATACAACTGCACTTGAAGTGAGCCTTGAACCCAGGAGACCAGCAAAACATCTCACCGAGCAGTGCCAGGGCCATAAGTAACAATTACAAATATCCAGTATAATGGGGTCTTTTAACGAGTATTGCTTTGAAGTTCCCAGAAGGATTTAATAGGAAGCAAGAGTATGACCTTGTGAGTTCCCCAGGGCACACTGGGATTTGAAATAGGTTTTCCTTTAAACAAAAGTCCATTTTAGCTTATAAGGCTTTCAAGCAGCAGCTGCCATCGGAGGCCTGTTTTTTTAATTCATCAGGGGTTTTTTTTTATGGTGCACTTTTTGTAAAGGCAGAGAATGTATCCGATAGGAAGAATAAGAAAAGCAGTTAGATAATGGCATAACGAGAGAAATCAGTTCAGGTCAAAGTGGCAACGACATGACTTTCCTATAGCCCAAGATACCTTGTTAGGGTTTGAGCACATGTGCTTGCTTGGTCATTCTACAAATGTATTAGATGGAGACCAATCTGCTGTTGAACTTTTATCTCCATAGGGATGAAGAACCTCTAAGCTCAGGCAACGTAGGGAAAGCGATTGTATGAGACAGATGCTTACATTATGGTACAAAGCCAGCAAATTCTGATTTCACTTTGAGCAGAATAATACCCATTAATTTCAGTGAAGCAGGCTTTCCCACAATGAATCCCGGAAAGGACGGGAAGCTTATCATACCGATCACCCTAAAACCCACAAAATGATGTACAGATTACTCCGCAAAGTCAGTATGCACCACTGCACATGGCACTTACCTCCTGAGAGAAAGAAAAGAAGAACGAATTGCTTATTTGAAAGCTGGGCACATTTTCATATCATGTACTAGATAAATAATGAACTCGAGCTCATACACTGCCTTTAAAGCCAGATTTCTCTAGCACAAGAGGAAAGAAATACAGCTGCATGTGGCTGGAAGATTTGCCTAATGGCACAGGGTAACGGTTACGCTGTTCTGACACTGCTTTGCAGACAGCGAATTCAAGCTCTCTTTGTAAAGACGAGCAAGGAAAAACCCCATGGAATGTAGCACAAAACATACACTCTCCATTTTTGAGACAGTGCAATGGTGAACTCCACAGTCAAGCTCTGGTTTATGGACAGGAGTGCTAGGGACTGCGTGGTTGGAGCCCAGGGCAGAGACGGGGCTGCTCACCATCCAAACCTACAGTACAGTATAAACCACAGAATCACAAGGGGTTGGAAGGGAGCTCGGGAGATCACCCAGTCCAACCCCCTGCCAAAGCAGGTTCACCCAGAGCAGGTCCCACAGGAACGTGTCCAGGTGGGGTTTGAATGTCTCCAGAGAAGGAGACTCCACCCCCTCCCTGGGCAGCCTCTGCCAGGGCTCTGCCACCCTCAAAGTGAAGAAGTTCCTCATGTTTAGGTGGAACTTCCTCTGTTGCAGTTTGTACCTGTTCCTCTTGTCCTGTCCCTGGGCACCAGTGGAAAAAGCCTGGCCCCATCCTCCTGACACCCACCCTTTAAGTATTTACAGGCGTTGATCAGATCCCCCCTCAGCCTTCTCTTCTCCAGACTAAAAAGCCCCAAGTTCCTCAGTCTCTCCTCGTTAAGGGAGATGCTCCAGGCCCCTCGTCATCTTCATAGCCCTCTGCTGTACCCTCTCCAGCAGTTCCCTGTCCTTCTTGAACTGGGGAGCCCAGCCCATGGAAAGCACGGAAAGCAGAATGGAATTCACTCCTCTGGGGAACACTATAAAGATCTGTTCCTGCACGAATTCTCACCAGCTCTAACGATGGGAGAGGTGATACACGTTCCCCCTTTGTAAGGGTGAGATATAGCATCCATCATTTATGAATACTTACCAATGAAAGCGATAGTTCTCTGTAAACAAACAAAAAGCATGTCATTTATTTCTCTGCCTCTGAACTGCTTATGCTGATAACTCTGTCAGCACCAATAAAGCCCTTTTGTGAAGCTGGAAAGATGATCTAAACTACCTGTGGTGACAGACACTGCTTTCAGCCTCCTCAGGACTGGGCTAACAGATAATTTTTATCAGCCACACCTTTGAATACTTTGCAAGGTATTATTAAGGTAGGAGCCTTCAGAGACAAATTCTTGTCAATATTAATTTTCCATCCAAGCAAGTAAAAGAAAATGTGACTTTGAGTCAAAGAACAGAGCCAGACACATACTGTTTAGGGCCTGAAAATTCATCATGTTTTCCCCTGGAAAATGACTATAAGATTGAGATTTTGAGTTGGGTAGTAAGATTGCAATAGCAAAGGATTAATCTTCCCCTCCTAAATAAAAGCCAAAATTAAGGCAGCATTGTAGTGCTGAGGAACATCAGTCTCGAGCACGTCTGGCCGCCTCTTCCCTCCTATCTCCCACTCGTCTGCTTTGCAGATAACAGCTCCTGGGTCAGGTGACAACACTGGGATCAAAGAATAAACAGCAGGAAGGCTTATCAACGCTGCCAGCAAACGACAGTTTGCAGAGAGGCTTGAAGAAGACCTGCGGGAGGAAGAGCCGTGGAGCTGTGGTTTGGGGATCAGGCTGGGGGGCAGGAATCCCCGCTCGGAGCTGGGGGTGATGGGGGGTGCCCCGGGAGAGCAGAGCCCCTGCACCAACCCTCACATCATGTAAATTCAGCGGGATGTACTGCTGCCAGGAGCCGGCCAGGAAAGCACCCAGGATCTGAGGAAATGAGCTTCCAAACCTCTGCCAGACTGAGGCAGGGAAGGACCCAACCCCATTCATAGCGATCCTTAATTGGAGCCGACGGTACAGAAAACATACTCATTTAAACTACATTTAAAATGTTTCCCTCTGAATGCTGTGAACTGGAAAGATAACAAATAGTAGCAAATTATTTTCACCTGCTTAAAACAAAGCAATTAATAGTACTTTGGTTATCTTACCTGGAAAGCCAAGCTCTGCTGAGAGCTGTTAAAGCCAAGTGTGAAAACAGTTTGCGTGAAACATAATTAAAATTATGACCTGAGTGATCTTCTAAAACATCCCGGAGGAGCCCTGAAGTCAGAGCTACAAGAAAACCATTCTTCTCTGCCTTTTGACTTTGTTCCTGAACTGGCTCCTGAATGTCCTCCAGCACCTCATGCCACTGTCCCTTCATCTTCTGGCCCCCCCAGGAATGGTGCCGCTGACCCCCTGCTGTGTGGAGGGGTGGGCACTTCCCCGTGCCAATCCCCGGAGATACGTGAGTAAATATAAAGTACTCACGCAAGGAATCGTTTTCTTACACCCACACCCAGTAAATACAGCTCCACGGGTCACCCTGGTTTACCCATTCAAGTCAGCAAAGAACTGAGAATGTTTTTCTAATTAATCATGGTACTTAATAAAAAAATGAAGAAAACCAAAACTCCCTGCAGTTGCCAAACAACAGGAACACACGACTGAACAGCATTTTTTTTCCCCTTTTTTCCTCAGCTGTATTCAGTTATGGGTTTCATACCGAGTTAGATTACAGAGGTATTTTCTGTTTACTCATTTAATTAATTACAAGCAATTCCATTATTTACTCTGTTTATTTCCATTTTTTTCCTTACAAACCAGCACATTACCCTTTATTTCCATTTTTTTCCCCTACAAACCAGCGCATTACCCTCCCAGCCCCTGAGAGCAGTGGCTGGGCAGTGCCAAACCTAACACCTTGCTGAGCCCTGGGCTCAGCCACATCAGCCCATTTCAATCAGACCCCACAGGCGCCCACAGAGTCAGAACCGGATTCGTATTTCTCACAATTTGGAAACACGTACTGATTTTCAATAGAAAACTGCAACCAAGACGACACCTGGAGAGAAAACTTTTGTGGAAGTTGGCTGTTGTCTCAGTCAGTCTCCCAGTCAATAAAGTGCCCCTTCGCGCCATCAGTCACATTTGTGAGCACACCACGGCCTCCTCCTGACGCGCACGTCAAGGGAACCAGGCAACGGGGAGAAAAACAACATCTCGCCCAAGGGCTGTTAATCTGAAGCTGTCGTTGGACGTGCACGACAAGGTTACACTGAATAAAACCTGCCCGTGTTAGAGAAACAGGTCATAGTTCTATTTTAAATAACAATAAGTGTCATATTTATTGCTCCATTTGTTCTTTCCAGGAAAACATAACGACAGAAAAGACTGAACAAACACTTCAGCATCCCGTGGGTAACCGGTTCTTACCCAGTACATCCTCTCCTCTGAAGAGATGAATTTCTCTTGATAAACATCGGATATAAAGCTGTATTTTGTACAGTTTTTTCATGGAGACTTTTCACATACCCAAGCACATCCTGAGTGCTCAGGGCAGTAACTATGTCCTGTATGAAGTACCTTGTACACTGGTGCCCAACCTATTATAGGACTCCTTCAGGTTGTACTTACACTCACCAAAACCTCCTTCCTGGGTTGTCTTCACGTCTCTGCATCAGCACAATCCCAGACGAAACCGGTGCCAAACCTTTTGCCAGGTCATGTCCTCAGGAAACCACATCTGGTCCTGCTGCGACACACGCGGAGCCTGGGGGGGACTTCAGTTGGCTCCTCTACTCTCCAGGTGTCCCAGTGCCCCTGGGGATGCCCCACTGGCTGCAGGAGACCTGGAGCCAGCCTGGGGTGGCTTTGCTCTGCTTTACCTCTGCCTCCAGAGAGAGGGTCTACAGAGCTCCAGCCCTATGATGCTACTGGCAAGATTAACACGGTGTAAGTGGGCATGTGTGCAGCAGAGGGACGTTTGGCTACGGGCCGTGTCTGGTGAGATCCACCACTGGGAGGATGACACTCTCTTACTGCCCCAAAGGAGAAGAGTCTTGTATGAGAAGTTCCCAAGGCAGGGGTGGCCACCCAAGGGTCATCAGAGCTCAGTAAAGATATCCTTTCAACAACACTCTGCTGCACATGTGAAAAAAAAAGCATTTGAAACTGTATTCCTCTAAGGCTTTATGATTTGGCACATCAGCTTGAGCCAGAAGAACGATGCCACACTGAACTGCGAGTCTCCTGGCATGGAAATGATGTGCAGGCTCCGGATTCTTCCACAGAGAACGTGTGTGTGTGTGTTTGTTAGCCTACATGGATATTTGGGGGATGTTTGCCCTGGAAAGCAAACGAGGACACATGCACGTGCCCAGCAATCGCTCCTCTCAGGTGGGAAATCTGAATTTACTTCTGTAGGGAGCAAACAACCCCGTACCACTGCCGGGGGGCAGCTCCTCACCTGAAAGGAGGAACCTGCCCTCCTCTTCTCCCTGAACTCGTTGGCAAAGAGTTGCAAGTAACAAACATCTTAACGGAAAAAATCAAGAATGTTCATGAGGTGCAAAGAGGCTAAATTAACTGGAAAATGTATTAATGGTATATAACTCTGTAACACAGTGTCTAACAAAATTACATCCAGAGCTACATGGTTAAACAGTGCAATTTTGCTGCAATCAACATTTAATTTTTTTGCAGAAAGTCTTGATTTCAAATATCCTGGAAATGTTAAACAGCTGATATTAATAAGAGTACAGGTTTAATATAAGGCTCTTTATTCCATGGACATGATAAGCATCATGACAAGAGGTGTAACTATGGCAACTATATTTTTTTTCTTTCTTTTTCCTCTGAGCAGCAAGAAGAGACATCTCACTGGATGCAGTGCCAGGCTCTTCTCCCCAGTAAACCTCAGTGCTCTGAGCCACAGAGGAGTAACTCAGCCAAACACCAGATCCCGGGACTGGAATGCCTTTCTCTCCTATTGTGTGTCCATCGTGTTTCATAGGCACTTACATGTATTTAGGCATTAACCTAATTCCCTTCCTTTTTTTTTTTTGGCCCTATGGCTAGAAAATAAAATGATGCCTTTTTTCCTTGCTGCCAGATGGAGTTTAAAACCATCAAGCTCACCCCAAAGTCAAAATACCTATTTTCATGACCAAAGGGATGCTCTCCTCTTTAACATATCACCATACCTCACTGAAAGAGATGCACATTTGCTATCCTGAAGCCAATAAAGATTAAAAAACCACCCCTGTGATGTTTTCCAAAGACACAGGGTGTGAAAGTGGTGCCTGTTAGCAACGCGAGAGAGACCCAGAGAAAGACCAATTTCTTGAGTGCCATTCCTTTGATTTGCTGCTGCTTTGCTGGCCCCCAAAACACCAAACCAGCCCAGGCCCCTGCTGCACAAATATATTCTCTGTTTGCTCTCTGTGTCAACATAAAATAATATCCACCTCATTTTCCAGTATTATTTTGTGTCAGTGACAAATGAGTGCTCAGCTGTGTCTCACCCTCCTTCCACTCACACGCTCCTCCAGTTCATCAGTGCTGTCAGTTCCCAGCGCTGCGCCAACATTTCCTACCTTTTTTTTCCTTTTTTTTTTTTCCCCACAAGGTGACAAAACATATCAGGGCTTGGGTAAAATTACTGTGTGAGCCACTGCTCTCCCCTAACCCTGTCGGCTCCACCACCCCTCAGCACACCCCGATTGCGTGCCACCCAGGGTTTTTTTTTCTATTCTTATCTATACAATCTTTGAACAGTTCTCTTCGTGCTTGCAATCATGCCCACAGAACATGCACACCTTTACTCTGAGAATTTCATTTCCCTGTAATACCACTTATTTTCAGTTTTCCTGGCCCTTTTCCTCCATTATTACTATGATTAGCTTTTTGAACTCGCTTACCAAATTTTCAATAGGTTTGTGAACAACTACTCTTTCAGCTAACCCATTGCCACTGGTTCCTGGTGGAAACCCTTTGTCCCTGCTCTCCTGTGAGCTGTTTCTGCTAAAGACTGGACTCCAAAGGCTGCAAGGACCATTAATCTCAGAAAAATACACAACAGGAAAAAAGAAAAATTAAAATAGAAGATTTTTTGTTTTGAGTAAAACTGCAGCAGCAAAGTCCCCAGGTCTAAGACAGGACTGCAATCCCGACAGACAAATCCGAGAGGAATGAGGAATGGGCTCCGCTCATTCCCAGAGAGCCATGCTTCCCTTTCCTGCAGGGAAAAGGAGAGCAGGAGCCTTTGCCCATCGGATCTGCTGGTGGGGAAGGTTGTTGACAACTTTCCTGCCACATATGTTCAACCCTGTTACCTCAGTGGCAGCTCTGAGCAGAACGCCTCTGTCCCCGAGGGGAAAAAAAATATGAAGTCACTCATTGAGTACAGGTGCTGCACCTAGCCTTGTCGTCTGCACAGATTTTATCACAAACGTAAGCTACTCGCTTCTCACCCAGATGTTAGGTGTCCTTAGAGTAACTCCCCTGGCTGTCCTTTGTCCCTGCAGGGTGTGACAGCTGACACCGTGCCCATGGCTGCAAAACCATTGCGCAGGAACCGAAGCAGAGCTTCTTCCGAGATCTTTTAATTCAGCACAGAATTTTTAAAGAAGTGGGCTTGGTTTTGTTTAGTGGAAAAAAAAAAAAAAAGGAAAAATTATACCCTGCTTTGACAAACAGGAATATAAAACGTATACCTCAAGGCAAGTGTGTGTAAGTGAAGAAATCCCTCCCCACTCTGACCGAGCTGGAGGTAACTGGATTCCAGCAGTGGCTGGCCACCCGGCAGCAAATCTCAGCACAACCCCTGCACTTCACAGTCCACCAGAAATATTTTCTTTCCCAGAATATTGCATCTCAAGCATGCACTGAAGGCCTTTCTCTTCTGCCCTGTCTGCACAGCAGGGCTCACCGTTTAACGGCGGTGGGGCTGTTCCCTGGACCTCACCCTGCGAGACGGGGAGCGCGCAGCCTCGTGCCCCCTGCGCTGCCTTGGAAACCCATCTGCAGCCTCAGCTGTTTATCTAACTGTTAATAATAATAATAATTGAATAAATTCCATTAACTGATCATAATATCCACAGGCAAACTAAAATGGCGACAACACAATTTTCTAGCAGTCAAAAATCACCAGCTGGGAACAAGATTGAGAAAATCTGCAAATGCTCTAAATTGCAAAACCTCAAACTCAGGTTCCCTACTACCTCAGAGGGCAAAACACAGTGTGAAGTGTGGCATAGGCTTCCTTCAGTCTTTGACTTCATGGTCATTAGCTGTTAAAATCATAGAACCAATGGTTTGGGTGGGAAGGGACCTTAAAGCCCATCCAGTCCCTGGGCAGGGACACCTCCCACCAGCCCAGGTTGCTCCAAGCCCCCTCCAACCTGGCCTTGAACCCCTCCAGGGATGGGGCAGCCACAGCTTCTCTGGCCAACCTGGGCCAGGCTCTCACCACCCTCACAGCAAAGAAGTTCTTCCCCACATCTCAGCTCCATCTCCCCTCTTTCAGTTTAAAGCCACCACCCCTAGTGCTATCGCTACAGGCCCTTATAAACCATTCCTCTCCAGCTTTCTTGTAGGGTCCCTCTAGGTACCCTCCTAAAAATCTCTTTTCTAGCTACTTCCAGTCAAACTGTCCACACTTTCATCCTCAGTGGCCCGACAACATTGTAGGTCTGAGTTTGTAAACTTTTCTTGGGCCTGGAAGATTCCTGATTATATTGAGTCAGGTTTTACACCGGAGGCTACAGATCATGGCTGCTCTTGGGGACAGTTTTGTTATAATTAAAATAGCAATAACAATCAAAAGAGCACACATCCCGAAAGCTGCAAAAGGCAATCGTAATGTTTCCTGTTGCTTGGGTAGAAATACGACTCCAAATATTGCGATGCCCTAGCCTGGGGAAATTCCAGTGATTTTGGTGAAATTGAGCTGAGAATGTCAAGTCTGATTTCATGATCCTACAACTCTGTGTGTGAGTCACCTCATTACCACGGCTGGGGATGGGAGCACACGTAAGGGGCTACAGCAAGTTACCACGTGAGAACAGCATCAGGTGAGTCCTGTCAGGGTGACATTTCCCCTGCTCGGGAGAAAGGGAGTCATTATAAATATATGGAAGACAAGAGCCAAAAGTCTTTGTCTTTTCCCTGATATTACAATTTATGAATTTGACAAATTCTCCCTGAGAGGGTGTAAGGGCTGATAAATTAGTCAAAGGGATAACTCAGCGCTACTGAGTTTATTAGGCAAAAAAGCAAGAGACTGGTCCATGAGGTATAACAATATATGCAAAATTTACAGCTCACTCTTCCTCCAAATCGCCTCGGAAAAAAAGATCACATAAAATGACAAAGAGAAACAATGGAACAAAAGCGGAATACTAATACTAATACACTAATTAATACTCATTTGTGTCTCCAAGATGCATATCAAGCTACCTAGCTTTTCACATCCAAAGCACTCATAGCCATGAATAAGGTGTTTTAACCAGCCTTGTTCAGACCTCAATCTATAAAGTGATCGTTTCAGTGCATAAAGAATTTCGGTTTTTAAAACAGTCTGACACTTTCCTGTGTATTTACAGTTCTTGTACCATGTAAGTCATGAAAGGTGTGAGACAGCCTGCAAAATAATTAATATGGGAGCACGCAATTATGCGAATGTATTAAACTGCATCATCAAATCTAATTATTTTGAGATGTAAACAGAAAGTAACCAACCCCCAGATGTTCAGAGGGGAGGGAACCGGCACAGGCTCCCGGAGGAACCGTGCTGCCCTGGAGGCTGCAAACTCCCCAGGGTCTCATGGCATCCACTGCCCTGTTACTACCACACATAGAGCTTTTCCAGCAAAATTTCCTGGCCACATAATGATATTAATTAAAGAAATAATCTCGTAAGTAGCTGGAGTCCAGCTACACTTAACGAAGTCAGAAGGATGAAGACTTGGCTTCCCCTGACCTATAGGTCTCATTCCAGCACTAGTTGCAAGATCTTATTTCTGAGAGGTCTTAAATTAAGCATTTAAACAGCACATACTGCTCTCAGCCATACAAAGCGCTGTCATGGTGTAAAAATATATACATCCATTGTGAGGGATACCCTTCATAGTTCGAGATGTCACGAGAAGAGTCTAACCCTTCAATTGCCAAGAAGGGTAATTGCAAACCCCATGAGACAGTCAGGGAGAGAATAATTTCTGGCAGTAGTTTGGCTGCTGGGCAACAGGATGCTGTCATGGATATATAAAACCTGAAGGAAAACATTGATTCAAATGGATATTGAGACCTTGAGAAACTGGTAAAAATTAAAATGCAAATTGAATGTGCAAATGCAAATGGAGGGGGGAAGGAGGAATTAAGTTCTCGGAGTAAAAGTCCTGCTTTTTCCTTTATTTAAAGGAGAAACCTGGAGAGAGCAGCTGCTCCAGGGACAGTCCAGGAAAGGGAACTCACTCAAACCAACGAATGTCTCAAAAACATCAAACAGCACGTTTGAGTTTCACTCGACACCCTTCAGGGCACACCGAGCTGCATTTTCTCTCCAGCACATTGGTCTTAAGGCACGTTAGTCCTGCACGTCTCCGTCTCCTTAGAGGCTGTATCTGTATAAATCTTCCAGCGTAAAATGTAAATAAGACAATATCAAACCTGCAAAATTGTACCTGTGGAAAACAGGCCTCGTTACGGATACCCCTCGGCGTGTACAAAATTAAAGGTTGTTCAACTGTTCAACCTCATCAAATGTAGACGGGCTGCGGCTTGAAAAATATGTGCTAATGAATAAGTAATTTTGGGAATAAATACTTACATGCTGGTTTCCAGCTTAAATTTGCAAAAGCACTGGAGTGCAAGGGGCCTGAGGGCGCGTAGAAGGGACCTGTGTGCATCTCTCCACCAGCGTGTGTGTGTGTGTGTTAGAGATGTGTCCCCAACAGGTAGTGACTACTGGGAAGGCAGCTCAGGAGAAAAAGTACGTGGTGATTACAAGAAGAGAGAGGGGAAAAAAAAATCACCTCTGAACTGTAGAAAATGGAAAGTAAAAAAATAAATAATGCACCCATGGTTCATAGTGTGGCACAACAGCAAGTTGTGCTGTGTCTGCTTTGTCAAACTCTGCTATGCAAAGCCACATGAAAGTGAGAGCTAATGTTCCTGAGGGGGAGCAACTGCAGTACAGTCTGTTGCAAACACATTTTTGCTAAAGCTTTAGTAAATACTTCTACAACACCTTCTCTCCCCAAGGAAGCAGAGCGAGTCCTGCTCTGATCCTCCCCTTTGGACGAGAAGGTGAGGGACATCCAGACAGCAGCATCAGGGCAACACCACCCAAACAACACAGGGAAAGGCACCTCACTGCAATTAAATAGATATTCCTTTGATTTCCAATTTATTCCCTGGGTGTAGAGGGGTTTGGGTTGGAAGGGACCCTTAGAGGTCATCTAGTGCAACCCCCTGCCATGGGCAGGGCATGGTCCTTCACACCATGTCCAAAACAGCTGTAAAGAGCAGTTGAAGCATCAGTTGAGAACTGAACTGAAATCTGCTCAGGTTCTGCAGGAAACAGCAGCTGGAAACAAAACACCAAGCCAAGCTCCTGCAGAGGAACGGAACCAGCAGCCCCAAACCCCAAACCCCTTCTCTAGCTCAGAGCACTCATGGTTCCCAACCGAGAGGAAACCTGGGGGAGCCCATGCTCCTCGAGAGCTGAGCTCTCCTCCAGCAGGGCAAGAGAAAACCAAGAAGAAGACCCGTCAAAGGCTTTTGCTTATGAATTTTGACTGCAAATTCTCATTTCTTAGCAATCTCCACTGAATAGAAAATCCTTCAAGTGAGGTTAAACACAGAGCGCTTTCTCAGGATGAAACTAGCCAGATTTAAAATGAAAATGACGCTTCAATCCAGAAAATAATTATTCTGTACCACATCCTCTAAGGCGTGACAAGCTACAGGACATCACCCAATTCAGACCCAAAGCCTTCAGAGAGCTGCCCGCTCCTCAGAGCTGCTGCTGGCTGGTGTTGGTGGCCCTGGGTCCCTGGGACCACGCGCAGGAGGAGGAGAGACACAGAAAATCCTTGGCACCAGAAGGGAACTGGAACTGCTTACCTCTTTCACCATAAACCCAAAATGGTTTTGAACCCAAGTCATGACTCGTATCACAACACCTTCATTATAGCATAATTGAAGTAATTACATATATATTCTAGGAGAGATATGACCAAGAAACGTAATGACTTCACACAACATGGTGCTGCACATGCCTTCCAAATATCTCAGCACTTTGCAATCACCATGGAAATTCCTCTGCATACAGAGCAAGCAAAAAAAAAAAAAAAAAGACTTGTAAAGCAACTGCAAACCTTTTGGAAGCAGCACACGGTGCCCAAGCCCTGGGAGGAGAACCCCTGCCTCGGACCGGGGCTGAGCTACCCGCACTCCTAATTGGATTATAATTGTTTAACAGACTCAGTGGTGCTAATGGCCTGCTCTGTGCAAAAACCAACCCTCCCAGCTCTGCCCTTGCAGAGAGGTACAATGATTGGCATTCTCAAATTAATACAGTCAGCACTGGAGATCTACTCATTGCCCAAAGCCACACGCAGGACCAGCTTGGGGGAAACCCAACGTGAATTCCAGAGGAACACGAAGTTCAAGGATGTGCCAGCTGCCGCCCAAAGGTCAGAAAACATTTCTGCTGAGCAGGTACCTGCTCCTCTTTGTGTCCTTAACCCCTGGCAGCCGAGCGCTGCGGCACGGAGCTGAGGTGGAAAGGTTACCTGCTGCTCGAGAATCTGAGCAGGAGCCTCGGCTCATACCAATTGATGTTTCTTCTTCAAAGCAATGGGACTGCTGTGGGTTAGACACGCTCAGCCTCTGGCCCAGATGGGGCCAAAGTTCAGCAGAAAACACAGATAAATGATAAAAGGTTGCTGATGAGTTGTGGTGTTTCACCCTCATCCCTGCTAAAGCAGGTTTAAGTGCCAAAGGACTCCCAGTACCATCTTGTTGCAAAAACCAACCCAAATAACAATGTCCAGTAATAATAATCCAACTAAAAAAGCAGGGGGACACTCTCCATTTAGTCTCTCCTTGACTGCTTTTATAAATTCTATGGCAGACTTCAGAGCACAGCAAACTCATGGGCATCACTCGGTCCCTTCCAGAGCAAAAAAGCAACCTATTGCCATGGTTTTCTTTGTCCTTGTTACCCAGAAGCCAATCTCTGTTAAACAGCGTGTACCACATACAGGGCAAAACGCTCAGTAGCTCTGGTGTGCCGAGGGGACACGCCGAGGAGAGCCACGTCCTCTTTGCACCAGCTTAGACGAAGAGTTCACTGACCTCGGCATGAAGTGTCAGACTCACACCACCCTCAAAACTTTATGGTCCTTGTCCCTCAGGTCCAGGAGGCAGTAGAAGAGAGGAGACGTCCTTCTGGGACTTACATGATCCCATCTGCGATGCACGGGCATCTCACCATCCTCATCCTCGGGAGCCTGCTAGCCTTGCACTGGGAGGCTCTGAAAGCCCAAGGGATGGATCCAGGTCCTTAAGGTATCCCAAGTACTGGCCTGTCTTTTCCTCCTGACCCGTAAGCTTGTTGCTTGGCGATGGGTCAGAAGAAAATTGCTGCAGATATTTCTACAGGACCAAATGTGACTCTAAAACAGCATTTAGTGTTTCTTTGCCTTGTTCAGGTGATGGAAAATTTTTTTTCCTGTGACCCAGATACCATGTAGAGTTTTTCAAGCCTTGTATTTCCACCAGTCTCAGCAGTAAAGAAGTCCTATTTGTCACTCACGGGAAACAATTTAAAAGCATCATAAATGCCTCTCTCCGTGCGTCACAGCAGAGACTGACACAGCCAAGCAATGGCTCGAGGACTGTGCTCACACCAACACACCAATACCTTACTGGCAAAACAAGTGTCAATTTACAACTAAGTTGATGTTTGCCTGATATCATTGCTTTGCTTTTAATACAATGTATTGTCTCTTGCTGGTTTTTGTTTTGTATTCCTGGAAGAACAAATCAAAACACAGCAGCCAGAGCGACAGCAACCAGCCCAGCGGGAACAGAAACGCTCCCGGGTGAGAAGCGGAGACCAGGACCCGCTGCAGAAGAGCTCTGGTGTGGGTGAGACCATCACAAACCCAAACCAGCCTTGGCTGTGGCATTATTCATAGTTTGGTATGGGCCAAATTTTGACATCTGCTTAAAGAATCTGAATGACCATTCGCTTTTGATAGAAATTGGATGGTAAAATTGTGTGCCTCTGCAGCGAGCAATTACACAATAATGGTACATGGAAAAAAGAATTTTTAGAAATCTGTGTGAGCTCCTAATTCTTTAGATTTTTAAATGGTTTTTACATTTTATATGAAAAAGTGATTTCTCCTTAGACTTAGGGTGCCTTCCATCTCTCTCCTATTCTTCTCATCCCCTTCCTTGAGCAATTCCATCTTCACATGGTCGCCCTTTACTCTCTCACATCTGATTTGCAATAATGCTTTGAGTGGCCCCTTCTCCTCTCTGACTACTTCGTTATATTTCCCTCGACACCAGCCACCATCAACCTTTCTGACTCCGGCCCTCCGGTGAGGCAGGTCATTCTGGTGTTCGTAAAGAGCTTCACACCTTAAATAAGGCTTTCTGCCTGAGCTGGGTAAGTTAGAATAATGGGCACGATTCAAATACAATAAAAAACTATTTGAACACTTTGCAAGAACTCAGGTTGAATTGAAACTGGAGCTGTGGCAATTTACACCAGCTAAAGATATTAGTATTTTTTTTTCCCTGTGACTCAGAGACTCAATTCAAGCAGCATTCCTACCTTTGCTGATATAAGTTCTCACCTATTAGAGCTCAGCTAAACACTGTGAAGGCTGGAAACAGCAATTTCTTCCGGCACCAGCCGCACAGTACGGCAGAAACCTGGCCAGCACCTTCCAGCCCTGGGCAAAACCTCAGAGGAGAGGGCAAAGCCGTCTGAGCACACACACACCGAGTTGAAGACATGATAAGCAATTATTAATGGTTATTAGTTAATTGTCTCCAATATCAAACGCTTCCTCGTTCCCCTGATTTCACCAGAAAAGCAGCAATTCCTGGCCGGTGAAGTCACAAATACAGACTCAGCTCACAAGATCACCACGGAAGCAGTCACAACACTGGGGAAAAGCCAGCCCTCAAAAATTGTTCACTGGTGGTTATTCAGGAGTGGTCACTGGGATCACCCACAGGGAAACACAAAATATTTTGCAGACTTTTTTTTGAGTCATTTATAATTTTAGAGTAATGTAGATTGCTCACACGTTAGCAAACTTTATTTTTATGCTGCCAAGCAACCCTGCTGGTAAAGCTGCTAGAAATGAGTCAGAAAGTATTTTGTTAGTGGTTAGATCTGATTGCCATAATTAACTTTTGATGATTTGTTTGTTCCTTTTAAAAATTGTTATCAAATATTCTCATCTCCAAAGGCTTTACTGGGCCCCACCTCCACTGGTGGGCAGTAGAAGACCACCAGTCCCTTGTCTCGCTGGGGCACAGCACAGGGATTAAAACCATCCAGGTCCTGGGTCTCCCCTTTTCACAGCAAACCCTTCACACGGGGGCTTTAGGTAGTGGATTGTGAACAATTTTTAAGTTAGATACTTGTTTTAACACAGCTGCAGTAATGCACATTCCTCGTTTATTCACGTATATAATAATAATAATGATTTGAGAATAAAGTAATAAGAAGCTGGATTTTTCCTTACCTTTTTGGAAAGCAGGCAAAAGCTATACAGTAGGTGGAAGAGTGTACCAAGTAACAGATTTTTGAACACTCTTTCTTACTGGTGGTATGCAGTCTACAGGAAAAGTAAATACATTGGTATGTATAATACGTCTGTTCACAATAAACTCTTCACATTTTGCCCTGTCATGGAGGCCGCGACATTAATCCAAGTGAAGAGCTCAGATTAGAGCAGTGATAGTGGGAAGGCCGAGAGGCGCCACTTCATGACATTAACTCTGGGCT
Source organism: Calidris pugnax (assembly GCF_001431845.1). Taxonomy (NCBI): domain Eukaryota; kingdom Metazoa; phylum Chordata; class Aves; order Charadriiformes; family Scolopacidae; genus Calidris; species Calidris pugnax. The sequence continues at coordinate 1,074,704 of NW_015090880.1, forward strand.
AGAAATAAATGAACCCGTTCGTGGAAGTTCAGGTACCTCTGAACATGGGAGCGGCTGCTCAGAAAAGAGCAGGTCTAGCTGATTTTTTATTTTTTTTCCCTCTTCCCTGAACAAACTCTGGAATGTTTGGCTTTAATTTAAGGTTCCCCAGTCCTTCCTCACCGATGGATTCACTCTTAGCTTCCTTAGCATCACGTACAACCATTTTAGGGTTTTTCTTCAGGAAGATGGGATGTGGAACGCCATGGCAGGGATGTTAAGGGTGAACACAAATGAAGACAGAAAGGCACCAGGGCACAGCAGGGAGCATTGGCACAGCGGTGTCTGAGACAGGAGATGGTCATGCTCCACGTATGCTGTGGGGAGCCCACAGCCAACATCCATTCTCAGCACGGGGAGGAGAGTGGGGATGGCCCTACGCTGCCCCTGCAATAGAGAGGGGCTGGCAGCCCACAGCAACCCACCCTTTGAAAATGGAAACACGCAAACGGTGCCTGGTCTGTCTGGGGACAACCCGCCCTGAAAACTGAATCAGCTGCCAGGTAACTTCTACTTCATGCTAAATAAATATTGTCTTGAACACGCCTGCGCGGGTACTGGGCTCTCGCAGCACCTGACAACTTACAAGTCCACAAACCTATAACCCTACTGAGAATTAGACTGAAAATTGTAGGTTTTTAAACTGTAAATTACTCTGGTTGGTCCATGGTGAAACCTTTCCTTTGCCACTTCTCAACAAATCTCAACTAAACTCTGTGGGGAAAGCGGTCTCCTCCCAGGAGCTGCTCTGTCTTTCCAGCAGTAGTTTCTCACTTTGATGCCCTCAGTGTCCCAGAGATGCTCCATGTCTCCTCTTCAATACTGTCTGCTAGTGGGTATCTGCAATACTTGCCTTGTTCTCAGAGCTGTATTGGGTTTATAGCAGGGGAAAAAGGGAAAAAAAAGGGGCATAAACTTGAGCAGAGCCATTCTCATAGACTGTGAGATCTTCCCCGTAAGACTGGGAACATCGACACTGGAAGACCAACACTCCCTGTGCTGCCAAGTCCCAAAAAGTCCTGTTTCCTGCCAGAAAGCATCTTCCCAGAAGATCTACCCCTCAGGAGGCCCTCGGCTCCCTTCCCATGGCTGCTCCCGGGGGAAATGCAGGAAAACAAACACCCTTCCAGCCAGGTCTCCTCGTCCAGCCTTGCCAGGAGCACAACCTCCTCATCACCAAACAACCGAGAGGCTCATTTCCCTGTCGCTCTGTTTTGGTAAAGCCATGAATTAAAACAGGTTGCTAGGGAAAAGGAGTAATTACATGCAATCTCAATATAAGTTAAGTATGGGTCGGAGGTTCAAATGTTTTTCTCAGTCTGACACTCAGCTCTGGCAGCAGGAACATGAGCAGGAAACTGGGCAGAAGCCCTCACTAGCTCTTCCACTTCGGGCTTGATGAGAAGTGTCTTCTCAAGGTGTGTGAAATTCCACCAAAGGCACATGAGAGCAGAATGAACTCGTTACATGGATGGAAGCTGCTCCGCACCCAATTCTGCTCATCAGAATCTGCCACAAACAGGGCTTAGCAGGAAAAAGCTGTCGAATGAGTAAAAGCATGCGCATGCCAGATGGCAAACAGGAATGATTGAGAGAGTTTTCATAAGCAACACAGTCTTAGACTGAAAAGCTTGGCCTTAATATTTCCCATTCAGCACAAAAGCCCTCCCAGGACACGGCTGGGGAGCTCAACTTGTGAAATGTCTTGCTTCCCATATATCCTCCATAAAAAGCTGCAGCACAGTGAGTCCTTACTCCTCCTGGTGGGTGGGATAGAAGGTCACTGCATTTCAAGTGATTTCCCTCCCACGTTAGGTGGGTTGCAGTTTCTTCTTTCATGCTCACGCTCAAACCTCAGCCCTTGAGCCCGGCCCTCCTAAGTGCTCTGCGCATTTTTTCCGAGCTCAAATTCCTGCAGATCACCCCAGAATTACGTGCAGCATTCCCACACCACTGCTGAGGAATCCCACACCTGCTCTTGGAATCCACTCAGGTAGGTTATAAACCTTCCAGCTTTACATGCCCGCCTTCAGTTCATTAGGCATTTGTTCTTTTAAAATTTCCTAAATAATGGAGGTTTTTTTCCAAGGTTATTTTTCTGTAAAACCATCCATATTTTACTTTTGGTTGTGACTCTGGCATATACATAGGACTGACCATAAATTTGGGCAGAGTCCCCAAGCTCCCCAATGTTTGGAGGTACATGAATCCCACGCGGGTGGCTCGGTGTGAATCGCCTCTTAGGAAATAGGAAATATTTGTGTATTTTTGATAGAAATGGCAACTCCAGTCTCCAGCACCCGAGCAAGCCACGAACAGCAGCATCACCAGGAAATGCAACAGAAAATCGAACTGGAAAACCCAACTGTGCTTTGGCACTTACAAGAAAACACTTGGTAGCGAAGCCAGATCCACATCTCAGCTTTGCACGGTGCTGATGACTCTCTTTAATCCCCTTCAATTAATTAACTTCCAGCCTAACTTAGTGAGTGTCAGAGGAGCCTGGAGCAGAACTAACAACCAGGACTTCCCACCCCTGTGCTCCTCGGTTAAATTGCTATGAAAACATCAACACCTTATTTATTTACAGAGACCACTTTTTCATTCAAAACATGGGGAGTTTTGCTTGGCTGACACTGCTTTTTTTTGAGCTCATTACTATTCTTTTCAATTTTTCCACCTAAAAATGGAACTGTAAACATTTTTTTTAAACAAAATACTCAGATTTTTTTTTTTAAAAGAGACTCAATTCAGGTATTCAAGGAATTACTTGTCTAGACTCACACGCTGAATGTTGCCTGATTAGGGGTTGATTGACAACCTGTTGAACACTATAGGAGAGCTCCCATTCACTGTAGCTGTAGCCTACGCTGGGACTAAATGTACCCAAATACTTCTAAGTACAGCGTAGTTTATTTCATTTCATTTTCTAATAATTTTTATTAACATGCATATCCAGGGAATAAAATACTTCTAGTAGGTGCAGCTGATAATATAAACAGATGGTACTATATATTAAAATAATTAAAAGATGTAAAAGAAAATTTATTTTCCAAACCATAAAATATGTAAAAGCCCAGTACTCGGAGAAAGGCCTATAAATTAATACTATTGCACATTTCCTGACTGGCTAGGCTGAACAAACAAATTTATATGCCTTAAAATCCTGCATGTAAGCAAGTGAGGTCATGGAAAGCATTCTTCCTTCACACACACTGAATCCAAAGTTGTGAAGGTTTCTCTCCCAGTGGACTTTACCCCAGTTTTAAATCAGTGTTACCTTAACTGGGACTGAGGACTGGATGCTTAAGGCAGAAACCGGTAGACCTCAGCAGGCAGGGGATTATGTCCCTTACTTCTGCCTCTTAAAAACATATTATAGCGTACAGTCTTGGCTGAAAGAAATGTCATATTTTACCAGGAATATGGTGGGTTAAGTGAGCAAGATTTCTTTTTAATAATCATATCTCCTTCCCAGGGAAAAATCTGGCTGTTCTTTGGCGGGGGGTGGAATATTCTCAGAAGTCTGAAAACAGCAATAAGATGCCTCAGAGGAGAATGAGACCAGGAGGGGAAGCCCAGAGTCGGAAAGCCCCAAGCTGCAGTTCCCACAGGGGGTTCTACATCTGCTTCTACACTGAACAGTTCATCACCAGAACCTTCCTATTTTTCCTTGTTGTTCAAGTCTTTGGGTGGAAATTCTTAGGTTTTGATTTTTCTGGAGGAGAAACTAATTCCAGCCCATTTGACCAGAAGAGCAATTAGTGAAACACAGTTCAGCAACACACATTTTCTAAACCCCCTTCTTCCTCCTCCTTCTCCTCCTCCTCCTCCTTTCTCTCCCTCCATCCTCAGAGCCGTTTCCCCACCCAGCTGTCTCAGGGACAGTGATGCCCCAACACCTCGAGGAGCGGTCGGGGGGTTGGACATCACCAGCAGGAGCTCCAGAGTGAGGAGGTGTGGGGACTGGAGCCAGTGGCAGGGGTTCCTTCAGCAGAAATGCGACTGGGCAGAGGACTCTGCAACTCTCACTCGTGCTGGGTAATACCCTAATGCCAGAAATAACTGTATTTCCTCTTGCAGTGAGGGCTCTATTCAGTATGATGGGAGGAGGCATAACAGGGTCCTCAGTTCCTGAGAAGCATTTCCTTAGTGCCTTATCCCAGAGTCACAGCTCAGACAGTTCTGTTTCTGAAGACAAATTTTGTTTTTCCAGTTAGAATATATTTTGTATACCTGCATGATAACACATCAGAGAAAAATACTCCAGAGGTGAATAAAGGGAGGAAAAGTGCTGTGTCAATAATTTGCTGGCTGTTGCCACTTTGCTTTGACAGCAGAGTTTCTGCTTTGAGGCAGATATTCAGGCGGCAGTTAATAGACAAGAAGTGGCAGGGATTTCAGCAGCAAATGGATGAACGGATCATGGGCAAGGAAAGGGCATTTCTCCACATTCAGATCTGTTTTTCATAAAAACTGCAGACATGTCTAAACCTTTCCAATGTGCTACAAAGTTGTGCAGCTGTCTCCTTCCTCAACTCCTTCCAGATTCAAATGCAAATCAAATTTGATGGCCTCAGTATGTAATTTTGTGCTACAATATACCATGCTGTGCACATTAAGGAAACTGGAAGCATCTTTTCGATCTCTTCCTTTTAAATCAGTGGCAAGATTTGCATTCACTTTTATGGGACCGGATAAAATCCTTAAATGGGAATCTTCAAGGATTGGGAGATTTTTGCAAAGAAAACTTTGCAGGAAACAAAATTGTAACTGAAGTTGTCAGAGTTATCAATGAGTTTGGTCCTTGTCCTTCCTTTCAACCTGCCCAGGTTAGGAAGGCTGGAGTTGGACATGGGCTGAAGGGTCTGGCGCTCAGGGATGCTGCTGATCTCTCCCTCACGGAGGAGGGAAAGGAGGAGGAGTCACTCACAGCTACCAAACGTCTTGTGAGGAGCTGCTGCCAACAGGCACAACTCAAAAAAGCCAGGAGGAAATAGAGAATTTAAAAAAAAAACAAGGAGCATCAAAAATATCTTTAACTGAGATGACCAAATAATACAAAGACCCTAAAATTCAAATATTGGTCAAAGCCTCCAACCCCCCCGGGGAGAGCAGAAGGTGGGCAGTACTCACTGTTGGGGTCTACGTTCTCACACAGCTCCGTCTTGGCCTCGCCGTTGGGCCGGTCGCTGGGTTTGTGCGAGAGCCGTGAGGACATGGTCGCTGCCGTCACCACGGCCTTGAAGCTGCGCTTCCGTTTCTGGACGTTGAGCTCGGGGTGGAAGATGATGATGTACACCTTCGGCATGTAAAGCATCCCCAGGGCCACTGAAGCACTTAAGTTCATGGATATTGTAAGTGTGGTAGTTTGTATGTAGAGCTAGGAGACACAACACACGAGACACTATTACAAATAAGATGACTGGGAAGAAGGCTGTAGTATTTCAAACATTAAGTAATCATTTAAAATTAATTTTTTCATGGGTTTGCAACCGAAGATGCGTGAGCTGGGACCTTTGTGCTGCAAACCACCGTGAGGTCCAACCCACACCAGCAACCTCCTACGTCTACAGCCTCTTTGGAGGCTCAATGCCAGAAACTTTCCTTAACAATACAATTTCCATTGTACCCTTATGGTATAGCTTCCATTTGTTTATTTAAAGAGTGAAGATCAGATTTGGATTGAAATAATGCTGGCATCTTTCTACAGATTTACTGTAAGTTATGGAAGAGGAGCCATAATAATTCAGGTTAGTAAAAAAAAAATCTTTAAAAAAAAATTAAGGAAGGTGGGATTTTTTTTTTGTTTTTACTATAATTGTCTACAATTCATTAAAATAAGTTTGCAGAGAATACACAATATTTTGTGTGCTTGTCACATTCAGCTACGCTTTTTACCAAAAAATAGTATATATGTAAGTCAGAGACCAGGTACTGCCGAGAGATGGGTATTCAGAGAGACCACAAGGATTCAAAAATGTACTCTGCAAATATATGGGGTAGAAAAGCGTTTTTTAAAAAAACCCCTATCTTTTCAGAGGACACACTTAATAGATAAACTAGAACAATTCTCGTGACTTTAGAGGATTAGGCAGAGTTAAAAGCACAATACAGGTGTGAGGGAGCTGAAGAGGGAGGGAGCAAAGTCTCTGCGGATCCTCTTCAAAAATTAAATATACAGTAAATCCATATAGAAGGGAAAATCATTATACGTTGAGGGTGATTTCATCAGAACACTATTTCCTCTTCTCCCCCTATTCAGTGCTAATCAGTCTGAATTTCTAGTGGAAAAACTCCATGAATAAATACAATGGCAGAGTAAAATGCTGACTGCTCAGGTATTTCCAAATTCCCATATTTCGAAAAATATGAATGTCTCCAGCCTTGCTAGTTATATCTGCCCAACAGTTGTTACTAGAGCGATTAAGGCCACCACTGGAAGCAATAAAACACCTTACAGAAGACATTAAAAACGTGCTGTGTCTCTGTGCAGATGCACACCAGCAGAAACTAAAGTGCTTTCTCGGTTTCTGTTTACTCATTATCAGAAGGAAACGACACTGATGTTGTCAGAAATGTTGCCAAAGTCAAAAAGTCTTGGAAAACAACAGCTCCCTGTAGGAATTTTGATGAACTGTGTCATTTAAACAAAATAACTTTGTATAGACGCCTATGTCAAACGCACTGAGTGTGACAGCAACAAAAAGACCTAGAAAAGCAGAAAGATGCATTTTGAGTCAGAGCTACTTTCAAAAGCACTATGTAGTAAGAAGTTTTCAGATGGAGCCTCAGTAAACGGATTTGTTACCTGCGTGTGGCATTGTCTAAATTTTAGAGCAGCCCATGGGTTGGGTATGCCAGGGTTCTCTTTAGCAAGAGACTGTAAGAACAAGTGAAGATCATAGACACCAAGAGAAGAAGGGGACCCTCTCTGTGAGCTCCTTTGGAACAGGACACACAACCCGCACGCTCCCACGCAGGAGCCCCGTAACCACATTTGATGGGCTTATGGTCTTGCAGAAACAGCCAGCTACTGACAAAATCCACCCCCGGAGCCATTCCCTGTCTCATGGCTTCCCTACAGGGTCTTCCATGGGCTCCACCAGTGGGGAGCTGGCCTGACTTGGAGGTGACTCACCCTGGGAATGGTTTGACCCAACATTTTCCCCTTAATCCTGGGCTCCTGCGATTGCCAAAGCCACAACCAGCAACATTTTCATCTAGGTGCACACAGGTATTAATTTTTATTTCCTTCTGCCGTTAAGGGGTTGAAGGTTAAACGAGTATTTCATGAGCGGGGTCTCTTGCAGCACCAGCCAGCAGAGGTTCCTACCTTCAAATGCCGATGGGAGATAAAAGGAAAGGGAGAAAAGAGCTTTTGTAGAACAAGGCAAGATGAGTGACACACAATGCTTCTCATGACAAATGGGAGCTTTATAAAGATAAGGGAAACTAATAGATATGCTTATTATGCAGAGCCTTAGTTTTATGTATTTTATCTCTGCTTTGTGGTTTTACCAGTCAAACATAAAATTGCAGTTTACATGAAACTATTTCATTTCTTATTTCACTTCTTCTGATAAACTCTTTGAAAGCATTTTAGATGAATGCAAATGGGTGACTTAAAATACAAAGGATAAGATTAAACCGACAATGAGAGTCTAATAACTTATGCCTGCATTTAAAAGCTGGCTGGTGAGACCTGGTAGTTTCCAAACCTGCGATCAAATTAAGAAATTAAGATGCAGATTTAGTGACAGATGCTCGAACTCGACATGAATGAGAACTGGGATTGAGCTGAGTGTTGCCAGTGGAAATCAAAGCTTTGTAAAATCAATGCCATGCTGGTCTCTGCAAGCCCTCCCCTGTGGAGGGCTGGGAGCCACGTTTGCTAGGATGTGAGGACAAAGTCATTCCAGAGGGTCATCCTCCCTCACACCTCCCTCCTTCTCTCTCTCAAGCAGACTCTGAATTTTGCCAAATTTTAACTTGATATGAAACTTAACACACCGCTGTTACAAATGCGTCAGACTTTGAAGCAGTGCACTGGAGAAAACTCAACCCTAAGGATATCATTCACATGCAAAGGCACCTAGATTTTATCATTTATTTTACATAAAGGATTCCCATTTGAATTTTAGATTTCTACATTTTCCAGATTCCTGCTTTATTCATGCAAATGATGAAAATTACCTTCAAAAACCTTGAGAGAAAATTAGACTGGTCTTGAATACACACATCTAATACCCAGCAATTTTTCTAGAACAAATGATATCAATGGACGATTTTGCATGAGCTGGGATTACTCTCAGAAGTAAAGCACTGCAGGATCCAGCCTTCTGGTCTCTGCTAACCCAGTGGATGGATTTCCAACTGCTGGGCCATAAAAAGGGAACTTATAGCTGCCGATCTTAGAAAAGTCTCTTTAGGAATCAGAAATACTTTTTTTTGTAGGCTAATGCTTTGCATTCACAGTCTAATCAAGAGCAACTGCTCCTTTTATCTAATTCAGCTTTGTAATTATGCAGTGAATTGTGTTATTTTGTAATATGGAAATAAAGTGGTATCGAGATATTTTTGGACTTGGGTTATCACAAACCGATTTATCTCACTTTTATATGGGAATTAAAACAAATGTTCTTACATGTGAAGTAGACATTTCATAAATCTCCCAGGCGGCTTCCAGGTCATCTGAAGATTTCATCTCATTCTCCACATTATGTTGTGCAAATATAAGAATGAGAAACTTTTTTTTTTTTAAAATAAAAATTAAAATTAGCTCCACTGCATTATACGTTTGCAAAAATATGGAAAGTAAAAAGGCTTGAATGCAAACGGCTTCTCAGACATTATAGCATCTAACGCTCCTCCCCACCAAAGTTACTCCATCATTTTAAATATGAATAAAAAAGGAAAATACCTGTTTTCTAGTGAAACCTGTGCTTCTGGTATTTTGACTTTGCTTAGGAAGAACCACTGCCCTCCATCCAAGAATGTCGTTGGCCTTTTGTTACCCAAATCACTGCAAGGGGCTACATGGAGTTTCTCATAGAGCAACACCAGCTATCGTTACCGTGAGCTATGGCCAGGACCCAGGGCAGATGTTGCTGAACAAAAATCTCCAGTCACAAAGCACACCTAACTGAAAAAAAAAAAAAAAAAGCACCCAACTGAAAAAAACCCACCCCAACCCAGCTGTAAAAGCAAATGCTGTTCTCATTTCCTTAGACAGCTTGATTTATGGAAGTTTCAGGCGACGGCAACTTTACCCAGGCAACCATGTATTTCCACAAGGATCGTACACTTCTGTTGTCTGAGAAATATAAAATATTATATGTGAAGAAGTCCTGTCAGCTCTCTTTACCGACCTGGCTCAGTGATCCTCTTTTCATGCCCCACTGAGGCTTTCCAGCAGCCCAGGCACATCCCGGGTCCGTACGGACACACACTCGCCTTCTGCACTTGGATGGTACCAGTTCAGCTGCAGATAACACCACCCCGCCCCCAGGCTTATCTGCTGACCACTTCCAGGACCCCTGCCTCCATCCCCATCCCTTTAAGCACCATAATCTGCTCAAGCTGTCTTTTAGCTGTGCCCGTTGGAGAACAGAGCAGTTTGGAAAAAAGGAAAAACCCACAAAACTCTTTTCTTAGATTAGAAGGTTTAGCAGCACTTAGGGCAAGTGTTTTCCCTTTTCTTTTAAGCTAATGTTATCCTGGAAAAAAATAAAAACATCACAAAAAACCTCTGTGGGCACCAGGTTCTAGCATTTTAGGCAAAAGGGGCAATCATCTGGCAAAGGATCCAGAAGACAGGGATTTCCAGTGGCAGGAGGTCACTTCACAGATGAGAGACAGTGATCACACCACTTCTCCTCTGCACTAACCTGCTGCTCCCAACAGCGTTAATGTGATCCACACTGTACGGGGGGTTTGTCAGAGTTTTATAGCTTTTGAATATTTTATAAGCAAACAACACATGCTCGTGCCAACACACTCTCCATAGTCACGACAAACAATGTCTATCAGCCAAAAGCTGGAACATCAACGTAGGGCACTGCGACACGGCCATCAGCCCCGTGATCTCAGAATCACAGAATCTTCTAGGTTGGAAGGGACCTTAAAGATCATCTTGTCCAACCGTCAACCTGACTGACAAAAATAGACACCCACACAACAAACAAGGAGCATCATCACTAAACCATACCTCCCAGCACTACATCAACCCGGCTTTTGAACACCTCCAGGGATGGTGCCTCAACCACCTCCCTGGGCAGCCCATTCCAATGGCTGAGAACCCTTTCAGTGAAAAAATTTTTCCTAATATCCAGCCTGAACCTCCCCTGGGGCAACTTGAGGCCATTTCCTCTCGTCCTGTCGCCTGTGACTTGAGAAAAGAGACCGGCCCCCACTTCTCTACACCCTCCTTTCAGGGAGTTGTAGAGAGCAATAAGGTGTCCCCTCAGCCTCCTCACCTGCTTGTTCCTCAGGACTGTGGTTATTCGGAGGTAGGGATGGATGACTATTGAACACGCTCTTTTCTCCTCACTTTTTGACCTGGTAATTCCAATGCTCAAGAAGTATACCCTCAGATCCCTCTTGTGGAGATCTAAAGCCTACTTTCTTTGTAAGATTTTTACTGAATTTTGCCTGTTTTTTGGCTGTTGTCCTGCTGGGTGTATACTCTTCAACAGCACGTGGAAGGCAGCCGTGCGGAGCGGAGCGTCGGCGGCGCTTGGGAAGCAGAGCTCGGCAGGCAGGCAGCGGTGTGGAAATCACCCTGCTCACCAAGTTTCACAGATGACAAGGGATGCTACCCAAGGGACGCTTGATAAACAAATCATAGTAGTTATGCTGATTGCAGTTATTACTGTACAAAATAGCAAGGCACGCAAATAGCCTTTGTGAAGTGTCTATGGGAATGTCACAGCATCACTCATACCCTTAATTATAAATCCTGTGCTTAGCAATTATAGGAAAGGTGACACTGAAGAAAATGACGGGATTTTAGTTTCAGGAAATTTCCCGTTGGTGGCTGGTTGTTCTGTGGGCTGGCAGCGCCGGGCGGGCTATCAAACACGCTCTGCTCCTGGCCACCCCTGTCTGAGCCACACAGCCCTGGCACAGGGGACACGGAGGCTTTGGGGCACATGTGCAGCCCCATGACATTTTCTTTTATTTTATCTTTCCAGGCTGGTTTTCAAGCTAAAGCCCATGTTTGTTCTCCAGCTCAACAAGGAGCTCGGTGTGCCTGGCAGGGATCATTGTGCTGGCTGGTTGCAGCAGAGCTGAGGCTGGATGGCTTTCATCAGCGAAAAGAGTTGGTCTATTAAGTTAGTGTCCTTTGGAAATTCTCACAATAGAGCAGACAAAACTGCAGGTTGAATTTGTGGATATATTTCAGTGTAATGGAAAACCAAAAATAGTTCCACGGGAACAGCAAGTACCCACAGAGAAACATCACGGTTCCCTCAGAGATATGAAAGTAAAGAAGATTAAAGTTTGGAAAGTAGCTCCCCAAATTACTTTTCTTTTACACCCACTAATAACAATCACATCTCACTCTTTCATCAGCTCCCTGTTGGCCCTCACTACCCAAGAGCTGGTACCAGCACATCACTGAAATCGAGCCACAGGAGCAATAAATCTTTACCCTGTGGTGGCAGCTCCGCAGTGACAGGAGGGGGTGCAGGACCCCAGCCCCAGCCAGGGACCCCGTCACTGCCCCACTGCACCAGGAACGGGACGTGGAGAATTCAGAGCCCAGAAGGAAAAAACCTCCTCACACAGGTGGGGAGAAACATTTTGCCTTTAAATTCATTTTGTTCTCAGGGCAGTTTAAGAAAACTCTGTCTTCCCAAAGGTTCATAAGCCTTTGAAGGTTTTCTTTTTTCTCTTTTCTTTGCTAACAATAAAATGACTAAATATCACAGACCGTTCTGTGTTTTTATCCTTACTAAACAGAACATAGAGTTCCAAATAAACTACTGAAGTAATAACTAATAGATCATCACAGCAACACGGTGTGCCTGGGTGAGTTTCTCTCATGTGTTTAACCAGAGACAAGTGTTGTTCCTACAGAGAGAACAAGGGGGGAACTGAGAAAAGATTCAGATTTGAAGAATCGCCACTGTTGAAGCAGAAACCAAAATGTCATTAATCTCTTCAGGAAAGCAGCCAAGCCTTGCATGTTCCACACAATGCAACAGCGACTCATCAGCCAAGCTTCCACAATGTCATCTCCAAAGGTGACCAAAAGCAAAGTGGCTGTTAGGAGGAAGTATTGCATTTAATGACAATATTCTGTTGTCCTGGACAAGTGAACACACAGGGGACCTACTCTAAGAATTACTTCTGTAAATGCCAGCTTTGAGGAGTATAAATAACCGTTCCTGGTGCCCAGTGCTGCTCTAGTTCAGGGAGGGATTAAAATTCAGTGTTTGCCTGCTGCCACAGCTGCCACAGTAAATGCAGCACATGGCATGGTGGTTGGGATGGGCAGAGGATCAAAGATGTCCCTGCCCCATTAACCTCAACAGTGCAACACAACCTACTTTACTGATAGGGTCTCCTCTCTGACACACACCAGCTTCAAAAAATGCCTGCAGAGAGGCAAAGATCCTTCTGCTTTCCCTGGAGAGCCCTTAGAAGCAATCCCAATGGAGCAGGACATCCCAAAATGCAGTAGTCCTTGCATGGGACATTACTACTTCAGCTCTCCTGGAGACTTTGATGGTTGCTTCCCTTGCATCATCCCCACAGCCATGATGCTCTGTGACAGCAATTGGCTGAAGTTACAGTATTTATACCAAAAAAATGAGAATGCCTCAAATAGAAGCATCAAAAAGACCGATTTGCTGAGGGCAAAATCAAAGTCAAGCCAAGGAGCTGGATGCTCCTGGAGATGTCACCAATGTAGCTGCAAGCCCACCCCACCCCAGGACCCAGTATCAACTTGCTACGAACAGCATTTCTAAACAGAAGTGTAACCCACCCCACTGTTACCTTCATTATTCCGCTGTGGAAGGTCCATGTTCACGTCCAGCACCCTGCACGCCTGTGCTCCCAGGGTCCTTGTCCCTGTCCCCACCTCCGTCCCCTCTCCAGCACACATTGCTGTGGAAGAGGGATGGCTCTTGCCCCAGCTCATGGTGACAAGGACGGATGCTCCTCGGGTGCCCTCAAGAAGCACCACCACTGCTGCCAACAGCAGAGACGACCCACAGAGTAACCACGGCTGCTTTAGAAACAGGGGTTCTCTCCTGCCCAAGGGAACCATGGATGGTTGGCAAACGCCAAAGCAAGCTTTGGTGTCGGATCTGGTATTTCTGGCTGCCTGACGACAGCCCGTGTTGTTCTGAAAAGTCGCTCTAAGTCATGTCACGAAGTACAAGAACGTGAAATTCCCCTTGCCACAAACGTGTCAAATGGGATCTTGTTCCCTCCTGCCGATAGGGCAAAACATGAGGGACACCGTTGCACAGGTATCACGCTGGGGGAAGAGCACCAGAGTGTGATAATGCTGATAAACCCCGGGACGTGCTCACAAGTGCCGTCACGTTGGCTGCTCCTGGTGGTTACCGGCTCAGCGAGGACAACATTATGCACTGGAGTTATGCAGGAAATGGGTGTGATGAATTATGTTCCAATATGTTTCTAGCAGCAGGAGGCTCAGCACACCAAAGGGAAAATTGGGGTCATATTCTGAAAGATTACCACCTGCAGAGGCCAAACGCAAAGGCAGACAGCACGGCAGTAAACAGGTCTAAAAGGACTAATTTCCAATTCCCTCTGCCTGGCACTGTAAAACTGCTCCTTCTAATGTCACGCTGCCAAAGCCAACTTAAATTTTCATGTCTTAAGTGCGCCTGACACATCCCGTTTTTCAGCTTGCCTTCCGCAGGCAAACATGCGGAGTGAAGATGAAGCAAATACATGTATTTTGGATATATTTTAGTTATTTGAGTGAAGTATTTTATACAGCTTGTTTCCTTATAATAGGAACTTCCTTATGCAAGATATTTGCATACATCATAAAAAATAAATATTTATGGATTATATCCATAACTTGTATGATAATTCAAAATACCAAATGTTAAGGCATTTGCTCTGAGGGTTACGATGCAGATGCAGGAGGAGGAATTTTGTCTCTTCAGCCTTTGAGAGAAACTCTAGCAGCTTATCGAGAAGGAAATTAAATTATTCAGATAATTGGACAGAGCAGAGATGGAAAAGCATGTTACTGCTTTCAAAGGGCATCAAATGGCTAAAAGAGAAATTGAAGCGCTATCAAAGACAATCCCACAAGTCAAATGGTTTATACAGAGTATATTCAGCAGAGACTCCACACCCGCTGGAGAAAAGAGCCGTCTCTGCTTTCTGTGTCAGTTACAGGGACAATAAAGATGCCCATGAACTACTTACAGTCATTTGGGAGTTGCTCAGCCAAGAAATGAACAGCGACGGCCCCGGCTTAAGTCAACAAAAGATTAAAGTAATTTTGGATTTGTGACTCCCTGGCACTGCCTGCGTCCTCTGCCTTCACAAGGATTTCTCTTTGAAGTAGAACCTTGGCGCAGAAGGAAGTGCCAGCCAAACACGCTTCTTGCGAGGAGAGCAGCATTGGAAGTGAGGTCCTTGCATCTCCACTGCTGAAATCTCCTTTTGGATTCATCTTCTTTTGGCTTTTGGTGTCCCCGGGGTGGTGATGAGGGTTGTGGGTGGGCAGCCAGAGACGTGGGCCAGGCTGTGACCCACCTCCAGGTGACAAAAAGGACGAGCCTTCCCAGTCCTGTACCTGTCACCAGAGGAACCAGCAATGGAGAGCCAGGAACCAGCTGCACATACCTCTTCTTGTATTTTTTCTTCTTTACTAATTACACACGTGTAAGCTGATGGAAGAATTGATGACAGGGATGATGTTTTCCCATGGGGACCTCAGCTAATGTGCTGTTACCCAGTGTGGACACCTGTCCGCAGGAGGAGTGCCCCGAGATCCACCAAGTCATTTCACCTGGGTTACTAAAGGGCCTGCAGGTGATAATAAATTTCAGTGCCAGCTGTGTTCAGCTGTATTTCAAGCACAGAGGCGAACAGCTCAAGAAATCCCATTATCAGTCCTCAGAACTGTCTAATATCTCTTGCTTGACATTCGTGTTTGTTATAATAGCTATAAAATAAGTTACACATCACTAAAAGAGACAAACACAAAGTGCAACAGAAGTAATGTACATCCCCAACTTCTATTATTAAAATAATGGCTTTTCCCTCTCTCGCTGGCTGAGCACTTAGCTTTTTTGAGCTAGAAATAATTCTTCATCTGTCGCTTTTTCCAAAGATTACATCACTGGAGAAAGCCTTCATTTCATTCTTCACCTTCACCGCTGCACTGCTAAATTGACTGACACACAATCTCGGCATTTTAGGGTATTCAGTGCCAGACTTCAGCTGCTGTTATAAATCATATTTCTCCACACTTATTGCATTTTATTCATTTTATACATGACCAGAGATTAGAGTTCAAATGAAATAGAATTCACTATCCTTCTTATATTCCAAACGTCACTAGTCTAGAAATCTTTAATTTTACTCACTTTAACTACTGAATTATTCAATGTAAAAGGAGAAAAAAAACAACCTGCCTGCAATACTCAGTTTGAGATTTTGAGCAAAATAAAGGGAGGATGCTCTGGCTGCCATGACTGTCTCTGCAGCCTGGGGTGCATCCAGCGTCAGGCACGCTCAGACCCTCACCCTGAATTTTGGGATTTGGGAAGGTGTGATCATGAACCGACTCTTTTCAGGCAGAACCGACTCTTTTCAGGCAGTACAATACTTGTGATTACTAAAGTTGCTATCTTCTCTCCTCAGTTTTCAAAAGAACACTGTGGAAGTGTTCAAAAGCACATCCTTGGAGAAATGCTGGTAAATCCGTTGGGAAACCAGTGCAGCAGAATCACAGAATCATAGTGCAACAGAATCCCAAAAATCTCCTGGGGATCAAATATTTCTCATAACAGCAGAGACCAGACACCCTCACCACACTTACAACCTTTCCTCACTAAAAAGTTGCTGCGTGAGCATGAGGCAAAGCTATCACACTCATTAAATGGCCGTGGCGATCCCAAAAATCTCTTGGGGATCAAATATTTCTTATAACAGCAGAGACCAGACAGCCTTACCACACTTACAACCTCTCCTCACCAAAAACTTGCTGAGTGAGCATGAGGCAAAGCTATCACACTCATTTTCTTAAATTATTAACGTATTCTGGAATAGAAAATAAGCTTAGGTCAAACAAAGACAATTCCTTTTACGTTGGATGGAGAAATAAGCAAGAGTGAATATCCAGGAAAGGTATTGATTATAAAAAGACAAACAAACCGCAAGCTAATGTGTGTATAAGTAAACATGGGCAAGTAGATAGGGAACTAAAAATATTGTGGCCCTAGTATATAGTCATGCAGAATAAAACAATATTAAAGAAACTTTCACTCAGAGAGGCTGCCCAGCTTTCCAGAATTTCACTCTGCATCATTCAGGATAAATCGTGGCCCTCGTATACAGTCACGCAGAATAAAACAATATTAAAGAAACTTTCACTCAAGAGAAGCTGCCCAACTTTCTAGAATTTCACTCTGCATCATTCAGGATAAATGGTGCTAATTAATAGTTCAAGAAAAAGAAAGAAGGTGTTAAAAGGTGTGTTTTTTTTTTAAAAAAAGCACAAAACACAACACAAAAACTTTAGATGCTTAATCTTATGCTGGTAGTTTTTCTTAAATTATTAACGTATTCTGGAATAGAAAATAAGCTTAGGTCAAACAAAGACAATTCCTTTTACATTGGATGCAGAAATAAGCAAGAGTGAATATCCAGGAAAGGTATTGATTATAAAAAGACAAACAAACCGCAAACTAATGTGTGTATAAGTAAACATGGGCAAGTAGATAGGGAACTAAAAATATCGTGGCCCTCGTATACAGTCACGCAGAATAAAACAATATTAAAGAAACTTTCACTCAAGAGAAGCTGCCCAACTTTCTAGAATTTCACTCTGCATCATTCAGGATAAATAGTGCTAATTAATAGTTCAAGAAAAAGAAAGAAGGTGTTAAAAGGTGTGTTTTTTTTTTAAAAAAAGCACAAAACACAACACAAAAACTTTAGATGCTTAATCTTATGCTGGTAGTAGTAAGCCGGTGTTTTTTTTTTTAAAAAGCACAAAACACAACACAAAAACTTTAGATGCTTAATCTTATGCTGGTAGTAGTAAGCCAAAACCCTCTGACCACCAGCCTGAGAAATTAAACATTCTTAGAAGAGGTCTCTGTCAGACCAAACGAGGTGCTGGCAGTTATTCCTCGTGACAGGAGAACCTGCAGTAACGTTTAGGTTTATCTGTCTTCCCACACAAGACATGCCTTTCCCTGGAGTGAAAAAAACCCACAAGTTTGGGGAAAATGAAGAGAAAGGATCTAAGCATGGTCACGGTGGAGATGGTCCCACACTGTCAACGTTCATCACTGTAGCTGGAACACTCAAACACCAGAGAAAAACCTCTTAAGAAAGTTGTACCACGAACTGGCACGTGCGTACCACACGAGGTACTAAGTGCAAAGACTTTCCCCAAACAGAAATATGGATGTGCAAAGCATCCGTTGCCTCAGGCTCCACGACATCCTGCCAAGAGAGCACATCACACCAAGAGCATCCTTTTGTACCCACGGCAGCGCCCACGGGTACCGCTCTCGTGTGGGGCTGGATCCACAGGGAACACAAACCCACTGAAATGAGAGAAACCACCTGCAATAACCACTGAAGCACGCTAATGGCCCATGCTAAGCTCTCCAATTCTAAAAACTGAAGCTGCAGAATAAAAATTTGCCAGTAAATCTCATTTTCATTTCATCTTAAACATTACTTTTCTCTGGTGAAGCAAAAACGTTTATGTCCGTACAACACTGGCCAGGGTTAAGGTTAGTTAAGGTCAGACAGAAGCCATATCAGCAGAGCAACACCTGTATATAAATAAAACATGCCTGTTTTAGCGTTGCTGTGATAGTACAGCCCTTAGGAACAACACACAAACTGTTGGTTACATGTGATGGGAACAGAGATGCAGGTGCCTCAGGTGTCTCCTACCCACAGCCAGAGAAGACAACAATCAGAGCATGGACATGTCCAATTTCTCCCCCCCCATAGCAGAGGAGATAACTTCATTTGCCTCCTTAGAACATCTTCCTGCACCGTTCCTTTCTCTATGCAGAAAGCACCAATAAATGTGGAATAGTAACTGAAGGACCTTTCTAGCAGCAGATCTCAGACTTTCTATCAGCCCTGAAGGATGCACTTCTTCAGCAAAACTTCTACCGACCTTCTCTTCAGCCAATTTAAATACACAACTTACAGCATCAGAGAAGTGGTTAGTGACCTTGTATTTTGGGGCGTGCAGCTTCACCTCCCCTCCCCACAGGCCCTCTGACTTCCAGAAACAGCCTCAGGGCTTGGGGAAAGTCCCAGCCCTTCAGCAGGGCTTCGTGTGGGGCACTCAGCAGCCTAGAAGGACTGAAAAGCTCCAGGTACACCACAGATCCCACGGATCTTGTGTGCTTAGGATGAAACCAGACCCGCCAAGGTAAGCACGTTCCAACCTGGCTGCAATAACTTACTGGGACACGTGTCCCAGAAGGATCAAACGCTTCCCTTGCATCCTTTGCACGGAGCCTTTTGGAAGCTGCGTGAGAAAGTCAAAGCATGAAGCACCTCAAAACGTGAAGAACGGTCCTCTGAGGAAAAAGAGGATGGAAAATCCAGAGGCAGCAGGAGCTTCTGAAACTCCCTCTAGTTCACAGGTTGGCTCTTTACACTTAGTATGCTTTTATCGGTGTGGGCAAATGAGATAACAGGGTGTGCATTAAGCAGGCAGGCTCCTTTGTCAAGCCGCGGGTCACAACCGACGACGGGCCTGACAATCGGCAGCAGCTCGTGTCTCTGCACGGGGTTGTCATGGCAATGAAACGTCTGCAGATGCAGCTGATCCGAACTGCTGCCTTGCCTTGACAGTGCTGGAAAATATTGCCAAAATTATTCATAGCCTGGAAATAAGAGAGGCGCAAATGCCCTAATGGCTTTCTCCCCGCTATACGATGTTAACCATTTTGGGTTTTGCAATTTTCTTTATTTTTATTGCCCAGTAAATCAGTCAGCCTTACATTACGACGGCAAACAACCCTTTCCTTTAATGCATTCGGGTCTTGCAAAATTAAATTTATAATCCAAAATAAATATAAGCATTTTTATAGATTTATGATAACACACAGTACCCTAGTAAGCTAATACTGAAAAAACCTAAAAAAAAAAGAGGCAAAAGGAAAAAGTCAAGCCCCAAACCCACCCTTACAAGAGGGGCCAGTCCCTGTCCGCACTGCGGAGCAGCTCCCCGTGAGGGTGTTTCTCCACGTTATTTGGGGGTTCAGATGGAGGAGAAAGGACAACGTGCAGACGGTGCCCGTGCCCATCCTGTTCCGTGGAGGCTGGGTTTTCCTGAGCTGTCATTTCCAAGTCTTAACAAGGAACAAAAAAGAAGATATTTCAGCCCATGCTCTGCTCCTAATGAAAAGCAGGGCTCCATGCAGAAGATTCACTTTACAGAGCAAGCTTCAAAATTTCTTTCTGTCCTTTCACCTTCAATTTTGTCTCCCTTTATCCAGCCATATGAATGTTTTATTTATATCCAGTATCTTTCACCCAGTTGGTAGGCATTCTCTGAAATGAATTTCCTCTTTTTCTGAGAGAGTCCAGTTAATAGATTCCCTTCGCATCCACTCCCTTCACCAACCAAACCTCCTTAATCTACCAACACACCAGGCTTACAAAAAAGCCACCCCAAACCATCCTCCCTCCAAACAAGCATCCTCTGGCCCTCCCAGGAGATTAAGACTTATTTTCCTCAGCTGCTGGATGCAATATCTTTAATAGCTACATAATTCTGAATGTACACATTGGTGATGCTCTCTTTCGACTTCTCAAAGAGGTTTCTATGAGGTTGCACCCAAATAAGATGGAAGTAACGTGGTGCCGTGCTACCCAACCACCGGAGAGTTATTTCACCTGCATCACCAGGTCTGCTGATGTTTTCTGGAGAACTTATTTGATTTCTTCATAATTCTATCTGCCTCTTGATTATTAACTCCTCTGCCAAGGCATTCATCTCTGGGAACACCTATTTAACACACACACACTCATTCTGTCCCTGCTTTACCTTTTGTCTGGCTGACGGGGAGAGAGGTGTCCACCCAAGGCTTTCACACGAGTTGTTGAAGCAACCGAGTATTCCTCTACCTGAGCACAATCTCAAACCAACCCCAGAGGAAAACACCTCTCCCATCTAACACATCAATGAACTGTACCATCCCATGCTAATTACGGGCACCTCGTTTCCTTCATCACTGTGGCCCTGCCAGAAACCCCAGAAAAGTCAATGGGAGCCTTTCAGTGTCAGTGAAGTTTGACCCAGGCCTATATTGAGAACTATATTCCATATATTTGCATACAAAGTAAGATCTAATTCTGCTTGGAGACTTTCAGGGGAATTCAAAGTGCAAGCTGGTGTCAGCAGAGGAATGGGGAAGAAAAAGGCTAATCCTACACATATTGCTTCTCTTTAAAGACCTTTAACGTAGAACACTGGTTATTAAAAGGCACTGATGAATATATATATATAAAGCAAGCCAGCTTTTTCACAAACTTTTTAAATTATAATGTAATTATAATTTAAAACAGAGCATTTACATATTGCTTATGCTACTTAGAAACAAACTTGTTAGGGCTGGAAGTGTCCTTTCTATTTAACAACACTATCACAGCGCTGCATAGAGAGTGTGTGTGACCACGCAGCTTGGACGTGATTTGGTGAATTCGAGTACAAAGATCAGTCTGCAATTGTAGCCAATCAGTTGCTTTAACTGGCTTCTGATCTATTTATTAGCATGAAAATTATTTTATGCTCCTAAAGTGTAAAAGCGAACGGAGAGTGAGTTGGAGCAAAGAATGGTTGGATTCACAGGAGGGTGAGCCACGGCACCAAAACTTTTGTTCTTGACCAGCCATCACTGGGAATATAAACCCTGGTAAAATAAAAATAATTCCTTATATTAAAGGAAAAAAAAAAAAAGTCAAAAAGTTTCCTTTTCTGTCAGTTACCTGAGGATAGCTCACTGTGTTGATGGAGCCTAATTTCTCAAAAGCACCTGGAGGCAGAGAAGGGCTTCTGTCAGTTACCTGAGGATAGCTCACTGTGTTGATGGAGCCTAATTTCTCAAAAGCACCTGGAGGCAGAGAAGGGCAGTGGAGGAGCAGCCTGCTCCAGCCTGAGAAGCTGTGCCCGAGCTGTCCTCCCTGTGAGACTCCCAACGGGCTTCTTACACCAGCTCCTTTTCCACAGCCCACAAGGAGAAAAGTTTCTGCTGTTCCCAAGGACCTAAGTCCCCATCCTGCCCTGTAATGCCCCCCTCAAGGTGCAGAAAGTTGCCCAGGGAGACTGAAATATTTTTGCCTTCATCCTGTTTTGAGACACTGGTTCTCAAAGCACCGTGTCCCTCCATCACTGCAGAAGGGGTAAAGTGAGTTAACATTGTCAGGCGTGCACAGAAACCACCTCATTCTCAAAAAAACCAGAAACAAACCTAAACCCATCTTCCCACCCTCCAAAAAAAAAAAAAAAACCTGTAATCAAACAAATCAGGATTTTACTCATGGGCTGTGGGCAGCAAAGCCCACGCAGGGTTTGTCCCCACGTGGTTGCTGACACCAGCTCAAGGCAATTGTTCCTGCAGGAACCATGAGCCAGGGGGTTTACCCCCCCTCCAACCCTTAAATCCTGCCAGCAAACCCCAGCATCTTCCCTTCTGACAACAAGACAGGGCTTCCTCTGATGCTCAAAGGTATGAACACAGAGAGGTTTGTGCCAGCCCTTCCCACCACAGACCCATCCCCTCACCCCCCAGCCATCCTCCAGCACTGCCCTCATCCCAACGGGCTGCCAGAGCCCTCACACCCCGCCTCACCAAACACTCAGAACAAATCATACCCCATCCCACAGGAAAACCCACCAGGAAAAGGCCAGGGAAGACTCGTCAAGAATACAGAAACGCTTTGTGATATTTTTTTTTCAGACAAATAGTTTGCATTTTTTTCCAGGTGTGCACTAGTAGGTGTTAATTTCCCCTATTATTCCTTCAGAGCTGTCCAAGTTTGCATTTAATTAACTAAATGACTCGAGCTGTCCAATTCTTGTTGCTACTGATGTATCACAATTAGAACAAACTGTTGCCACGGCAACTGCTCAATCTATCATAATTCATAAACTGGAGCCAGTTTGCCTTGCGCTTTACGCAATGCTGTGACGCGCAGATGGGCGTTTATTGTTATGCTAAATTGGGAATGGGTAATCCCAGAATACAAGATGATTTAGGTGCTCATTTAAACGAGATTTAATTACAACAAGTCTAGCATTTTAGGATCCTGCCAAATTCCAGTCATTCCACAATCCCCCATACCTACAGAGGGTATGGATGCATATCAACGCTAATCCAGAGCATCAGGAAAGAGCTTCCTCTCTTAATTATCAAACACTGCATTTATTTTATTGCAAGAAGAAACTGAATCTCTGTCTCAAGTTTGATGCTGCAATTACAATTTAAAGCAATACCCAAACCATTTTCCAACAGGGTCTAACGAGGTGATACCGCATCCTGTATCACTGTGCGACAGCTCACAATTCCTCCTTACCAGCTCCAAGTTAACTCAGAAATTACCTCCTATGAGTCATAGCTCAGAGATAACATTACAAGTCGCTATGAATTATTTAGAGTTCCTTATCAGCAGTTTCATTTGGGGTACTTAGAGAGAAAGCAATACGGAATATTGGAAAACGTGAGTTTTAAGCCAAATCAGCTCACATGTTTAACTAATCCACGACCTGGCGAAAGCCCACAGACCCTGTTCTGCATCTACAGCTTATTAAATGTATTTCTGACAGGATAAAAAACCCGTGTTTATTGCTGTCTTCATAGTTGCACAGGATACCTGCTTTTATACTTAACTGAGATTTATATACTGTCTTCTACCCCTTATTATGTATCAAGAAATGAATGCTGAGTACCTAGTAGTTCCCTTGTCTCTGCATGAGGAAGCCACAAGGAAGCTTGTAAAAACAAGGCTGAATTTGTGAAAAGCTATACCTTCTGTCAGCGAACGCGAGCCCTGGGCCTCGGGGGAGAAAAAGCATCCAGAGGAGGAATTTTTCTGTGTGTGATTGCAATCAAATCGAGCCAGTCCTGCTCCCACAGGGAAGCTTCCTTTAATAAAAGTTGTTTTACACGTTACCTTCCCTAGTGCAGTGACACAGCACTGGGCACCCAGCAGCCCCCTGTGTCCCACAGACGCCGCCTGGGCACGCAGCCCAAAAATGTGGATATTTTTGCCCAAACCAGCCCTTGCCCAGGTGCGGGGTGGGCTGGGGGCCGGGCTGGGCTGGAGCGCAGGGCTCAGCACACACAGCAATTAGCAACGGGGATATTTAGAGGCCCTGACCTTTCTTCCCTATCTTCAGTCATTAACAGATTTCATCTTCCAGTCAATAAAATACGCTAAAACTGCATTGATTTTGAAGTTCTGGAGAATCAAATCACTTGATCTTTCTGCTTAAACTTCCCTGCTCCTCCAATTAAGGTACCAGAACAAATCTTAACTACTACCTAATATCAGTTTTCACAAGATTTTCTCTCCAGCAGTAATCACGTTTTAAGCACCTTGGCTAAACTAATTGATTTTCATTCCTTTCTTCCAGCCTCACCTCACACAATCTGGTGCTAAAGCTTTTACACGCGTTTTAGTCTTCAGCTTCCTGGTGAGTTATTGTTGCTAGTTAAGTTTGTTAGCAGGATCTGTTCCACTACTAAAAAGAGCTATCTTGTCTTCAAATTATATTTAATTATCTCCATTAAACATTACAGGTTGCTCTGATGTTGAAAATGTAAATCACAGGGAACAAGAGGAAGATGATAGCATATTGTTCAGCACATATTTTGTCCTCCTACTCCCTCTGCATCCTTTTAATCTCTCTTTTACCTGTGAGTCCAATGAAGATCCTGTGAATGCCGAGATACTCAGTTTAAAATACATACACTATTTTTCAGTTGTTATAAACACAACACGAACCTTACCTAAATGGCAAAACCATATGCCTCGGGGGCACGGGCAAGGTGAAACCTCAGGTTTCCCTGCTCTGGCAGAGGCAGTTAATGGCTGGCTGGCGTTTAATGGGCAATTAGCAGTGTAAGGAAAGCGGTTATTGCTGAGCGAGTAACCTGGTCTTTGTAAATAGGAGTTTCACCTCATTCCCCCCACTCCGGGTTTTGTCACCGCAGATATTTCAGCCATTTAAAGGCCAAATGCCAGCACAGATTGAGTAATCTCTGGGTGAAGCGCCTGACATCATTAGCTGAAGAGTGCTAAACCTGAAAAACCCTTCATAAAGCCTGGACAATTAAAGAGGTCAACAAGGCTCTTCTGCCCACTGCACCTGACCCCAGCCACGGAGACTTCCCTGGGAAATAGCTGCCAGATTAGGGATCTGGGTCTTGCTGCTACCCTTTTCACAGCCCCCACTAACCACTTTGGGAAAGAAATCATGGATCTTCAGTCTCTGCTGCTGAGAGAATACAGAGATGGGCATGTCAGCAACAGAAAAGACAGAGTTCAAGATGGAAATGATGTCATTTTCTGCACGGATGATGAAAATGATATCACTGATGGAACCCCATCATGGTTTAACCCCAGGTGGCATATATGACCACGCAGCCACTCTCTTGCTCCCCAGGCTGGGATGGGGGAGAGAACTGGTAGAGTAAAAGTGAGAAAATCTGGGGGCTGAGATAAAGACAGTTTAACAGGTAGAGCAAAAGCCACTCACACAAGCAAAGCAAAGAAAGGAATCAATTCTCTGCTTCTCATCATCAGGTGGGTGTTCAGCCATCCCCAGGAAAGCAGGGCTCCCTCACAATTTCTTGTGCCCCTCCAGCACAAGTGAGGGGCAGAAACGGCCTTGAAAGCTCAGCAACAACCAAACCCATTCGCTATTGACCCTGTTCCCATCCCAAACCCAAACCACAGCACGGCACCAGCTGCTCAGCGAGAAACCAACTCCAGCCCAGCTGAAACCATGACACCACCAAACTGCAGAAGGAAAAGGTCTTGTTTTTCTTGTCCCTTATCTGCACAGGGTATCATACTCACCTGGCATCACTCCTGACCGTGGGGGTGACTATGCCACAGCTACAGGCAAAGCCAAGACCTGGCTCCTGCACCCAGGAGCCCTCCGGGGTGGTGTGAGGGATGCAGGGTTCAGGAGAGCTTCACCTTGGTGGCTGCACCTCCCGCCTCCTGCAGCTTCGCTCAGACACGTTGAGCAGAGAGCACTTCCCCAGCGAGACCCCTTCTTTAACAGGAGGAAAAACAGTAACAAAATAATCTCTCTCTGATCTCTTCCCTTAGGTTCCCTTTTCTCTTCCAATTTGTCTCCTCGCCCGTGCATCAGAGCAGCTCCTCGTGTATATGCTTGTAGGCATCTTTGTTTTGGCAGTCGCAGACTAACCTTTTTCTCTTTGAGAGGCTTTTCATTTGTCATAAGGTATCGATCCTCTGACAATAGTTCTCAGCTGCTTTCTGCCGTGTAAACAACATCCCGGGTTTCTAAAGCTGCCTGGGAAGTGGGATGGGGGTGGGAACCGGTGACATCTCTGTACCAGGCACCGCACAGGGCTCTGCTTGTGCTCGCTGGCAGCAGGGACACCTCCAGCCCTCCACAGCCAGGTGGAACAGTGTCAGGGCAGCTCAGCCACCGCAGGGTGAGGTCACCAGGGACCACGGGACGTGTCCTGCTGGTGGCTGTGGTCCTTCCCCAGTGCCCAACGCCCCACAAGCCATGGAACGACAGACACAGCACAACCGGCCCTGCGGGAGCCCCCAGCTCTGCTGCACGGCAAGGAGGGATCCTCACCAGAGTCTTTTGCTGAACTGTTTTTGATGAATACATACACAGACTTTAGAAAAAAAAAAGCCATTATTCAAAATGCAAAAGTATAAACATGCCCCAAATCACTTTTGATGGGGTACACTGGGGACACTACATTTTTGCTTCAGTCTACGAGAATTCATTGTTGTTTTCTTTAACCTTCTGCTAAGCTTATGCCTCAAAGACAAAATACAAGGCAATTTCTTTGACTGAGTATGATGGTTTCTACTTTTATTATTATTACATGCCTGCTTAAACCATTTAAAACAACAAATAAATCCTTCAGGTCAATATTTTTGCGTTCGTCACTTACGTATATTGAAACCTATTTTTTTGCTTTGCATTAAATTGGCCTTGCTAGACTGAAAATGCACTTTCAAGAATAGCTGTTTTCTTCCTCTGCAAATCCAGCTATATTTAGCTCACTGGTATGCACAGAGGACCTGACATTTTTGTGTTACAGGATCTTATTCAATGCAAACTGCAACCATCTCTATGATCAAGGGAGGTTTTGCTTTGCGATGGAGAGATCTCCTTTCCAGTCCCTGCAACTTCGGATTTTTTACTGATTGTAGAAAGGTCATTTTGGCATTTCTTGTAAAACAGCAGCTGAACTGCTGCCTCCAAACTTGGCATTCTCCCTTCTTTCCTCATGGGTGTGGTGCAGGGGAAGACAGTTGTACTGTGCATTGAAGTCCCTGCTCTGCGATGCCTGTCCCGCAATCTCAGCTCACAAATCAATGGCAAAACTTCAGCTGACTGACTCTCTCCCAGCAGCTCTGCTTCTCTTTTGTTTCTGTTTATTCCAAAATGAACAGAAGAACAAATTAGCTCTGAAGGTGTGACCTGAGTATGGGCAATAAAGGATGCTCCTTCCCTGGGAGCCTGACAAGGGTCCTTGATCCCGTGCCCTTGGCAGGCTGCTCCCATCAGCCATTCCTGGGCAATGACAAAGTGCTCAAGGACCCATTCTTTCTGCTGAAACGGGCTGATCAAATGAAACCCTGACACCAGCACAGAAGTTCAGACAGAAAATTGAGAAACATCTGCATAACTTACATTGTATTGAATAAGCTCTTCATGCTTTTCTTTTTGTTCCTGGATGAGCTTAGAATCAGCAGCCATTATTTCTTACTCAAAATAACATTATTATGTTTCTACAATACCCATGGGGTTCAGAAACTGGTTATGAACTGCTCTCACAAAATGCTACTTCAGTTCCTAGCATTTGGCTTACAATGTTAGCCATGATCTACAGGATTTTTCTGAAAAGATGATTAAGTCTCGTTCAAACAAAGGAGCATTAATGGGAACTGAGGTTTTCTGCAGCAAAAACCAAGCTGCACTGCACATCGCACGGACCCAGCAGAGCTCACCATCCTCTGGCCACCCCTTGGGGAAAAATCCTGCAGAGTTTAGCACGGGGAATGACCTTTCAGTACAGCCCAAACTCATCCCACCTGAACCCCTGAAACAGGACTCCCCCCAGAAATGCATGCTGGAAGAGAATGAGGGGAGCAGGAATATATCACTACCTCTGGGAAGCCACATCATCTGTGTAATGTACTTATCTCAAGCCTCACATACACAGGAAATTCAAAGTAACCATTACAATACATTACCACAAATTGAAACTCTATGTTTCTAATAAATTTACCCTTCCTTGTTCTGAGCAAATGAAGTAATGTAATGATTACTTCCTGTAAACTAACTTTGAAGAGCTATTTTATAATTATCCAGTTACCCCTTGCTCATATACGAAGCTACCTTGAGTTGCAGGTGACTGCTCTCACTGTTCAGCAGTGCAGAACAGGGCTTTGCAAGACTGAATTTTTACTGTTGCCAGCGCTGAAACACAGCGAGCTCAAAAAAAATCCCCCAGTAGCACCCAAGAGCAGTTGCATGGTCGATGCAACAGCGCTGCGGGAGAAATTATGTTGTCAGCTCAAGTGGGTTTGACATCACAGAGATATCAAAAGGCAAGCAAAGAGAAAAGTTTCATCAACAACGTAATTACTCTTCTGGACTCAATGGAACCACAATTATTTCATGTTGAGGTGTTGTCAGTTTATGCTGCAGATAAAAACTGTTGGGTAACACTGACAGGGGCCTATGCAGAGATTGCTTTTCATATGTAAAACTCTCCTGGCAGTTCTACGTTTGCTCAAAAAAAAAATAAAGAACCAAAAAAGTACATGTCAACACTGTGCATTAAACACCCACACATTTTTTCCCTTTAAAAATTATGTCGTTTTTTCGCCGGAGGCAGCAAAGTATGCACTAGAAATCACAGAGCAAAGAGATGCCCTCCTTCCAGATTTTTCCTTGGCATCTTTTTGAAGTAAGGACACAGGACAGTGGCAGTTGTGCATCACACACGTGCCTGGAGAGTGAGGGACCAATTCTGCCACTCCTGGGGCTCAGAACAAGGGATGGAAAAAGGCATTAAAAAATATTCCCAAATGTTCATACCTTGTGGCTCTTGGTTACTGGGGCAAAATCCAAACGCAGAAGGCTGGGGAGGAGGAGCCCATGTTTCCCCCCTGCTGCAAGGATAGGCTGCTTGGGGCTGCACCAGCGTCGTGGAAAAACTGTCTGGTTCTCCTCAAATGCCAGTAAAAAGTTATTAATTTATGGGTTTGCCCCAGAACATCCCCTTCCTCCCCCAAGCCGGTGCCTGCGGCAGCACGCCCTGCCTGGCAGGTTCTCAGAGACCTGCAGTTTCTCTCCAAGGGGAAGGTATTTTCAGAGACAGATTTTTTGTCTCTTCAAGTGGTCCCGAGAGGGAGACCCCAGGACACAGCAGGGAATTTGGCAGCCTTGTCACGTCGTGCCCCTGGTCACAGACCTGCTGGCTCTGCCCACGTTTGGGTGGGGAGTGTTTTCCCCTCTATACTGCCTGCTCCTTCCTGGGCCCCATTTCTTCTTCCATCTGCCGAATCAGATGTTTTTCCTCTCTCCTCACCACAGAAGGGAATGGAAAAAGCTAGAATTATCACAGCGAAGAGACCCCTCACTTTCTACATCAGACATCAAAGCAGCGTGCTCACAGGCTTCAAAGAGTCCCTCGGAGACTGCAGAACTACCGCAGGGTTGCTAACTTAAAGTAATTTCTGCTTAAATGAATACATCTCCGTTATGAGACAGCCACATACAAATGTAAATGTAGTATTATTACTCCATTATGAAGATACCTGCTTCAATAATTGAAAATTTCACGAAATGAATTGATTGTTAATTATCTCTTAGCTTTCACCTATATACTCCTGTAAGGCTATTACTGCAGGAGCAGGAGCACAATGACTGCACGGCTTATACCTGGCTAACGGTTGGTGGCATCCCTTCATTGGAAATGTACACCCTCCTCCTTAGGTAATTATGTGGAACATGATTGTGGCCTTGGGCTCTGCCTGCTCTGTGTTTTCAATTAGATTTTACTACAAAAGTACATATTAACATTAAAGGAGCATTACAATGCAGCAAATGTGATAAAACAGATCAATGTTAGATGTACCTTATGCTTCTGTTGTTTCAAGAAGCATAATCACCATTAATTTATGGTCTTCTGAGGAGGATCTAATTACTCTAATCATCCCGTATTTCACCCTGAGCATGCACTTTTTCCTGTTACCTTGCTTTAAATACCTGCCTTGACAATAGAGACAACACAGATCTGCAATTTTAGCGGCTCCTACAGCCTTTCACTGGCTTGGCTGAACTGGGAAGGTGCTGAACAGAGTCTGATGCTTGGATGGGAGATCTCCCGAGCAGGACCAAGCACAGGGAGAAATCCCTCTTCCAGAAGAGCCCTGACTTGGGAATACGATGCAGCTCCATGGGAGGTGTATTTAGCACCAAAACGTTTTCATTCTTCCAGTCACTGAAGATGCCTCTGTGAAGAGCACAGGTGTCAACACCCACATCCTGCCCAAACCCTAGCTGATTAGCTTCTGCCCAGTTTGAATTGCCCCATGTTCCCCACTTGATGATGCTGTTATTAATGTGGTTAATGTGATCCTGGAGGGCTCTCAGCACACCCCAGTGATGAGCACAGCCTGAGAACACATATAGCACTACCACACCTGCCTGCCTTAAACTATATTTCTGAGCGTGGATAAAATTGCTACGTACCAGCTGGTTCAGTGCATCTAACTTGTAGTTTCTAAACCCACCTGTAAGACGCTTTAGGTTTCTTCTGCATGCAAGGAACTGTTATTACTGTTATTATTGTACTCGCTTCTGAAACACTCCCATCTTTGCCTGGCAAAATTAGCGGTGGATAAAAATCCAGAATCATCATATAGCTCCAGAAATAAGTAAAAATTAAAGCTTTTAAAACACATTTAAATATACAGAGATATTTTCTCACCACTTGTTGTTTTCTACCCAGCATAGAAATGCAATTACAAGAAATTTCATGGCAACACATATTAACATTTTGGTCTCACTTCAGAGAGTAGCAAAATTTCAGGAAATATTTAATACTTTACAAAAGTGACTCAAAGTCCTTTTGAAGTACTGAGTCACAAATCTGGTGTAGGAAAATGCAGCTCCATTGGCGTAAATGAGATTGCACTCGGATGTTCTAGAGCCAGGTCCTGGTCGCTCGTCCTTTCTGGCCATGACCAGTCAAACAACTTTTTCTATCTAAGCTTTAATTTGGCTTTCTCTTTGTGACCCCTAAGCCATTTCCCATCACGTCAAATAAATGTGACAAATAACCACACTTCTCGCTGCTACACCGAGGTGGTAGGGTATGGTATTTCCAGAAATCCCAAGTGCTGGATATTGAACCACTGAATTTTGCTTCACTTCTTATATTTTTCCTTTCCTTTTCTTTCTTTCCATTTCCTCATTTCCTTTTCTTTCTTTCCTTTTTCTCCTTTCCTTTTCCTCCTTCTCCTTGCAGCAGCCTACTAAGCAGAGGGAGATGGGGCAGGTATTCCTAACGAGGCCATCTAATTCCCTAAGCCATCAGGAAGCACTGGGAAGAAGTCCAGTCAGCACTATTCTATTTTTCCTGAGCTGCACTCTCCTGTGGGAGTTTTAAAAGCTGCAATAAAGGCCATAAGCCAACAATATTCAGTAACTGCTGGGTGTATGAGTGTCTGCTTGTTTAGGGATGAAACCACCCACCAAAAGCCCAGGGACAGAGAAACAAGCAAGTGGTAAAAGGTCAATGACTCCAGAACTCAAAATTCCTGTAGCCCTCACTGCTTCAATGATGCATACGTAAATACTGATTATTTTTATTTTGAAGGTTAGATCATTAGTAGCAATGACGTGTTATAAGCCTTTTGTGCTATTTTTTTTCACTCCTAACAGCATCCCTTTCCACTTGGAAGACAAAATGAACACAGAAGATAATATAATAAATCTCATTGAGAACATTACTGAGAAATTACGTTTAAGATTTTTGATTAGTTCTATAGAAATTAACTTTGAAATTCTATTGACACTTAATGGCATTCACGAGGTTTTTTACATACTTTCACAGCAGTGCTCTTGCATAACCTGATAAAAATGCAGGTCACCAGGATCACTTTTGTAATAAAGGTTATCACAAAAAAAAAAATATCCCCTGATTATTTAATTTCTAGATTTCAAAGAACATTTCATTTTCTCTCAATTAAAATGAAATACTATGTACTCACTGTCAATAGCCCAATATTCCACAAAAATGGACTTCATTGTACACTCCTTTTCTTGGAGGATCTCCAGATCTCAGTGCTCCAGCCTGGAGGCCCTTAACTGAAATTAAGTGAAGGTGCTGTTCAGTTCAGGCTTGTCTCAGGACAACTCTAACGTCAGATCATTAATTCTTTGGTTTTCCCAGAGATACAATCTGGAGGCTGGATAAAACTAAGAACTTGAGTATCTGAACATGCAGATCCCTGATAGAACGAAGCGATGGGCGAACTGAAAGCATATCAATGACAGAAATTAATATCTGTGGCTGATGAGTTATACACAGGTGCTATTACTAGAACACTTCTTTAAACAAAAGCTACAATTCACAACTTTCCTTGTGTAAGCCCCAAATTCTGGTAGATTCAAAGTCACATTCCCTGTGAGCCTCAAAGCCCGATTTTCTCCACCATCCAACAGTATAAAACTCCAACAAATGCTGCATTAAAATCCTCATAACTCCCAAATCCACCTATATGGAGTTGCTATAGCAACTGTCATCTCAAGCCTTCCCAGGGGAGAAAATAAATGTGTGTCCTACCTGGTTAATCGGTATTTGTGTTACAGAGAATTGAAGGGTAACTTCGTTTCACCAAAAAATAGAACATATACTGAAGTGCTACCATGTTAATGTGACATTATTTAATCTGAATAAGAATCCACTTTGCGTGTGCCTTCAAATTATAGTATTTATGTAACATTCAACACAATAAGTAAAAATGTTGCTGCCAAATATACCGGACCTGCCTTGCTTATTGATTTGAATAAAATGGGCATCATAAAAATAGAGAAACAAGAAGGAAGGTGGAAAAGCAGAAGGGATTAAGGACTTCATGTTTCACAGTGGTTGTATTACAATAAAAAAAAACCTTTACAACCCAGGGTTCGTGCAGTCTGGATGCCAAAATAAGCTGATGGGGAACGATGACTGCAAGGTCAAGTGTTCCCCACTTCTCTTCATTCTGGGATGAATAAAGCTCCCAGGCAGGAAGACTACACTGGCCAAGAAACCATCCTCCCTCGTTCAGAGTCAGGATTATAACTTTTTTAGCTAGAAAAAAGTCCTGAAAATACTTCAAGAAGAAAATCCCATTTGGAGAATATATTCAGGCGCACGTTGACAGTTATCACCAGCTTGTAGACATATCCAGAAATGTATTATTTTAATCTTAGCAATTACTAAATAAAAGTAATCACAGCTACGAGGCAATAAAATATCTGTGAAACATAAAAATATAATGATGACATATCCCTCTATATTAGTTCAATGACATAATTTGAGAAAATAAGATCTTAGGGGAATATTCAACGTACACAACCACATCTGTACATAGTTAAAAGACTACAGACACAGACTTCAAACCTGTGGAGACAATGATTTCTTTTAATCTAACGGTTACAGCTCTGGCAAGTTTCCGAACGGCGTTCCTCCTGCGGGATGTGAGGAGCAGGCTGGTGGGAAGCCCCACGTGTCCCGGCACTAACGAGGGACCCCGTCAGCCTGAGGAACGGCCAAACGTGGGGGAACGCAGAGCAGCCTTGGGTTTAGGGCACACCAAGTACCCACCTGGACTCCGGGGTAGATAACGCAGATGGATATTCAGGTCTGCCATTAAAGGGCATCTAATTTTTCAGTATTACATTCTAGGGACTCAGGAAATTTAATTTAAGCAACAAAACTATAAATATTTATATATATGGTAATACTAAATAGCTATAGGGGAAGAAAATAGCCTGTGAGCTCATAGTCCTTCATAATTATAGCTGAGCTTTGTTAGAAGGAAGGGAGAACACAGTGGCAAGAAAAAACCCACCCTAACCAAGGGCACGGGCAATTCCTTCCACACTATTTATCTTCATACCAACACCATCTCCATACCACCACCAAGATGCCCAAAGTCAACAGCTCCTGCTGCATCTTTCCTGAGCAAATATTGTTTAAAAAAAAAAAGAGATTCTTTCAAACGCTTACTTTAAATTTAGGACGTACTTTTTATCTCAGCTGCCTTCTTGGGAGATTCTCCTGCAACCAAGGAGGAGGAGAGGGATGAAGCCCCTGGGAAGGATGCTAACTCTGTCCCTGCTGCTCCCAAGGGCACGGGCTGAGGATGTCCGTGAGGATGAGGGGCTGGGTGCTGTGCCTCTATCCCCCTGTCTCAGGTGCCTTTCAATATTCACTTGATCATAAATACAACTACATCACATGACAAAGGTTAAAAAAAAATGGTAATAAGAACCGTTGAAAAGTATTGTCTTTCCTAACAATACATTGACTTTCATATACAGAAAAAGCCAACCAGTATTTTAAGAACTCTACGTATCAGATTGATATAACCACAGCTGCTTTTCCCCCTTCACTTTGCTTTTACCATGGAAGTATTGCCTGTGGAAATCCGCAACGGTGGAAGGTTTAAAAATATTTACATTACGAGTGAGACTAATAATAAAAAATAAACTATTACTGCCACCTATGAAGTGATGTTTCCAGGATGTGCTAGAGCAAATCACATGCCCTGCCATGCTCTTGTTTTTTACGGTATCTGTAAAAGGAAAACAATAAAAATAAAAAGAACCCAAGACAAGAAGACACATGACTTTGTGAAACCAGGTTAATCTCAAACCCATCTCCTGAAGCCAGGGACCATCCTTCCCATGGAAGGAGCAGGTGGGTGTCCCCACCACAGCGTCCCCAGGGTGGGACAGAGGGGGGGTCCCCAGGCACTGCAGGGACAGAGCACGGGGACCGCGTCCCCATCAGCCCCCGCAATCCCTTCCTGCAGTCCCTGCCGCTGGAAGAAACAGATTATCAAAGCAAAAGTGGATGAAGAACCCACCAAGAGGCTGCAGGGACTAATTAATGTGGGGCAGAGGGTGTGGGGCGCAGGTTCCCACAGGACGTGTTCCCACACCACACACATTCCCCTCCCACCCCTCCCCTCCCATACTCTAAAATTTTGACTCAATTTGGCTTATTGATTTCCCCGTGCCTCGCCTGACCTTACCGAGCAATCTCTGCTCTTTTCAAGTGCCACTTTGTATTGACTCTGCCGTGGAGCTATGACTCCTATAATTGGTTTAACAGCTCTTTGAGGCCACTTTGTTGCTGATAAGATACCCACAGATCTGCGGAGAATTTAAAATAGTTTTGTTGTCAAAAACAATTACACTGGGAGCGTGAAGGCAGCGTTTCATCCCTACAGCCCCTCTCCAAACCTTCGGGTTAACAAGCTGAGCAAAACCAAGGCAAGAGCTGGGCAGTAGGTGGGGATGGATGTGGTCCCCCATCCTCGACCCCCCTAACCCCCTGACCTTTCAGCTGATGATGGTTTTGATCATTAGGAGCTGCTCAGAGTTGGACAGTAAGTGACCCTCTTTGTAGAGACTCCTCTCTATATTTAGTGGCTTTCTACCAAATACAGACTAAATGAAGGATCTTTCTGCACAAAGACGTGGCACGATTCCAGCCCCCAGAACTGTGTCCCAGGCCTCAAAGGTTATATCAGCATTTTAGAATATATATGAATAGTTACAGGAAAAGACAAAACCACTCCACCCTGAAACACAACCCCCAAAACCTAGACAACAGCAGCAACTCGCAGGTAAGGAGCAATGGCTACGTGACTGGTGCATCAAAGCCAAAGAAACACAAAGAGTGGTGGAACAAGGTAAGGACAACCATATTCCTCACCCACTGGAAACAGCATCACCAGACGAAGCCTATAAATTATAACCGACCATGTGTTTTCTGAGTTTTCAGATAGCGGACAAAGAAACTGGCTGAGTAAATGCAAGCTGTGAAAAGGTCAGGAATTTGCTTTTTCCATGTGCCACCTCCCATACACTGAAGGTTTTATCTCCACCCTGTAGCACAGACACCAGTACCTGGCCTTCCCCAAACCACGCTGCCTCTCCCATCTGCTGCAAATGCTACGGCTTGAATCACCTGCCTTTTCTGCAGTCCTTGCAGCACACTTCTCCTTCTTCTTCTTGTTGTGGTGCTTGTTATTTCCTACACTGAACAAGGCAGGTATTTTCGATATGCTTCCTACCAAACAACATTATGCTTGTACTTATTGATAAAATAAAATAAATCCATACAATGAAAATCTCAACATTATATATAACGCCATTTCCCAGTTTAAAAGATTGTGTTGCATGAGATTTTCAGCAGGTGCAATTTCCATTTCAGCAGAGCCCTGCGTGGCTAAGCTTAAACACAATATTTCCCGGAGAAAATATCTGACAGGAAATCAGTAGCAATCACAAAAAAGTACAACCCCCTCACCCCCACTCAGAAAGAAAAGAGAGACGGGAAGGAAAGCAAAGCAGCAAAGCTCCCGCAGCTCCCTCTGTGTGTAGAGCAGAAGGGGGGAAGAAAGCCCCAAAAGCAAAGCCCCTTCCAGTCCTTCAAGGGGCTCCAGGAGAGATGGGGAGGGACTCTGGATCAGGGAGAGGAGGGGGAAGGGTTTGACACTGAAAGAGGGGAGATGGAGCTGAGCTGTGGGGAAGAACTTGTTTGGTGTGAGGGTGGTGAGAGCCTGGCCCAGGTTGCCCAGAGAAGCTGTGGCTGCCCCATCCCTGGAGGGGTTCAAGGCCAGGTTGGAGGGGGCTTGGAGCAACCTGGGCTGGTGGGAGGTGTCCCTGCCCAGGGCAGGGGGTGGCACTGGATGATCCCTAGGTTCCCCTGGGCTGAAGCACAGCACAGTGAGGGGCTGTTTGCTTTGCCCAGCACCTTCTGCTGTGGTCTGTGTGAAATCCAGTTAATCACCATCTCTTTCGCTGTCCTACAACAATTTGTATAAGAATCTTATCCTTTCGAAGAAGGACAGGGTAATTCAGCTCTCTGACTGCAGGGAAACCTACAGTTTTTGCTCCCACACAATTGTCAACGCTGGCAGCAGCCTTTGAGATTCGTTGGGTCTTTC
The DNA here is from genome assembly GCF_001431845.1 of Calidris pugnax. Taxonomy (NCBI): domain Eukaryota; kingdom Metazoa; phylum Chordata; class Aves; order Charadriiformes; family Scolopacidae; genus Calidris; species Calidris pugnax. Next base: position 1,111,436 of record NW_015090880.1, read on the forward strand.
TATCGCCTGGTTAAATCTTTGCAAACAACAATTTGAAGCACTTCATCTCGGTCACCTGCCGGCCTGAAGCGTGCCCAGGCAGGGAGCACAAAGCACTCCCTGCATCAGAGCAAAGTCACCAACCAAACCCACTGCTTTTAAAGCTGCTTAACACTGTTCCTTATCTCTCCCTCGACAGGAAGAGCAGAGGTGCTGGAAGCGTCTGTAAGACTTGGCAGACCTCCTTTCCAGTGGAAATTAATTCCCTTCAGGGACGCACTGGCTGTCTGTAATGCCCATTGCAGGGGGGAGATGATACCTGAAAATCTCCACGACCTCTGCTTCCTCCTGGGCGATCCCCCCTTCCACCGGCGAACCGAGGCCAAAACAATCCCAAATCTCTGCACAGCCAACCTCCTGATTCACAAAGGACAAAGTTCTGGTGCAGGCACCTTCCCACGGAAGAGACCTGTAGCCAAAGCCATGGACCTGCCTGAACAACACCGCTGTCCTCCTCCAATTTTTCTCCAATAATCCGTAAGTTTAATAACTGCAAATTTGGAAATTATGTCCCTGGCACAGAATGGGATGTGTTAGCTGGGATCTGAAATTTGCTCACACATTTAAAAGGTGCAATAATTTTAACCACAGCGATGACCATGCCCAAGCCCTGTGTTAAAGAACAAATGTTACATGAAAATAGTGGGGGGAAAAGGTAGCAAGAAACCAAAGCTCCTTCGTGCACAGCAAAGTTTGGGTTCAGTGAGTGGGGATAACTCACAGTACGCTACTGCATCCATGCAAGATCTGTGGGAGAGCATTTGAGGTGAGGTTAATGATGTCTAGAACACTGGGGGAAGTAGATGGGGTCAGGGCTGGGAGGGTAAAACAGTCTGGTGGCAGTTCAGCACAGCCAAATATTTTCATTTCTCCCTAAAACTAGAGTCACAGGTATTTGCCAAACCACTCTGAAATTACAGACATCTCCAAGCAAGATTGGGCCCCAGGAGTCTACGCCACTGCTTTTTGACAGTTTTTTTGCTTACATCTTGTATTCCAAATGATTTAGATAAGAGATGCCTCTCTCTGGACAATATGACAGCTAATTCCCACTTATCCAACTGAAAAGATACAATTGAAATGGATGCAACAATAAAACTAATGGCTAATATGATTGCTATTGATCATTTGCCAGTTTATCAAATGAATAACCCACCAGCAAAATGGAGAAGGAAAATAGTGCTATATATTGTGCACGTCTCGGTAATGAGCTAACTGGATAGCTCGTTTTAAAATCTATGTAAAGCTGAACATCAGTACATAATTTAGAACTGCAATGAATCCTGATACATCAGGTGCACGTTTGTTCATTTTTCACCTACCTTTTCGGCTGACTGGGCAGTGCCAAAAAATATTGGAATGAAGGCAAGCCATACTATACAGGTAGTGTACATAGTGAATCCAATGGGCTTAGCTTCATTAAAATTCTCTGGGACACCCCGAGTCTTGATGGCGTACACAGTACACGTAACCATTAGAAGAATGCTATAACCCAAGGAACAAATGATTTGTAGATCCGTAATGTCACATTTGAGAACTCCTCTGGCTTGGTCGGGGTTCATAGTTTTCTGCTCATCATAATCTATGATGATGTTGGGTGGGTCAACGGCAAACCAAATAAAGACACCTAGAAGCTGAACAGATATCAAACTGGAGGTGATCGCCAGCTGCGACGTGGGGCTTATAAGCCTGGGGGCTGTCACTGACTTTTTGCCCTGTTCAAATATGCGGTAGATGCGGTTTGTTTTAGTTAAGAGGGCTGCATAGCTGATGCACATCCCCAGGCCCAAGAAGATACGCCGGAAGGAGCACACGGCGACGTTGGGTTTGGCGATCATCAGGAACGTGATGATGTAGCAGAGAAATATCCCTGTTAACAGGACGTAGCTGAGCTCCCTCCCCGAAGCCCGGACAATGGGAGTGTCGTTGTATCTGATGAACGTTGCCATGACAAAAATGGTGGCGATAATCCCCAGCATGGCCAAGAAGACGGGTATCACAGCCCAGGGCGAGTGCCACTCCAGCTTGACGATGGGTATGGAACGGCACCCCGTTCGGTTCTCGTTGGGCCGCTCGTTGTAGGAGCAGAGCAGACAGGTCACCTCGTCGGCCTGGTACTGGTAGCCGTCGCAGAGCTCACAGTGCCAGCAGCACGGCATCCCCTTCACCATCTTCTTCCTCTCCCCGGGCTTGCAAGGCAGGCTGCAGACCGAGGACGGGACCTCACGCACTCCTCTGCCCCACTGCATTTCATCGATCTACAAGACAGGTGAAGCAGAAAGAGGCTGGTTATTGAGATGCTACTGTCAGACACCCAGGGTGGGAATGGAAACGGGAAGAACCAAGGGGGAACCTACAACAGAGAGAAACCAAATGGAGAAACCTCCTCGGTCGTAGGCTCCTGGGAAAGCACCAGGAACTGCACACATTAGTGTCTTCACACAGGACTCTGATTCATGATGTATTTACTGCCTTCATTTCTCATTGTTATTAGTAGCTAATTCTGGTGGAATGACACACAACATCAGATAGAACAGGAGAGGGTAAACCTCTCCCCTTTTTCATGAAATTTAGTAAGAACACGGCAATGGCTTGAGGGAAGGCAGCGGCAACACTCACAAAACTGCTTTTCATGCACCTACATCTTGGGGCTTCTTACCGAGACCAGAACAAGAGAGCTCCCTTCTCAGAACTACTACTGACCAGATCAATATTTTAAATGAGGTGAAAATGTGTCCTACATAAGGCACGGAATCGGTGAGAAGGTGGCAAGTGCTGCAGTATGAGCTGTGTGAGAAATATGAAGGACAAAGAAAATAGTCATCAATGAAAAATGTAATAATTCGATAGTATTTCATTTCAAAGTCACATTCCACTTTTGAAATACCATACATGCTTCTTGGAATGCAAATTATTAATGATTACATTAAGGAAATGGAAAGTCTCACTTGTCCTGCAGTCTTAAGAAACATAAGCTTCCAAGTATGTGCAAAAAGGTTCCCAAGTACTGCAGAAAATTAGACTCACAAATCATTTCAAAATACTCCAGACTAAAGCCACTAAGCAGTTTCCAAGATCAAGGGAGGTTTAGCGTTGGAGTCCCCCTGAAATAGTCCAGACTGGAACCACTGGGAAGGCTCTGGCATTCCCAGTGCCAATTCTTTGCACCAATCACCAACTCATCTGCCCAGTAAAATTTCAGTGGCTCCACCTGCTTCACTGGGTGTGAACGTATAGCTTTTCCAAATATAAAACCTGATGACCTCAGACAGACATGAATAAGTGTTATTAAAAGCAAAATTTCAGTTTTTCTTTTTTTTTAGGTTACTTAAATGCTTACAAGCTCCACTATTTTCCCTACAAGTAAAAAATTCTAAGATGAGTTTCTTGAATCAGTTGCCTTGATTATTTATGTATACAGAAGACTGGGGTTTGCAAGTCTTAAACGGAAGGATTAAATTGCATTTTTCTAATTTAATTCAAAATAGATCCCGTGTCATCTTCATTTCATATATTTGAAAAAAAAAAAATAATCTGAAGTCACACACTGCTCTATCACTATACTAGCGATAGTCTCTGCTGTGAATATAAAAATAATCCCTCAATAACAGCTACTCTAGAGGTCTGCCACTGCTTGAGAAACATCATTAACCTTCAATATTCACAACTTACTATGAAAAAAATAATCATATCCATGAACTCTTCTTTCATACTGTGCTGAGCTGAAGGTGTGTTTGCTTACAGAAGGAATACTGATGGTAAAGGAGAATACAAGACTTATTTAACTGAACTGGAAGAGCATGCACAAGGACCCTTTCAAAAAGTAGAATGAGGCAGGCTACCTAAAACTTACCCAGGTTTGTACAGCTAGAAAGTGAGACACATCCATCCAGTCTGGAGCCTCCGTTTTCCATCATAACTATTAAATCCAGAAGTTACTCGACACCCTTTTTACAGCACACACTGATGTGAAATGAGAAAGGCATCCTACCTGCATGGGGCTGGATCCAGCAATGAAAAGATTTTCACCATCTTCTTGATGTTAATATCCCACAGAACCACAGAATTATGAATGTGTTATCGTACCCCCACGCCCCCCTCATGACTATAAAAGGATGAATTTCCATGTTCTCAAACACATCCCATGGCACTGCAGGGTAGTCAGGGCAGCCTAACGGTGCTTCATTCTGCACAGATACTGTGTGCAAAGAGATAAACAGAAGAGCAGGCAAAATTATGGAAAGTCCTTTTTCTGGTCTCCTGGGATGACACCGTGCTAACTCTGTACCACTGGCCTCACAGAGACTTGCAGCATTCTGCTGCTTCTGGCTAGAAAATTAACAATGAAAACCACCTGTCAGACAAACCACCAGGCACCAGAGCCTGTCGCGGGGAGATGAGATCAGAGTCAAGCTGCTGGAGACACTTTCCACACTCAGAAGAGAATATTTGTGAAATTTTTTTTGTCTTCGAAATAAATTGTTTTATAACTCCTTTCAGAAATGCAAACAAAAGCAATAAAACATTCATTTGCGTATTTGGCTGCTTTAGGATCAAATGATTGTGCCCGATGCACTTCTTTTCTGTCCCCTTTTTCCTCTCCTTCTTTCTTCAATGTTTTACAGCAGTTTCCTTGAAATAACTTAGCTTTTGAAAACCTGGTTCTAAAAAAGACTTCTATTGTGGCAAGTAATTGTTATATTCAGCCATTTCTTGCATTGCCTTAAATCTAAACCTGCTTATATTCATTGAATTTTTCCCAATGCTTTTAGCCTCTATGAGCTGGAAACTTAAAGATTTTGTTCAGAGTTTCAGGATCAGGATCATAAAATCCTTATAAAACAGCAAGGATAACTTTTGTCCACCACTACTGTAAGAGGACCTTCAACAAAAACTAAACAGCAGAGCATTTCATTCTCCTCTATTTCCCAGCCTATAAGCTGGAAATGCTGTCAATTATAGTTATAATGAAGACCTACAGAAATCTTTGAGATCCATGGAGGAAGAGTGCTATATATTACAAATTCTACGTTTCTATAAGCAAATACAATAAACTCTTATCCCATAATCAAAAATTTATTATCTGAAAATGCTAAACATAATCTAGAAAGCAGTAAGTAAACAATTCCATAAATCATAAGCAAGTATTCTTGCATTTAACTCAAATGTTGCTTTTTTACATAGAACGTTCCATTTCAGTCAGATATAGAAATAGCACACGGAAGATTTGGGAATTTATTTTTCCCAAACCAACACCACTTCCAGCTGTAGCCAGACACTCTCTACACAATTTCGCATCTTGAACTTAGCACTTGACCAAGTCAGTACCGAGAGACACAACAAACTCCTCCATTACAATTCTGCCAGGTTTGGGAAGGATGCAAGCCCCAGACCGCACTAGATGATACAGGCAGATCTGTCTAATGTCTTGAAAAATCACGTATCTGCCCATCATCCACTTACCATCACCCTAAGTGGCACAGCTTCAACAGTATAATGTGCAGACTGGTGCTATTACAGTTCATCCACTGATGAACTGATCTGATAAATGGCAAAAAACCCCCACTGAACTCCACAACTGGGTCACTGTAGGACATTCAAAAGAGCTGAGAACTTCAGAGCTGGCCCTGTTCCATGGTATTTGGACCAACAGAGCCACTAGGTTAGAGCAGGACACTATGTTTTGCCCTGTCACCACAGCACAGAGGGGAAAACAACCCAAAACCCAAAACTAAAACCAACCAAAAAAAAAACCAGAAAAGAATCCCTCTAAAGAGATAAACAGAAGAGCAGGCAAAGTTATGGAAAGTCCTTTTTCTGGTGTTCTGGGATGACACCGTGCTAACTCTGTACCACTGGCCTCACAGAGACTTGCAGCATTCTGCTGCTTCTGGCTAGAAAATTAACAATGAAAACCACCTGTCAGACAAACCACCAGGCACCAGAGCCTGTCGCGGGGAGATGAGATCAGAGTCAAGCTGCTGGAGACACTTTCCACACTCAGAAGAGAATATTTGTGAAATTTTTTTTGTCTTCGAAATAAATTGTTTTATAACTCCTTTCAGAAATGCAAACAAAAGCAATAAAACATTCATTTGCGTATTTGGCTGCTTTAGGATCAAATGATTGTGCCCGATGCACTTCTTTTCTGTCCCCTTTTTCCTCTCCTTCTTTCTTCAATGTTTTACAGCAGTTTCCTTGAAATAACTTAGCTTTTGAAAACCTGGTTCTAAAAAAGACTTCTATTGTGGCAAGTAATTGTTATATTCAGCCATTTCTTGCATTGCCTTAAATCTAAACCTGCTTATATTCATTGAATTTTTCCCAATGCTTTTAGCCTCTATGAGCTGGAAACTTAAAGATTTTGTTCAGAGTTTCAGGATCAGGATCATAAAATCCTTATAAAACAGCAAGGATAACTTTTGTCCACCACTACTGTAAGAGGACCTTCAACAAAAACTAAACAGCAGAGCATTTCATTCTCCTCTATTTCCCAGCCTATAAGCTGGAAATGCTGTCAATTATAGTTATAATGAAGACCTACAGAAATCTTTGAGATCCATGGAGGAAGAGTGCTATATATTACAAATTCTACGTTTCTATAAGCAAATACAATAAACTCTTATCCCATAATCAAAAATTTATTATCTGAAAATGCTAAACATAATCTAGAAAGCAGTAAGTAAACAATTCCATAAATCATAAGCAAGTATTCTTGCATTTAACTCAAATGTTGCTTTTTTACATAGAACGTTCCATTTCAGTCAGATATAGAAATAGCACACGGAAGATTTGGGAATTTATTTTTCCCAAACCAACACCACTTCCAGCTGTAGCCAGACACTCTCTACACAATTTCGCATCTTGAACTTAGCACTTGACCAAGTCAGTACCGAGAGACACAACAAACTCCTCCATTACAATTCTGCCAGGTTTGGGAAGGATGCAAGCCCCAGACCGCACTAGATGATACAGGCAGATCTGTCTAATGTCTTGAAAAATCACGTATCTGCCCATCATCCACTTACCATCACCCTAAGTGGCACAGCTTCAACAGTATAATGTGCAGACTGGTGCTATTACAGTTCATCCACTGATGAACTGATCTGATAAATGGCAAAAAACCCCCACTGAACTCCACAACTGGGTCACTGTAGGACATTCAAAAGAGCTGAGAACTTCAGAGCTGGCCCTGTTCCATGGTATTTGGACCAACAGAGCCACTAGGTTAGAGCAGGACACTATGTTTTGCCCTGTCACCACAGCACAGAGGGGAAAACAACCCAAAACCCAAAACTAAAACCAACCAAAAAAAAAACCAGAAAAGAATCCCTCCCAAATCCAGTGCCTTCCCCACAAGCACAGGGCAATGCAGCATCCTTCTCGCCCAGAGGATGACTCCAACTCTTCCTCCCTGAGCTCCCCCAACTCCTGCGTATCACCCAGTTCTTAAGTGCCTTGAGCCAGCGGGATGGGATCCGTTCCCAATATAAATTCTCATTATGTTCACTACAGAACAAACATTACCAGAAAATGCTTAGTCTGTCTCACAAGGCCTAACATAATTGTTCATGTTAATGAATAAAGTAACTCAATATATGTGCAGAATTTAAACATCGCTCCTTTTTTTTTCTCACCACCACAAACATTTCTGCAATAAGCTATTTGTTCTGAACTAAATTGTTTCATGCAATGTTTGATTAAAATAAAAATCAGTACAAAAATAATTACATTAGTGGTAATTAACCTACTTGGGGGAAAAAATAGCCATGTTCCCTGATACGACTTTCATAACTGTGCCATTAATTTCACGGACACATTAGAAAACAATTGCGGAGGATTGTGCTCAGATTTATTGCCACCTTACAGATTGCTTTTGGACTCCAGTTACTAAGTCAGCAGTTCAAACAGTTTTTGTATATTCAACTTTACAGATAGCAATATTTGCATGACTTAGCTCTTCGGGCTTAGCTATTAATGTCTTGTAATTAGTTTCTAAATCCAGGGCTTTCACATGATAATGGTTTTAAGCTAAGAATATGTCAATAACACATAGTCAACAGAGCCTTCTGCAAAATATCAACTAAAATCCCTTAAATAGATCACAGCAACAATAAGCCAAACTACCAGACAGGGATGCGAAGCTACTCCAATGACTTGTCCAGACACTGCAAAGGAGGTGTATCACCTCATACTGTAACTTATTTTAATGTCACCGCCTGCAGAGGATTGGCAAAAAAATCTTTAAGCCCAGCACAGACCCTGCAAGGTGATAGAGGCAAAAATCCCCATGTTTGTTTTGCTTGTGAGGAACAAACCGCTTTATTTTGAGCAATGCAGGCTTAAGGCATTTTCAGGGTAGCACAAGAGATCACCAGAAACCAAAAAAGCCTCCAACTTAAACAGAACGATCGTTTTTCACAGTGGCAACATACCAGCTCTGGGAAGCTGCAGTCCCACCCCAGCCCCTCTCCACCAGCCCTCATCCCCCTGGCTCAGGAGTCATCCTCTTCACCTGGGTGCCCACAGCACAGGTTTGAGCCCAGTTACATCCCAGCACCCTGAAATGAGGTGAAAACTGAGCTCACTCCTCCCTCTTCATTTTCTTTCTGTTTTCCTGTTTTAAATCAAAGCCAAAATCCAGCTACTTTAAAAACCTGTGCAGGGCAGGAGCAGGACGCGTCAACCAGCAGCCCCAGCACCCAGAGACAACGGGTCTGAACCTGACCCCAGCTGCCAGAAGAGCATCTCTGCTGATCATCCCAGAGCTGGTCCTGAGCTCTGCAGCTCACCCCTGCCTTGCAAAAGCTTTTTTTTCCCCCTACTTTGGTGCTGCTCCACAGGAACTCTGGATCAGCGAGACAGAGCATCAGCCCTCCCAACACCGGAGACCACGCGGTTTGTGCCAGAGAGTGTTTTTAGGTATCTTGGGACAGCTCAGAAGGAAGCTACTTCAGAGGAAAAGCAAAATCTCCTAACTATTCCCACTCCACTGTATTAATGATCTTAAATCTCTCCAATCTATCTTCCTTATAAATAGAAGTTAAATGTCCTTATATATTTTTTTTGCCCCGGTTTCTCCTACTGCTGCTCTTTCTGCTTTTGCCATAATGTACCAGCAACTGCTGCGGGAACGGGCAGTGTCCTGTCCAGAAACACAAACCAGACAAGCAGATCCCAGCTTCCTCACTGAAGGTGATGGAAACTCATCACCTCTCAAAGTCTCCCAGACAAAAAACTTGCAATTTTTCATTGTCAGCACAAATCAGAACCGTTGTCAACAAATCGTGACAACATTCCCATAATCCCAGACCCTCATCTTCACACCTGGTGACTCAGACACCCATTAACGGCTGAAATGCCCCCAGGATCAGTCTCACCCAGGCTCCGCACCGCTCTGATTCCCTCCTCTCCTTAACGCTGTGCCAGCTCCTGGGAAGCCCCGGCGTGGGCAGGGATCCCACAGCGCTGTAGGAACACAGAAAATAACTTTCCTTCAAGCTTTTGGAAGAGGCAGGAGGGGCTGGCTCGGTTCCCCCGGGGAGGAGGATGGGGATGCTCGGAAATTGAGGAGCTGGGGAGATGGGGATGCTGTCGAACCAGCCCCACCGTGCCCCCAGGGCTGGACACCAGCGTTTCGCTGGGTAACTGGTGGAGGCTGAAACTGAAATACTGGAGGTCAGTCTTCTATCTGTATTTTTCTCCAGTAAGAAAACTCTAATTTCATTTTAACAGCTTTAATACCTGTAGGTGCATCGGGGAGAGGCTCCCTCCCACTCTGCTCTTCTCACACTCAGCTTTGTGTTACCTATCGCAGGTAAAAGTTCCCCTGGCATCGGTTCTTCCCACCTAAAGTAAAGGACAGTTGGTATTTGGATACAGGTAAAAAAATCTGCATAATGTTTGCATCACATTTTATTTAATACATTAAACTAATTATGATTTAAACTTCAACTAAAACCCATCACTTTTGTTCCCACTCCTTTTTGGTGATCTCATCATAAGCAGTTCTTAACCTACATATAAACCTCATTTATTTTTCTCTTTCCATTCCTGATCTTACTTCTTTCATTTAATTTTTGTCATCATTTTCTACCAATCTTACCTGCCTTTCATTTAATATTTGTCATCATTTTCTACCAATCTTACCTGCTTGAAGGACACCAGAAGCAGGTTACACTCAGCACTTGTAATAACATCTCTAATGAGATCCAAAGGCTATTTGTTCTACATTAAACCAAGGACATTTTTAGCACAACACCAAAGTAGAGAAAAATGCTTAATCTACAATTTTTGCAAAAAATGCTTATTATCATACCTTTCTGTTGACACACAATAAAACTGAGAATTAATTATTTTAATGCTTTTATATCTGGCTACAGCTTTGTGTTGTCTTCTCACTAATGGAAGGGGATGGACCATGCATCTTCAGTATTCATCCTGCCTCCCCTGCATAATTTCTTTTAATTAAAAAAGCGCATGTACTTCCAAATGTGCACTCATAATGCACAGTTCTTATCTATTTGAGTTGATAGGTTAGAGCAAATCTATCTTCTGGAAGCAGAGGCAATCCAAGACAATTTTTCATCCTTAAGTAAGTGGCTCAGAGTCCGAGTTCCTGGAATCAGCTCCGAGCCAGGGAGTGAATGACAGGGCAATGGGGGGGGGGTTTAGAGTCCGAGTTCCTGGAATCAGCTCCAAGCCAGGGAGTGAATGACGGGGCACTGGGGGGGGGTTCGTGCTGCTGCCCCCCGGGTTGTGCCCATTGCTTCATTCCCAGCACGTCTCGCTGTCAAACTGGTAAAAGAAGAGAGTCCAGTCCGAGAGACATCTTCCCTATTTCACAAAACCAGGCTAAGCTCATGGTGCCCTTCACATTTCCCGTGCAGAAAATACCATCTCCCGCACGGGGAGCGGCGCTGCCATTCCTACACGCTGGGCTTAATTTCACCATATCATGGATTCATTTGAAAATTAATAAAACCAGCCCTCGCTGTGAATCACTGCTCATTCTGCTGCAGTAATTTTTTTTTTTTTTCCTCCTCAAGCGACAGAAGAAATTTTTAGGGGAAAGTTTGGTCTCCAAGTGCTTCCCTTCAACTCCTGCCGCAGCCCAGCACCGTGCAAACCTGCGCGGCATAAATTATCTGGTTTTGTGCTTATTTTTGAAGGGTGCTCTAAAGGCATCTGTGCGGGGGGTAAGAGGGGAGGAGGGAACCCTATTGCACAGCATTAAGGGGATATTTACACGTCAGATTTCAGCTTCATACAGGGAAAATGACAGCTCACTGTGGGACCAGCCCGGAATGCCTTAATCAAGTGACACTCCAACTGATTTCAATCGGAGCTTTGCTTCAGTGTTTAATTATACTATAGATCACCTTGAAATCACCAGCAGGTTACTCAAGAGACACAGCTACAAGGGAGAAATTACTCGAAAAAGTGCTAACGCTCTTAAAACATTTTTTTGAAGGGGGAAGATCTATCTAGTGTGGTGCAGGGATTATGAAAAATAATAACCTCGTTTAGTTCAGCTCCTGGTTCATACTTCACACCAGCAACATGGCACTGCCACTTCATAGAATCATAGAATGGTTTGGGTGGGAAGGGACCTTAAAGCCCCCCCAGTGCCACCCCCTGCCCTGGGCAGGGACGACACCTCCCACCAGCCCAGGTTGCTCCAAGCCCCCTCCAACCTGGCCTTGAACCCCTCCAGGAATGGGGCAGCCACAGCTTCTCTGGGCAACCTGGGCCAGGCTCTCACCACCCTCAGAGTGAAAAATTTATCATCTAAATCTACCCTTTCCCAGTCTGAAGCCATTACCCCTCGTCCTATTACTCCATGTCCTTGTAGAAAGCACCTCTCCACATTTTTTATAGGCACTCTTCAGATACTGGAAGACTTCTACAAGGTTTCCCCAGAGTCTTCTCTTCTCGAGGTTTAACCCTCCTTGGGGCCTGCCCAGTGCTCGGCAGCTGTTATTAGAGATGAAGCTCCAGCCTGCGTTGTGTCCCCAACCATCAAACACCAGGATCTCAACAGGAGTGGTCTGATCTCAACAGGGTTCATACACACCGCCACGCAAAACAAAAGGGGAAAAGATGAAAGATCTCATTTCAAAGCCAGGTGGCCCAGTTACATACTCATATAAGAAAAAAAACCTGTTCAATATTTTACTGTTCTGCCAGAAGGGGCCTTAACAAAGTTCCTGTCAACCAAAGGTATTTCAGATCTTTAGTTTCTTCTGCTTTTTAGGATGACTGGACATGTTTGCATGTATCTTATTTCAAATATACTCATGTTACAGTTAGAATACAAATAATGGACTTAAATGTCTTGAGGTATAGAGTAAATAATTAGATAAGGTTACCTTTTTGTAACCTAATCTTCCTAATAGAGAAGGCTAATATGGTCCAGCTGGCTCCCACACTGTTTTCCATCCCCAGATCTCAGAGCAGTACACGGATGTGGCAGTACAGGATGAATAGGAAGAAGGACACAATCAGGGGTAACAAAGTCAAAGCCACCAGCACAGTTTTTAGCCTGTGCCCACTGACTCTACCAGAACAACCCACCTATCTGTGGTTCTGCACTTGCTCAGTGCCCTGAAGGGTCCCGTTGTGCAGATGGACAAGAAACCCACAATCCAAAATACCAAACCACGTAAAATACAGCTCAACACTAGGGCAAAGCAATTGCTTACCATTGAAGCAGCCGAAATCAAATGTTCAAATGCCTGTTTCTAACACGTTCATAATTCTCAGCAACTGGCAAGTTTAAATCCTAAATAACAAGCCTGGACGACAACGGCAAATCTAGAAGCAAACCCAGAAATCCTGATTTTTCTCCTGAAAACTCTTTTTCTGTGCTGTTTTTCATGGTATAGCCATGAGTTGACCCTACCCAAGTTTTGAGAAAAGGACTAGCCCTTTCTGTTTATCTCTGCTTATAAGCTAATAACTTTTTTTTTTCCTGTTACTTACGATTGTGAAAAAGGAATACATCTGCCAGATCTGATATACTACTTTCAAAATGGAAAGGGTAATAACTAGAGATGTACCAAATGGCATGTGTGTAATTTGGATAGCATTTATCTTGAAGTGCCTGCCAACTCAGAATGCTTTAGTTTATTTATCCTACTAATTCCCAAGCTGATTCAAAGACCAGTATTTGCTAGTCAAATTATTTGGTCCCATTTTTCCCTTTTTAAAGAATCAGCATCAATGGTACAGTAATTTTCTCATCATGTCTAGCGTGCACGGCATAATGACACACAGGCCGGGGAAGCAAGATGAAAGAAATACAAAATTCTGAGTGAAACTCAGTACCTAACTCATTTAGGCCATAATTGGATTGCTGCAGCGTTATTAATGCTATTAAATTATCTTGCTCAGGTTATACGCAGTCAATCGGCCCCTAAAAGAACTGTAGATGGTACACAGAAAATTAGGGTTGGCTGATGGGACTTTAATTACACTGCACTTGGGGCTGCTCCTCCATCAATGCCGCAGCCGTGACTTGCTGAAACCAAACCGGGCGAGGAAGAGGAGGGTGATGAAGAGAAGGTGGCTGAGGGCTGATGCTTCTGCTCCCAGATCTACGTGGGACACCGGTGTGGGTCTGCACAAACAGGGACATCACAGCAGGTAGACCAACACGGCATGGAGAAACCCAGCAAAGTAGGTCAAAAATGAAGATCATTCCATGCATTTAATAGCTGAATCAATAAGGGTAATAATACTGGCCCTCCAGTCACACCCCGCCTTAAATGCTGATGGTATTGGCCTAGTTGAAATTGGTTGCTTGGTTTTGGGGGTTGGTTGGTTGGTTTTGGTTGGTTTTTTCTTGTTGTAAATTGAACTTGCAAAGCTAAGAAATGTTGTGCCTCATCCCATTTATGAATACTAAAGCAACAATAACACAACACTTTGCCTTTCTCATCCTTTTCCCCTCCCATCTCTTTGAAAAGTAAAAGAAAGGCTGGAACTGATAACTTCCTCCCCCCAGGCCAGCGCCCGAAATATTGAACTATAAAACATGCTCCCAGTTGTGCATTTCCCTTCCAGTGCAGGGAATTTTCCTCCCCACTCTCTCCCACAAACAGGGTAATTAATGTTTTCATTAAAATCATGGTGAGCATCCTGGTGCTCTGCCCTCTCCAAAGGCCTGGACAACACTGGGGAGGGGGGATTCCCCCCCAGGATCATGTGTAGGGCTCGTGAATGAGCTCAAACCTTGGGTGATGGTGACTGGGGAGAAAAGCCTGTCCCACCTTCTCCAGTTGTATTTTTGAGAGGAAAAGGGGCCCAAGATCTGCTTTTCCAAAGGGAGGTTAAGTCCGTGCTACCCTGCACCAGCCAGCCCAAAGGACAGGCATTGTGAAAACGGAATAAAATCTCTAATTATAGTTACCATTGGGAGCCAGATGCTCGGATGCTACTTTCAATGGTCAAATACGTGCCATTAAGAGGTACGATTAACAAGTGAACAAGGTTGTTTCATGAGAAACGTTTAACACTGCATTTTCATATAAAATGTACCTTTTCAGATTAGTGGAAGAAGAAACAAATAAAAAAGGGAAATAAGGCAAATAAAGGCTTCCCCTAAAGTTTTAAGAGCAGGCTAAAGACCCTGTGCAGCTGTTTATTTGGGGCTATTATTGCCCATCATGTGAACGATTAGCTGGAGACCCATTAAAATGCACACTATATATCTGATATTATAGACTTGCTGCAAACCATGTCAATTTTCTACAGAAATCAGTACTCAGGGACATTTAAAAAGTGATTACTTTTGACCCACTCAATACATGTTCTCTGTTACGCTTTGCTTAAATGATGGAAACTCTAAGGACTTTTTGCATGGTCCTGATGTGTGCAGGGCTTTTAAAATACTCTTTAGGGGATTTCTTCTTCCCTTCTAAAGCCAACAGGCACAAGATGATGCAATCACTGTAATTTCTGACCTACTGTCCTCGGCACTGGCAGGACAGCAGTGGTAGCAAAATTCCATTTTGCAAAACACAGCTGGATTATGGTTTGGACCTACAAAAATAGCTTTAAGCCAGTAGTTCCTGTGTCTGTTAATGCAATACATTAAAAAACAAATTTATGTGCAAATTCAATAAACAAAAATGAAGACAAATGAACAAGCCTTTGGCTGCTGTTAATAGTCACAGGACTACTGGTGTGACTGGAGGATGCTCGCTCAAACCTGCTGAGGATCTGCCAAACCAAAATCTCAGGCAGGTGAAGTCCAAAAGCCTGAAATCCTGCTCGCTCCTCAGAATTCCCAGTTTTGCACATGGAAAACATGCCTCGGTTCTCAAAACATGAACATCTCAACAGCAACCGCAGTGCATTTCATTCGTCCTCTGCAGACAAGCATAATAATAAAATGGTTTTTTGCCCCTTGTCTCAGGATGCGTCACTGATTTGCACCTCCCTGGTGGGTTTTACAGGTCCCCCGCTCCATCCTGACCTCCAGGAGGAAAACACCGGGTTCTCCCCACTCATAGACACAGGGATATTAAACAAAAACCTTCTACCACACCCAACAACCTGCAAGAGGAAACATGAAGTGGGTGAGAAAGGAGACGTCAATGGAAGAAGTGTCCCCAGTGTCTCGGGGGCTGCCCTGCTGAGCTCGCCAGACATCAACCCCCACGCTGCCAGCCACCACCTCCGGGACAAGAGATCACACTTATTTTGCAACAGAAAGGACAAAACTTAAATGCACTCGGATCCAGAAGCAGAAACTCAATCACTATTTTGCCGATACTTCCTCTTTTCCAGTCCCAGCCTTGGCTTGCTGTTCCCTGCTGTGCTAATCGCGGGTCTCCGCGTACCTCCAGCCTGCACTTCAGACACTTACATGGAGATAATATTTTCTGTCCCCCGTCCTTTGCCAGGGCAAGGATGAGATGGAAACAGAAAAGCTGGCACAGCATCCCTGGAGATTACCCACAGCAGAAAGCAGCCCTCCCTCCCCTGCACCTCCGAGGCAGGGGCAGAGCCGGGAGATGCTCCAGCTTCGCCCCAGGAGCCACGGGGGTCCTGTTGGGCTGAAACAGGGGGGGAGAAGGATGGAAAAGTGTGGCAAAGCCACAGCTAAACACCACAGCAGATCTAATTAAAAACCTGAGTTTTCTACCGGTTCCCCTGGCAGGTGTTTGCCAAACACTGAGTGTCCATGTGCTGTTGGACAAGCTCCTGTTGCTTCCTGCTCCCAGGGCGGTGGGATAAGCCTCGTGTGAGCAGGGAAACAGCTTTTTGTTGCACACACATGCAGTGTTTTTCTCTCTCCGTAGCTGGGTGAAGCTCTCCAAGCCCAACCGAAACACATCTGTCATCGAAAAGCATCTTTCTGTTCTCAGGGGTGAGGAAAAAAAAAAAAAAAGAATATTGCACCCTCAATAATACACACACTGACATTATTACTCCTGCCAAAAGCAACCAAACCTGTTAATTATCCATAAAATATCCCAGCAAAGTATTTGCTCTTGAATATATTTGCGGGCAAACGTACATTAGACTTGCAAAGAAGGATTTAAGAAGTGATGTCTAGGAGAAAAAAAATCACGAATGTTAAAAACACAGTGATTTATTTTTTACCACCCATTTCTTACGTTACTTATTCTCAGAACATAAGTTTCCAGCTACAGGCTCCTGGGCATTAGGGAGAACAACACAAGATGAAGCAAATTCTGAAGTCACCAACTTTTCTGATACATAATTTTTTTCCATTATAGCTTTTATGAGCTCCTTACCTTTCTGGGGTTTTTTTCCTGTCTTTGAAAAGACATGTAATACATCTTAGACATTCTCTCTGCCCGGTTTCTCTTAGCATTTATATCCCTACAAGCATTTTACCGTGTGACATTCTCAGACCTGGAGGAAAATTATACCGATGCTCAGAGTTGCCAGAAGCTGCTATAGCTTAATTCACCTTGCTTTGCCTAAGGTAGCCCAGCTACACGGTGTACATTGTTGCCTGGGCAAAATGGGTCAATAACAAAGAGGAAATGACATTTCACGTCTCTAATTCCAAGTCTGAGTGAGTTTTCAGAGTGAGGTGTAAGATTTAACTGTTGCCTTCCTCTTTTCGTATAGCGAAAATCCTCCAAGTTACTTTCCCCATACCAAAAAATGCCCCCCTGGCAGGATTTCTGGTTCACTTCATGCAAGACCTCGCTGCGGGACGATTGCACAGGACCATGACCTGAGCCCCGGCTGCCACGTTACAAACCCCCCAGCTCTCCATTGCACATAGGTGGATGTTAATGCAGCCAACATCACACTGCTCACCAAATGAAGCCAGGAAAATTGGGATGACATGCTAAATGTTCGGCACAAGTGTGCTGAAGAACGCCTTGAGGCACAGTCTGAGATTCTCTGGATTACAACGTGCACCACCTGAGACTTCTCTTAAAGAAAGCACAGGTGAATCCACTGATGATTCGCAATGACTTGTTTAACTCTCTTCTGTGGTACAGAAGAAATGCTGCTTGGTTCAGACGGTTACTATCACTTATTTTGAGGTTGTGCCCTTATTGGAATAAAAATTATTAACAGCAGCCATTTCTAAACCTAATTCCTCAAAACCACATTGGTTATTATTCCAAGAGCACTTACCGAGTCCGGCCGCAATCACAGCTTGTGAGCAGGACCCGTGCGATTTCAGTCCCGCTGCCCGATCACCTGGATTTTGGGGACGGGCTGGAGGACTGAGGAATGAGCACATGGCCATTCAGCAGGGCAGTGGGCTGAAAAACTCCCTTCCAGTCGGCTGAAAGTTAATTCTGCAAGTTAAGGTAATTAAAGGTGTTCATGCCGGTCATGGCTGACACGAGCAATGAAAGATTACGGAACCTAAGGACAAAACAAATAAACACTGTCTATTATTATAGTTTACATTGCCACTATTGACATGTCAGGCAGGGTGACTTGGTAGCCAAAACAAGGAGTTGGGATGTATTTTAGTAACACACTGATGTAAGTATTCACCTTTACATTTCTAATGGGACTGGGTGCAATTTGGCTGATGGCGTGATGGGGACTGAGCTACGGCCAGGAGCTTTGCAAACCGGCTCTATAGACCTTTCTGGAAGGACTTTGCACCAAGAGATGTTTGTTCTGTGAGATAACTCCCAAAGAGCTCCCGCCACCCTACGAGTGTCACCGAGGGCCACCCGGTGACTGAAAAGTGGGTGGAGGGACAGGAGCAGGGTGAGGGGAGCTGAAGATGCAGAGCATCAGTAACAGGGCCATGGGGGAGAGGGGCTTCAGGGAGGTCTAATTCACCTTAGTGGGCATAAATGCCTGAAGAAGCAGTCCAGAACGTTCTTATATACCATAACATTAGTTATTTTGGGGCAGAATAACATTTCCAAAGAGTGCCATGAGAAGATAAGGAATTCCATCACCCTTGGACACAGCCCCAGCTGAGGACCGGAGGCAGCAGCCGTTGCGATTCCCCAGGAGC
Source organism: Calidris pugnax (assembly GCF_001431845.1). Taxonomy (NCBI): domain Eukaryota; kingdom Metazoa; phylum Chordata; class Aves; order Charadriiformes; family Scolopacidae; genus Calidris; species Calidris pugnax. Next base: position 1,129,959 of record NW_015090880.1, read on the forward strand.
AGCACATGGGAAAGAAACAGCCTGGATTCAGCTACTTTCCAAAAATGTCAATGAGGCAACAGTGGCTAAAATAGTTCATAATTTTTCAGCTATCAGAAAGCCAGTTACTCCTGGGTACAGCTACACCTCCATGTATGCCAATCTGCTGGAAGGTATAGTTAATTAAATCTAAGGGTTTAGCCAATTTCATTAAAAATGTAAACGGTGGTAATTTTCAACAAGTGGCTGCATCAGCTGAAAGCTCAAGGTTCGGCACTGACACACAAAACCAAAACATACTAATCACGCTTAATACTTAAAATCTTAATTTTAAATAACACCCTGACCTCATTTGCAGAATTTGTTTAATGAGACTGTCTAACACCTGAATAATGCAAACCTCCTGTCAGCCCAGCAGCTCCGGCTCCAGCCTGTAATAGAGATGTATTATCTCTGTACCAGCTACTCATTACAGCCTGTAACAGGAATAGGAAATGACACTACAAGGGCCAATTTATGTCACAATAACTGAAATGAGAAAGGAAATTGATACCAATTTTTATCTATCTTGATGTAATCTTTGAACCGGGATTTTAAGGGAACTCAGATGTCGCAAACCAACTGCAATCTTAAGGATTATATGCTGCAAAGGTGTGTGCGTGTATCTACATCCATCCATCCATCAATACACATAAAAGTCATGTAAATGCACACATTTTCTAATGTATATTTGCAAATAGGGGTTTTGTGATTACACGTTACATGCAGACAGGAGCTAGAGCTGGTACCGCTGTTACATTAGCACAGCAACGTGAAGTTACACACAACTTCACCAGGGTGAAAGTCTTTAAGCTGCAATTTTCTTGGTTGGGAGATGCAAAATTTCTGCTTTTAAATTTCTGAAAATACTTCCAAATACATTTTTTAAAAGCATCTAAAAAACCCTCACTGAATTTTCAGAGTTGGAAGGGACCATAGAGATCGTCTAGTCCAACTCCCCTGCTGAAGCAGGATTGCCTAGAGCATGACAACAAAAACCTCAAAACAACCCTAAGATCATTTTGGTGAAATTCTCTCACCCCTTGCTATTTGAGGTGAAAAATGCCAACTGGCCAGACAGGTGCCCTCTTGCTCTCCTTCCACTAGAAACTAGGGAAACCCCAGGCTTCCAATAAACTGAAATTTTCCAACGCTCCAGAAAGCTCTATCTTTTGCTGCAGAATATTCTGAGAAAAAGCCATCTGCTCCAAACACAGTCTACTCCTAAGAAAAAAACCAAAACAAAACCCAACAAGAAAAAAACCTCAAAAAAACAATGAACAGAAATAAATTTGAACATGTTTTTTTTTTAGAAAAAATACCATCTGTTGGCAGAATATTCCTGAGCATCAAACTTCACTGAACAGTTGCCTGGATCTAATTGCCACGCTGAATATTTTACCAAAAAAAGTCAGGTACATACAGGTCTCTTGCCGGAAGGTTAGACATTTAATCACTGTTTTCATTAGCTTGCTATTCATAACATTTATTTCCAAGTTCTATAAGAGAGACGTTTATGGCATTTAAATAGAGTCTGAGCCCAAACAGATTCGGTAGGAGTTGAAGTCTGCAGGATCTGCATAAATTGCACCAAACGATTACAAAGGCACTTAGGATATTTCTATTTGTGGGAGGGGGGAAAAAGAGGTGCACCATGGAAGTTGCATCATTCTCTGTCACTGCCTTGCTTTGAAATCATGATGGGTCCCATCCTCGGGGGGTGGGAGCTCACCGTGGAGTCACACACACTCTGTTTGCTCCAAGACCAGAGACTCGGAGGTACAAGAATATTACTTTCTTTAAAGCAAGACTTTTTTTCCTTTTTTTTTTTTTTTCCCCATTTTTCACACACCTCTAAAATACTGGCCCGAACCCACAGTGAAGAAAACAACATAATACAGCTCTTTCCCCAAGGAGGAGGGAGTTTTATTAATAAGTACACAGTGATTTCCTTCGCAGCGTATAACACGAGCCAGGATTTATAGGGGGAGTAATGTACGTGTTTATGGACCCTTATTGATAATTATCAATACTATTAATCTTCTAAGCGCTTGTTTAGAAAGATTGCAGCAGTTTATCACTTCTGGCTGGAGGAAATGAATAAAAGGGTGAGGGATGGCTGAGCAGCCAGCCTTCCTGCTGCCTGATGCAAAAGGCTCCCTTTAACCCCCAGTCGTGTTTCAAGCTCTACCCGGCTTCCTGACTCCACAATTTACAATCCAAGGGCACATCTATAAAACAAGACAGATTTTTATCTCCCCACACAGTGCCTTCACGCACCTTTAATATGTAACTCTTTCTGTTTGTAAACAAATTACTTGGGTAAATGTTTTTTTTATCTGGAGCTCAGAGTTAACCCCGTCTGATGCTTTGGAAGCAGAACGTGTTTCGAGCGAGGGCTGCTTGAAATCTGTGCAGTGTCATAGTGGACAGGATGTGGTGTTTTCCACCACTGCTCTTTACCAGGTGAGGACCCACCTTCTTCAGCCATCCTGAAAATGTGCTGCGGTGTCTGAGCAGCGCCCGAGCGCCCGGTGGCACCTTTACGAGCTGTGACACCAAGCTGGAAGAGAGCACTTGACAAGCTGGAGACAGAGATGCAATTAACACAACATGATGCACCCTATGAGGACACTAATAGGCTGGAAGTACAGCATTAATTAGACAATCAAACTGAAAAAAACCACCCAACCCAAACCCATCAGCTTGCTTTAGGAAGACAACCCTCTCTAGTGGCAAACTCCTGCAACCATTTCACTGCTCAGCAAGGTGAAGGAGAAACAGGGCATTAGTGCCCAGCACCACATTGTGAGGTGCAGAGGGATGGCACGAGATGAGCACCCCATCTGGATGCTTCCCCCATGGGGAGTCTCCTCCTCAGAATTCAGCCCAGACCTCCAGTCCCACCTCAACCCCCCAACAGCTCATTTGTCGCCGGATGACAGAAAGCAGCCAGTGTCCCCACGCAAGAGGGGATGTTAAATGAGCCTCAAAAGCTTGGAAGTGGAAATAGGAATATAGCTCAAAATAGGAAAACAGGATAGAGGTGGAAAAAAAGGCCAAAACTTTGCCTTTTCCATGAAATGCAAGCCCACTGCTCACTTCAGTGACACAAGAGATTGAACCCCTACTTGTCCAAACCCAACAGCAGTCTACTTACTGCGCAGCACTTTTGCGTAAATCCCATTTGTAACAAAAATTATTTACAGCAAGTCCAGCTTTACTTCTCATTCTGCCCAACTGTTGGAAATTTCTAAATTTTGCAACCATTTTACAAAAAAACTTGAAGGAAGTGGAACATATGCACGTCCTGTCTGCTCATCCATCTGTCTGTACCAACTTCCTTCCTAATAACTTTTGAACTTGCTGGCCAAGCACATTTGCTACAAGGAGAGATTTCTGAAGGCTGTGACTGCAGGATTGGTTAAACTCAGTGGACAGTTTGGAGAAAGCTCCAGCAGCACCAAGCATCTCTCTCACCCTTTTTGCTCGGCCAACCAATCACTGGGAACACCCATAATTCAAAGGCAGCCACAATCCAGCCTGTCTCCTGCCCAGCAAATGCTGGAGGGATGCGAGAGGGAGTCTGGGCACTGCAGGGAAACTGTGGAGACAGCTATGGGAAGGAGTCACAGGGAACATGACGAAGAATGCTGCTGTGAGAGGCTATGCAGAAGACAAATCCCTGGAAAAAATAAGATTCAACAATTTCACAGGGATTGTTTGCTTTATTATAGGGCTTCGACAGTCTAGGGATGCTTGCAGAGGTTGAGACGTGAACACATAATAAACCTGGGACCTGCTGAGTTAAGTCTATATAGAGAAAGGGAAGCAATATCACCAAATTTCCCAGGAGAACCTGCAGTTCCTCTAGGAGCGATCCATCTCTCTCTCCTTCAGGCACACCAGTTCCTCCAGGAGAGATGCAGAGAGGTTTCTGGTTTTTTTCAGGCCCTTCAGAGCACTGGAAGTTGCACTCACAGAGGCAGTCGCGCGCAGGAGCTGGTCAGCCAGTCCCTTGCCCTCCTGTGGTGCCACAGGGACTAACAAAGAAAGGCAGGCGTGTCAAGAAGACATCTAGTGTTACTGGATCTGTGGTGTACGCGGGGTAAAACAGGGCACGGAGAGTTAATTATCTTTCCAAAATGCAAAGTGAAACATATGGCATGAAGGCAGAACCCGTGTCTCCTGGCCACTCTGCCTTCACTCTTAACCCACACTCATCCTCACCAGCAATAGGAGGGTACTGCTTGAACAGCACAAGCACGAGCCAGCTAGTTATTGCTAAAATTAAAAAAAAAAATAAATTACCAGTTTGAAAGGCAAAACAACCAAAACCCATCTGGTACTTCACACACCTCCCTTTCCCCATGGTAAGTCTCCTCCTTTTCCCCACTAGCACTTTTTGCTTTTGAAACACATCATTAAAGCCAAAACCAGTCAAAATAGTGCTCTTTGTAATGATGTAACTGCCTCGTAACACATGAGCGTACCCTCAACACCAACACAGCGAAGCACAACCCTGGTTTCAGCTGCCAATATTTCTGTGGCCCACAGATTTATTGTCTGGTTGCATTGGCTGTATCTTTGCTGTTCCACAGGCCGTGGGGGTGGCGATACTGGATTTCAATGGGGACGCAGCCGGCCAAATTTCTGATCTGAAAATCCAGGGCAAAGCATTTCAAACTGCAGGAGGACACAAACTATAAATATTGCACACTAAATCTGCACGCAGGGGGTGTGAAAAGGGGCTGACAGAGCTTGACATAGTCTTCATAAAAGAGCGAGAGGCAGGAGGTGCTCTTCCATGACCTGGGGTGGGAGGTGGGTGGGCATCTTGTAATCACAACTTCCCTGCGGGGAGAACAAAGGACTGCAACAGTTTTTTCATGGAATACTGGCCAAGCCATTTAAAATTAGACATCTGCTCATTTCATCCTTGCGTAGATACCCGTGAAACGCAGCCAAAATTGTTGCTAAAGCCGGCACTGGGCACCAGGCAGAGCTGCACCAGGTTGCCTGACATCAAGTCAACAAGAGAAAATTTAGTGACTCTCCTGTCCTTACGTAAAAACTACATTACGTCCCGAGTTTGCTGCAGTGAAGAGCCATAAAATATCTTCCTCGTTACCAACCAGATTCTGACCTCAGATACAGGAACATAAATCCAGGGTGAGTCAACTGTGTTCAGAAGAGACAACTTCACACCAACTTGCTCAAGGGAGAGGGGAGCCGAGATCTGCCTGCACTGAGCCTTGCTGCCAGACATAAGAAAGCAAAGGTGATACACAGATGAGGAGAAGCTCTCAGGACTGAACGAAACACACAGATGGTTGCAGGCATTTTGTAAAACCAGGTTTGTAAACTGACAACAAAAAGAAAACAAACTGATGTAGCGTATCTAAGACTCGCAAATACGTTGTTAAGATGGCATTCGTCTGTCTCCTGCCTTATGCAATAGAAAGAAAAAGGTCAAAAGAAGTTATTCTCTATTTTTACATGAAAATATATGGTATCAGATCATTATCAGCTATGAAGATTAATCAGCCCTGAGCTCCCCTACTTCCACCTCTCACTCAAAGCACTGTGAGAAAGGGGAGGTGACAGACACCATTGGAGAGGAGACTACAGACCGAAGAGGAGCACTGCTTCCAGGGAAATAAAACGGCAAAGTATTCTTGCTGCTGCTTTGAATGAAGGTGGTGATAAAGAAGAAAAAATACTTACTCACCTATGATGGTCTTTGGCACTTATTTACCTACCGCCTTTGAGATCTGGAGTGTCCTTACCATGAGGGACTGTATAATGGGGCAGAACCACCTTTCTCTTTTGTAGCTGAGGAAATTCAGACACAGGGAACTAAACCGGGCTGCCCAAGATGACACGTCTCTCGGAAAACAAAGTATCACTTCAGCATTTTCTAAATTAAAAGTAGCGCTCTCACCAAACATCCTTTCTTTTGTTTCCCCTCTCGTGTTGGTATTAAAGAAATAAGAATTTGGGAAATATGCACTGAAGTGTTATCTCCACAATAATTACTGAAAACAAATTGTAGCCTTTGGCAGTTTTTCCTGGGATGGATTTAATAGTAGCTATTATTTTGATTAGAGAAGTCAAGGATACTGTAAAATAACCAAACTCCACAATTTTCTTTATTATTGTAAAAAAATACAGACAGGAACTATCACAGCAATGCTAATCCTGTGAGAGAAACCAGGACCCATAAGTGAGTAGAAGGGAAGTTAATGAGCAAATCTCAGCTCCTGATATAACCCTGTAGCCATGAGGATACGGGGGTGAGGAAAGTGTGCTTTTTATGGAAACATTTAACACAACAACAGGAATAGAAATCAAGCTCCATTAATTTAGCTTTAAATTTTAATGAATCAGGATGTGTAGCTTATATAAAGAAGGATTTACTTAATAAAATATTAATATTTTTGCTAAAAGAGCTGTAAATGGCAAGTTAATATAGTTTTCCTTAAATAGAATATCAAAAGTTGAAAAAAACCACTGTAAGAGCATAAAGCAAATAAAAATGAGCCCCAAAAATTCAAGAGCAGCAAAATATTGTGATCAGTCTCAATGACTGGACCACTGGTAATCCACATTAATTATTTCATTTAACAAAAGAGGTGAAAACATTAAAAAAAAAAGAAAGGGAAAGCATCCTGCATTGGGTTACACTCTCAATGATGGTGCTTTTGGATGATGGATGATCCCTCAGTAGCCCATGGCTTGCAGCCCGGCTGCAGAGGTGGAACAGTGGCCTAGGTCTCCCTGCAGTTACGGGGTCTCATCCCCAAGTGCAGAGACACAAGGACAAGCCACGGCTGATCTCACCACACGCTGAGTGCCAGGCATGTCCTGGCCACCTCTGGAGTGTGTGTCAAGGCTGGACCACGCTCCCACAGCTGTCCCCTTCACCCTGCACACTATTTTCAAAGAAAATGTGGCAGCAAAGGAGCTGTACCACGCCAAGGATGGAGCCATACCACACCAAGGATAAACAACATGAGGACAAGGAGGTGGTATAACCTCAGCTGAGAACTTTGACCAAGAGAAGAAAACCCTTTTGTAGCAACTGGCATTTCACTTCAGGAGTCCCTTGCTTTTATTCAGGCTCTGCTGCTGAAGAGCAGTCAAACTGAACTGAAAACACTGTGCTTTAATAATGATCTAAAAGGACTCAAATAACTGCAAGGTTAAACCAGCCCTATTTCTCTATGTATTTGAGGCTCAAGCAACTTGCACAAAGTCAAGCAGGAAGCCTGAACCCGCATCTCCAGAGAGATATCATGGACCATCCTCATACAGATGAAGCCGACATAAGAGTCTCCAGCTTTCTCAGCCACCCGTCATGGTTTTTTTCATCTAGGAAACATCAAAGTATCTTGGGGATCTTTGATCACCTGCTCTTACGTGCTTGTTTTTCTTTAGGCGTCATTGCAAAGAGGCCATCTCATTCATATGGATATCTTTGCTACGTGCTTAAAAGTAATAACGAAAAAGTGAGTCACTCAAAAAACATTTAGTTTCTGCTTTCCTAAAACTAGAAAACCTAAAGAGTATAACTAGAAAACTGAAGAACATCTGCAAATGAATGCGCATTGGTTTCAAACCACAACACATTACTGCTTCATTTTCCAAGTTGGCAACAAGGGACTTCAGCCACACAAAAGTAATAAAATTTGCATGATCACCTAATGCCTCTATTAGTCTGAGGAGCTTTGGTACTCAGGGTACAGAGAGAAGGTTGCAGGACAGAGTAGGAGAAGGTAACATGCAAAAAAAAAAAAAAGCGTTATGTAGCCGCAAGAAATAGTAAAGACCCCTATTAATTTTTGCAGGGTGAAAAAAAAATTAGAAAAAAAAAAACATGACAAAAAAGTGCAGAGAATAAAACAGACTCACGTTGAGCTGGAGGTCATCCGTCCACTGGCCGATGAGACGGTAGCCAGGTGTGCTGGTGTTGGTGGTGTGGTACTGGAAGATGTCGTAGCGTCCCGGCGCGTCACCATTTTTGTTGAACATCACTGGAGTGCCAGCACTGCCTGGGGGAAGAAAACAAGACAAAATCCAACCCAACAACAGCCAAATCACTGTAAAAGTATCTATTTTATTTAGTGACGGTTGAGAGCTTTTGGACTGGCAACACATTTCAGGCAAAGGTCATCTGTCACCGCAGCTGTATAAAACAGATACTTTGGGACGCAGTGGTATAATCCCAGTCCTCTCCCAGTGATTAATTATCACTGCCCAAACCCACTGACTACACACACTGACTTGCACAAAGCAAGAAATATCAGAAGGCTTTTCTTCTGCCCTCCAGCCTCCCTCCCATCTCTCTTTCCTCAGGGAGTTCTTTAGTGAAAATCACTCCTGTGAATGGAGCCTCTAAATGATTTTTTTTTTCCCCCCAGAAAGTGTTCCATCTGCTTCTGAGAGATACTGCTGTCAGAAGTCAGCCCAGGTCTACTGAATCTTGACTAGCATCCAGAAATAGCTTCCTCCTCCACAATATGTTCTTATTCCCGTAATCAGCATGCTGTTGGGATGGAAAAGAACAGACTAAGCTATAGGAAGACTTTCCTTGTGTACTCCTTTATTTAGATTCTGACACAGACACAGGCTGAAAAGTATCTTGGTCAGGAACAGTTCAGGATCAGGACCCTGAATTGACTGTATTTGCCATATACTAAGGTGACTGGCGTGGGTAAAGAGGCGAGGGCAGACAACAAGGCAGGGGCACCCCCACAGCCCCTCCTTTGTGCCTGGTGCTGGGCAAAGCCAGTGGGCATCCTGGAGCCATCCCCATGGCTGAGCGATGGACAGACGATTCTGGATCCTCAGGCAAGTTCTCACCAGAACATCTGCATTTTAACTACCAAGGCATGAGCTGTGAACCCCTTCTTAGATAAGAATTCAAAGCAGCCTTGCATTTCCTCAGATCTCTAGGCAAAACCTTCAAGGGTGACATTTCTTTCAAGACATATTAAAATAGGTTTCAGTAGGGTAGAGTAATATTGTGTCAAGATTGAAGATTATGACAATACTCCAGCATATCTATATTCAAAGCTTCCTCCTCCTGCGTAACTTTTTTTTTCCCTAAAGCAATGAAAAATCTCTCCTGTTGTAGCATTGAACTTTAAGATTATGGTTTTCTTCATGATTCCCATTCTTCATTGAATTCCAGTGAGTGAAAAAAAGGTTTGAAGGAGTGAATTAGCATAGTCTCCATTCGAGCCCTGGTAAATTGTTTCCTGTCTATCCTACAATCCTCAGAGATCAGATACAGATTCAGTTCAAAGACTGGTGCAGAAAATCTTCCACTGAAATCTCCCCTCACTGATTCCTTATGAGCACAAGGCAGATATTTAATTGTCATTACAGATTAATGTAGCCAGAATACATTTACAGTGAAAACACTTAAAGTGAATAAGAAGAAATGGCTGTAATTCCTAGGCTCCTTTGGAAAGTCAGCACAAATGGTAAATGGGATTTAGCTAATCAAGACTCTTAAAGGCTGTATATTATTAGTTAAACTTGGTTTTGTCAGAGCAGACAAAAAAAGTACAATTCAAAGGGTAGGAGCTCAACTGAGGCTCCCAAAATGCAACATGGGCATTTGTGGATTCCCTGTATCTTGACAAAATCCCAGCATGGATGCAATGAAGTACCCATGTCTGCAGGTCAGGAGACAGATGGGGAGTGGATGGCATCATCACAGCCATGCCAACGTCAACAGAGGGTCAACAAACTCTGCTGCCTCAAAGTCTTCTGTAGGCTGAGGGGGTTAGACAAGAGCAAGTCCATGACCACCTACATGGGCGCTGCCTGAAACCTTCCTGGCTAAGCCCTGGCCACCCCACCATGGTGCACGGGGTAAAGCCAAGTCTCTCCATCCCTGGCTGGGCACCAAGAGCAGGTTGCCCACCTGCCTGCAGAGAGAGGTAGCACGACCCAGGGCACTGGGGCAGCAGTGGACAACAGGGTTGACAAGCAGAAGGCCAACATGAAGGACAGATGTTGATATGGACCCAAGAGGTCCTAAAGCAAGAACGTGTCAGGAACTGTCACTCCAAAATGCACCGTTTCTGTGTTTTGCAGGAGCAAGAACACTTTTTGCAGGTTACTGCTAATCGTTGCTTTGCGTAGCTGCACGCAGACAGCGTTTAAACACCAACATTAAAATATAATCTGTAAATTCAGTGGATGCAGCTGGATGCTACAGGGCTACAGACTCCACAGCGACACAGCACGATACAGCACTTGCTGGGTCACCTCCAGAGGCCCACAAAGGCACAGTCCCTTGGGACACCAACCTCCTGCATGGATATGGATACTCAATAGTCAGGAGTAAACACACCCATTGCTGTTTTCTGGTACATCACCATTTATGCATTAAAACTATACAGAAAAAAATGCTATGAGAAGTCAGGGATTTGTAGGAAAGACAACTATCTATCAAAAGGCAAAGAACTGATAACCTTGGGTCATAAGTCAAGCAGAGGCATCACCTTTCCTGACTTTGAAGTTGGAATAACTGGACTCCTGGCCAAGGATCTGCTTAGTAAGTGGGAGCCTTCTCTGACCTTTGTGAGGGCTCTGGTGCATGCCTTGGTGCTCTTTTTGTACCATCGGTCTGTAGGGACCCGTCAGCCCTGTTTCAAATGGCTACAGCATTTCAGTCTCTGCTTGCAATTCGAGTTCCTTTGTGCACTTATGAAAATAAGAAAAAGTAACGTATGAAAACATTATTACAGAGAAGAAACTGTTTTTGCAAAAACAATCTCATTTGTTATTTGACTTCTTGATCTTCTAATTATTAAATCATATGGTCGTTTAGTTGGGTTTTCTGATGATTTCAGTCTTATTTTTCTTCTATGAAGGTTTACAAGAATTTTTCTCAGTCCCAGCAAGCACTTCAGAAACTGAGTATCAGCCTCTAGACTGCAGCTTCTTGCTCATTCAGAGGCTACGACAATTCAATTCATCTTCAGTTCCCAACAAATAAGCTGCCTTCTCCCTGCACAGACACAGGGAGCACGTGGCCCCCTTTCACCTGCAAGATGCTTTCAAAAAAGGACATGATCTGACTGAATTTGTAGGATTTCAATCTCTTAATCACCACAAGATGAGAAATGAATTTATAAGAGAAGGACAGGGTGTCAGACTGGTGTAACTATTTAAGGTGTTTCTTTGTTATTCAGTTCACATTTACTGCAGTGTGAGCACCTGGAGGGCTTATACGAACAGAATCTTTAGCTTTTTCACTGGCAAAAATACAACCACTCCGCACTTTGAGATTTTTCAGCATCTCACTGCATGAGCACTTGATGTTTTAAGTTTTCCATGTTTTGGGCCTCTTTGTTCTCAAGGTGGTGTGACGGTATCAAAATTCATACTGAGCTCCCACTACAAATCCAGTCTCTCTTCATTAAAGCGTCGCTTGAGCTCTTTCTGCATGAATGTCACTGCCTTTGCAAGGAAGAAAAGGCTCCAAAAGCAGGTACAGACAGGATGATTTCAGCTGCACGGTGACAAGGAGATCTGTTACACACAAAGGGGATCTCAAGCTTGTGGGCTCGGGATGCTTGAAAGCAGGCTGCATTTTTCCTCTCAGGCACACAGCTTGGACAAAGCACTCCCACTGCGCTGCTTTCTGCTCTTACAACAGAGGTAGAAGACTGGGAGACCAGGATTTTAAGCATAGACTGAATATTGCATTCTAAGCCCTGATCTTCACAAGACGGAGATGCACGGCTACACCCGTGACTCAGGGAAGGGCAGCTTGAGAACAAAGCTAAAACCAAGACACCAGACAAGCCCAGCAGCTCGTTCCTCTGTCCCTGCCCTCCACAATACGGTGGGTGAGGACCATGTGGGCACCAGCACCCATGTCCCATGAGCTCCCAGGTTTTATCACCAGGAGCACGCCCTCCAAGACCAGCCAAAGCCTCCTTCATTTCTTCTTCCACTCCCTTATCCCTCTGCGTTTTCCAGGCTGGCCTCATCTGTTTGGGTAGTTATATGAGGGTTGTTTATCCTGCACCACTGGGAGGACTCAACCAATCCACAACAATTTGAGAAACTGGCTCCAGAGCATCTTTCCATAGCCTGAGGAACGAACCCCAGGAGGGGTTGCAGCTGAACATGGAGCCTGGGCACACAAACACATGTGCAGTTATGCACTACAACATGACAAGAAAAAGCTAAACTCTGCCCCTGGACAATGAACCTTAAAAGGAATTGGTTCTTTTCTCAAGGAAAATGCCTACAGCCAGATAGTCAAGAGAAATTAAAAAGGTTTAAAGCTCTCTCAGTTTTGCCACCATTCTCCTTCCCATGTTAAAAAGCAAACCAGTGTTTCAGTCCCTGTGCTGGACATGAGCTCCATGTGTACAAGCAAAGAAAAACACCATATGGCCATGTAAATCTATCACAAATGGAGGAAAAAAAGACATCTTTTAAAAGCCTCACCCAGGAAACACAAATAAGGAACCCAAAGTTGGTACAAACCAATTCTTGGAGCTGGACAGTAGACAACGTTAGCTGGACACCCAACTTCTCATAAATTATTTCTCAGCTCTATTAAGATGATTAGATGACCATTCAGTAACTTTATATGTTAAGAACTGTCTAAAGATGACCACTTTAGAGCTGCTTTTCGGTACCAAAATGGCCCAAGTGCAATGCACTGCATGAATGCTGTACTACTTCTATAGGAGCTTTGTCCTTTGCAATTAACCTTCCAGAATGGGGAAAGCAGAACTCTCCAGACCTCCTCAGATCATTCATCTCAAAATTTGCTCCTGGATGCAGTTAACAGCACTTACTTCAAGGAAAGAAATTAAAGTCTCCTCATATTCACCTTGCTGTTTATAAAATGATTTATTCGGGAAGGAAAAATATCCTTGGCGCAAATGACCAAGCTTGACAATGAAATACCATCTGTGTTCCTACCTTTAAATCTCTTGGGCCCTATTGGCTATGTGTGGGTTTTGTTAAGTTTTATTAATCAAGTGTTTATTAGTAGATCACAGCAAGGAACACCTCCCCACTTTGTCCAACGAGGACGTGAAGCTTGTGCAAACTCCTCTTCCCAGGCAGCGGCAGCCCTGGCTGTGTTTTCTCAGTAATTCCCTAAATCTGTTCAAAATATGGATTTGGAGGTCTAACTTTTTGGCTCCTGGTTGAATCTCAGGTCTCTCTCTCGTACAGAGCTAGGGCAGAGCAGTAAGATCTCCTGGTAAGCACATTAGCAGGGTTTATGAAGGGGAAATAACATCAGGCTGCTGTGATGTTAGCTGCTGTAAGCGATACGCTCTGGCGCCTCTGGGCTGGTTGCAGGTGAATGTTTGTTAATGAAACTAATAAAATTACAGTAAAACATACGGGGCGAGGAAATTTTGCTGATATTCACACACTGCAATGAACAGAAAAATACACGAAGGCCTGCTGTACTGTGGGAAACAGAGGGTTGGTATTGCAACCGTCACCGCCACACCTGGGAAGCACAGATGGGTAAAAGGCAACCACAGAGAGAGAAAATTTTCCCATCCACGTTCTCAGGATGTTTTGTCTCCTCTGAAGTCTTACTAGAGGAATGAAGGTTGGAGTAGCTACTCTAAATCACATAGTTCTGGCTCTTCAAGTGGACCCAGCCCTTTAGCTGTCCTCTCCCTTCTCCTCATGCAGCTAAACTGGGTTCCGGGTACCAGAATCCCATCCAGTCAGTGTTTGCCAAGCAAAGGAAACAACATAAATAAGTAGGAGATATGATGTGTTATGCTAACACATTTCTGGGGCTTCAACAGGCATAGTCAGAGTCCAGCTAAGGCTTTTACCCAGCTATTTCTCCCACAGGAAATCAGTGTTTTGGAAGGTATCCTAAAATAGCAGCAGTGATTTCTGCCTCTGGACAGTAGCAGCCTATTTGCCTTGGTTAAAACATGATGTTTTCAAATAGATGCTAAATAAACATGGTCTTGTGCCACAAACTCAAGCGAAACCATTAAAAAAAAAAAAAGTCCTGATCTGCATTGGATGAAAAAAAATATATAAAGTGAAATGAAGTGGAAGAGTCCCAGGGGTGAATGCAGCCAGCTCACCGTTGAAGTTGACGCTGCGAATGTACTTGAGCAGCTTTTTGCCCCCCGCGTGCTCCATCTCGGGGCAGACGCCGGGGTAGTCGGCGCAGAGGTCCTTGTTCATGTGGTGGAGCGCGTGGGCCATGGCGTAGACGGCATCGATCACGAACTGCACCTTCCCCTCCTGCTCGTAGTGAGAGTCTTTGCCAATTCGCTCCTGTCCTGCACGTTAAAAACACACACACACACACACACACAGACAGAGGGACAGTAAGGAACAGTATTTTCCCCGACATCAAATTCAGATTAATCCTCTTGGAGCACATTTAGAGAGCTGCATGTTTTAGTCAATGCAATAAAACATTTTGAGTTACGGTTTTGTTAATTACAACAAATCTTCTTTCTTGATAGTGCAACCATCAACACTTCTTCTTGCAAGTTATTCTACCATAACACAGAGAAACAAATCCTACCCCATCACAAACTTGAAGCTCTAACCTACAGGGACCACCTCAGAGAGAGACACCACCAGACTCCGTATGCTCCCAAAGTGCGTCTTTGAAAGAAGAAAGCGTTTAAAATAAAGCACAGCTGGTATTTTAAAGTCTGATGGTTTGTTCTGTTGCAAATCCCAGTCTCTAATTGAAAGACAGAGCCAGACTGAGGGAAGAAAGAATCCCTTCAGATGCCAGCGAAGGGGAGCTCCAGAGAAGGGAGTGAACGTGCCTGCTGTTAAGGCCACCTCGGGAAGCTCAGAGTGTTTGCAACCCCCCTGCTTTTCCCCAACCTGCAGAGACCAAAATGTCCTTCAGAATCCACTGATTGCCTTTAAAATTTTTCAGCAGGCGAGAACTTAAGGAATCTGAACACTTAATGTCATCCCAAGGGCACCAGGGGGAAAGCAGTGCTTTGAGACCATCCCTTGATGGCCACAGCGTGTCAGGAACCACAGCCCTCTGCTCAGAGACCCCCTCGTGCAATGGGCCAAGGAACAAACATCTGAGAGGAGGGAGGCACTTTGCAGATGGAAAATCGGAACACAGAAATTCAAGCTCAGAGAGCCAAAAGAACTCAACAGCAGCAACAAAGAAGGTGAACCTGAGTATTTTGTGTAGTAGGCTGGTGTCTTAACCACCCGCTCACTCTTGAGAGTATGTAACCTGGTGACGTGACGGTAAACCCAGGCAACACGGATTAAGCAGGAAACCAAACAGTATTTTCAGAGCTTAAAGCAAAGCATAACAGGTTAAGAATCAGGAATCTTTGATTATTATCTTTTCCTGAAGTTATCCGCTAACTTCTTGTTTCACTGTGGCCAAGTAACACCTGCAGGATTCAATCTGTCCGACTGCAAAATGTGTGATTATACTTACCTATCCCACCAGGGCTTCGGGAAACCTAATTACTGCTTGAGAAGTGTTCTGAGCTGCATCGATGAAAGCAGCAGAAGTGCAATCTATTATTTTCCAAGGGTGGCAACACCACATCCCTCCTGTTCCACCTGCAGCATCACACTTCTCTCTAACCTCACATCGGTCTTGATCACCTTCCTGCAGCATCTGCAGGTCTGGGCACTGCCAGGAGCTCCAAGAAACCAGCCCTTGGAGCCATCTCTTGCAAATATTTTAGAGACCTTCAATCAAAGTAAATGCTCAGTTGGAGGACACAAGTGAGAAAAATTCCTTTGTTAACATCCTTAATTAGATATAGGGATGAGTGAATTTAAATTAGCTGGTTGATACCAATAAGGAAAGGAAATCAAGTTGTTAATGACTGTGAGAACTAATGATTTTTAGCAGAGGCCAGAAGCCCATTTTCCTGTTGCTGCTCAGTTAAAGCATCTGTGTCTCTCCCTCCTGCACTAACGAATGGCAGCTTCGCCCGCACCAGCCCCTGCTGCCCAGGGCCAGCCCCAGCCTCCTCCCTCCAGAAAAATCCATCCCCAGGGAGCAGCCAAGGTCTTCTCCAACTGACTTCCCCTGGGACACTGTCTATCATCCATTAGCCAGCCTATGAGCAAAGTATTTCAAGGGGTTTTTTGGCTTGTAAAAGAAAGGTGCAGCAGAGCTGCAGTCCCCCCCTTCAAGTCACACTCGGCAAAGAGACCCAGGCAGTTTGCTATAAATTTGCTATAAATTCTGGTCAGACGTCTCACCCCTTTTCATCTAGAAAGTTTACACAGTTATGATGCTGGCAGCTCTTTCTATAAATACATATATATCATGCTAGCTCTCTCAATACACGTATATATTACATACAGATATTTAAATATACATTTAATAATTAAATTATAATTATTATATGTATTATAATTAATATATTTATATAAATATATGACTTGTTGATAAATATAAACAGAATCATACACACTATTGTGTATGTCAACAGAGTACATATACACACACTATATACAGTCCAACTATATGACTCCCAGTTCAACAGTGAGGGGGTAGTTAACACCCAATGACTTCAATAAACTTGTTACAATTCAACAAGGTCTAGGAAAAATCCTGTTTTCTACGATTTCTGCACTATAGCAGAAGAACTGACCTCCAAATACCCCTTAGCCTCAAATAATCCTTTTTCTTCTTTGAGCGGAGAGGTGGTGGACCAGAATTATGAATAAGCACAGTGAGATCACCACCTTCTGACAGAAATCCTCCACAAGCACAAAGAACATCTAAATATGTCCACAGGTGATTTGCAAAGATATAATCCCTGTATATCAGCACATTTCATTATCTATGCTTTTCCCTCTTTTTGTGTTTCTCTCCCTAAATACCAAACTGCACCCATTGGCATCTGATCCACTCAAGCTATGAATTAGGCTTGAGATACCCTATACAAAAGCCCCTCAATTTTAAATCTCAACCACCCTGGAAAAACTGAAATCCTGCAAGTACTTCAGGAGTGTGAGCGAGCTCCCAACCTGCAAAGATCCACGTCCTGTCCTTTTCATTATTTCACTCCCCTCTCATTGATTACAGCCCTTATTACATTTCCAGGCCCTGACAAGGAAAATGCTTTTAAGTGGTTTCAGCTCAGCTACATAACCAAATTAGCAATGCAAGAAAATGCGTGCCAAGGGAAGTGAATCTGGGATTGAAATGCTGCGCACAAACAATACTGATTAGGCATATTAAGTTCCAGAAGCACAGTTGGCCAAATGCACAGCAGAAAGAAAACCATTAGCAATGAAGATATCTGTGAAAGGAACCTGAGAAAATCCACTTAAAAAAAACCAAGAGCAATGTCAATGGTGTCCAACCATGAAAATAATAAAGATTTGAAAAACTGAATAGAATTTCCAGTGACAAGAACACTCTCCTCTACTGAAAACAGCCATTTCGTTGAGTATTAAACCTCGAAAATTTGTGCGAAGTCCGGGTATGGAGTCAAATGTAACTGCCCACCCAGAAAACATGCATAAATTTATACCATTAGAACAAGTGTGTGCTATCCTTCATGCAAGCATAGCTCGAGTTATCTTTTAAAGAGACTATTGCAATTAGAATTTTAGCCCAAATCTGACCTAGCAAAGACACCTGCAAAGCAACTGCCACACTTTACATTTCTCAAAAAGTCTTCAGACTTCAACAATAAAAGGAAAATTAAAAATATCCAAATTAACGGGCCTGACTGAACAGTGTTCCCTCTCATTTACATCAAACTACCATCACAGTAACCCACTGAGCAGCAAATCAGGCCCAAGTCCAGTTTCAGACAAGGGCAAACCTAAGCGATGGGCACAATTTTACTTTCAGCTTCAACATGAGTCTGGCAAACATTCCCCCTCTGAAATTCAGCTGAAGAAGCCAACCAGGAAGTTTTACCACACGCTTGAGGAAAAGCTCCTTTATATACAGGTGTATAGAAATCCAGTGATTAATTATTCCTGGAAGAGAAGTCATTAACTCCTTGCAGACAAAAGCAGCAATGCGGGTGCTGTGTGTGCCCCCTGACAGGGGGGCAGCCCTGGACCCCCAGCCCAGCCACACCAGGACATCGTGGGGCCCTCAGGGGAGCAAAGTGTGGTACAAGAGAAAGAACCGACGTTCTTCTCAGGTGTTGGGTGCAGCAAGAAACCAAGACACCAAAAAGGACAGAAGGTAAAAATAAACACCATTTGCACCACGATGTGCAAATCTTCTGTTCTCACGCATTCCTACTCTTTAAAGGTTGCTTATTTTCTTTTTCTTTTTTTTTTTTTTTTACTTTGGTGATCTTCAGGAGCACCACAAAAAAATATTCAGACAAGGGCAAACCTAAGCGATGGGCACAATTTTACTTTCAGCTTCAACATGAGTCTGGCAAACATTCCCCCTCTGAAATTCAGCTGAAGAAGCCAACCAGGAAGTTTTACCACACGCTTGAGGAAAAGCTCCTTTATATACAGGTGTATAGAAATCCAGTGATTAATTATTCCTGGAAGAGAAGTCATTAACTCCTTGCAGACAAAAGCAGCAATGCGGGTGCTGTGTGTGCCCCCTGACAGGGGGGCAGCCCTGGACCCCCAGCCCAGCCACACCAGGACATCGTGGGGCCCTCAGGGGAGCAAAGTGTGGTACAAGAGAAAGAACCGACGTTCTTCTCAGGTGTTGGGTGCAGCAAGAAACCAAGACACCAAAAAGGACAGAAGGTAAAAATAAACACCATTTGCACCACGATGTGCAAATCTTCTGTTCTCACGCATTCCTACTCTTTAAAGGTTGCTTATTTTCTTTTTTTTTTTTTTTTTTTTTTACCTTGGTGATCTTCAGGAGCCACACAATAACATTATTCTCTTCAGCACCGAAGTAGCTGACGCCCGAGACACACACGCACGAAGTGATTTCAAGAGAATGCACTTTTGTAGCACGGATTTGAAATGGAGTACCTTGGGATGTCAGGGGAAGGATGAAACACAAAAGCAATTTATTGACATGAGCATTTTTTGCTTCCAAAAGATCTATTTGAAGGTGATGACAAATAATTTAACCTCACTTCCTACTAGAGTCTCAAGTGCTCATCATCATGATTCCTAAGAGACTGAGCAGCCGGGTCTCTTGCTTCAGGCAAATCTTCACAAGAGAAAAATACTGCAATGAAGAGAAGAAAAAATGGCCCAAACCCAGAGTATTGAAAATACAGAGGGAAAGAAGTCCTCTTGTGCAGTCTCCTTCAGATGACATCAAAATGAAATGCAAGTTTAAGGACTCCTGCTTAACACCTCCGTGTATGGACGCGGAGCTCGACAGCATCGTTTTTCACATTATGTTTTCTCAGCCTCTCTCCTTCAGTTCATTTTTCTGGACTTGGCGTTGATCGTCACATAATGGAGGAGATACGTTGTGATGTATAAATAGTGTGGCAAGGACAATTTTTTGGCACATAATTCAGACAGACATCAAAATCCCACTTCATCGGTGCTCACATTAGATGAATTCAGACATCGATTCAGGTTCTGAAGGATTAAACACATTTTCAAAAGGAACTTACATAATAGCGCTGCTGAGAACCCGGTGATAGTCATCATTAACAAGAGATTTAATTTAAAGATTGCAGAACGCTCACAGTATCAAACAAGGAGCTATTATTTCTAGAAGTTAGAACTCAGCAGCTGGTTAAGTGCCGACAGAAAAAAATATATGTACTCTTCATCCATCTCCAGCGTATTGAGCATCATTAGAAACCTGAAACCTGATGGCAGAGAGACACCCAGGGTGGAACCACGACAGCCACCGGTCCCTGGTGGGGTGAGAGCCCAGAGATGTTATTCCATGATGACACCGATGCTCCCCAGCCACACGCCGTGCGGAGAGCTCAGCCCGGGAGCTGAACGGCCACCCTCCCAGAGCTCCAGAAACATCCACAACAGCTCAAACCCAAACGGATCCGTCTTTAGGAGACCACACACGCATCTCTGGGGCAGCCAAAATAGGATGAACTCATGGCATAGACACTGCTGCACACACAGGAGGTGTCAAGTCTGAAAGCTTCTCCAACTAAGCTCTTTATTCGAAAGTAGCTGAGTACTAGAGATTGAGGAAAAACTAACAATATGCTAGAGTAAATATTGTAATTTAAACAAGCAGAGTACGACAATCAGGCCTCTTTGCAATATAATCCATGTATTGTCATTTTACAAAGAAATACAAGATCCAATAATACCGCTGTGCAGTTACAGGGGTGTATCCAGCCCGTCCTAATTCTGAAGATCTCATTATAGACAAAAGCCTTTATCTCAAGACCATCAATCCAATCCCCATGGATTTGCTTGGGGAAAGCAGATGAACTTTCAAGTTCCTACTGCTCACCACACACGAACATCCTTCTATGCTGGGATAAGATTTCAGCCTGAGCATCAGCTCCTCCTCGGGAGCCAGCAGCGTCAGGGCAGCAGCTCAGCCCAGGAGGGGAAATCACCCACTTCCCTAATGCTGGAATGTGCCATTTCTGCTTTATTTCTAACAATTAAAAATCCTCTCCCTGATCTCCTCTGCATCCACCAGGACCAGTACAGCTCTACAGCCTCCTGCCACTCTGACGGAGAGAGAGAACATCATAATGCCCAACAAATTCAGAAATCAGACCACGTGTCCTATGCCAACAGCAAGCAAGGAAAACGTTTTTAACTAGAAACGCTTTTTTTCTTAAGTTGGTGTAGACTTGACCCACAGGAGACATCTGCAACAGTAGATATACAGAGATAGATGGAGATACAGCTGAACTGACTCTAGTGACACCACCAAAACCAACAGAAAGCAGATGTAGTCAGCTTTAATGATGCCTAATCAGCTAACGCTCTTTAAGTAAACTTTGGAAACCAGGCTCTCACAATGCCTTACAATGTATTCCTCATTTAGGACAAAAAGAAAATAATTAAATATTCCAGTACTGTAACTGGTCTTCACTCATAAATATTTAAGTCAAAAGCAGCAGAAAGTCCTTCTGAAAATCTGTTACCCTAATACCAGAAATAACAATATTAAATAATAATAATTGAGCAGTTTACAGACAGCCTTGATGCAGTGAGTTTTATGAAGCTCCATCCACTTCCATCTGTCAGAAACTGATTTTTTTTTCTCAATTACACTGATTCAACCAACCGCACTGTTTCTGTTCTCAGGTGTGTACGTGTACCTAAGAGAATAGATTTTTACATTAGAAAACTGACCTAATTTTCTTACCATAGAGGTTTTCCGTGCATTCAACATTCCTGTTAAAACATATGCAATAGGTCTCATTCCTATTCCAACACTGAAGTACTAGAGTCATAAAAGCACCAGCACTGGGCTGGCTGACACTGGTGTAAATCACTGACACTTCACAGCTTTATATTGTGAACGTGCAAATGAAGAAAGCTTCCTGTAGCAATAATTGCCAGGAAAGCCAGTGATCACGCAAATGTATAGAAGCAGCACTTTTTAAAGATTAAAAGGCCTAAATTGGAGTTACCTTCATATTTGAGCACTTGGGTAAAAATGCAATTTGCAAACAGAGGACTATGTATGTAAATAGCAAGCTGACAGGGATTTGAATCATGGGGCTTTGTTGGCAAATCACCTTGGCAATCTAGAAATATAAATGATTCTAAGAAATGCATTTCTGAAAGATAATAGAGTTTAGAAACCCATAAAACTGCTTTACCTTAAGAATAAACTCTTTAAGATTGGTTTAATGTTGGTTGAACCAGCCATTGCAGGGCTCTTTTAGGAATTTCAGGTATATATATTTTGAAGTACTACCATGCTAAATGAGATTAACTTTTCGAAATGAAAGCATGGAGGTCATTAAGCTATAATGCATATTTGAACAATTTGATATTATATGAAAAATATTTTGTTTAGAAAGAGTGGCACACAGCCAGTTGACTTGCAAGCCAGTGCGTAATGTGCTTCGTTTGCTCTTAGACTTGTGCACATCACGTTTTTCTAAAAAAAAGTTGACTTTCTTATGAGTGTTAGCACTGCTGTGTTTAGGCAGTCTGAAGATCACTGAAGTATTCACAAAATAAGATGCACTGCAACCTAGGAAAAGAACAGGGAACTGAAATCCCGGGTTTCAAATTCAAGTCAAACATTGGCTAACCATGAATCCTCACCAAGTGTTGGCGTCTCTACAGCTAGAGCTCTGTTGGCCCCAAGGAGTCACCCAGAGATGAGCTGGGCTTGGGAAGAAGCAGTTTACTGGAGAAGAGTCTGAGATATGTCTTGGATTTATTTTTTGTTCCCCCCTTGAGAGGGAGCCTATAACAATCACCATCAGAAAGACAATCCCCTGCAGAAAGAAAAAGCAGAAGTTGTCAATGGAAACACGTTACAAAAATACAGCTCAGCCACTCGGTAGCAAGAAACATTAAGTAGGTGTCCTGAGAAGGAGGGGAGGAAGAAGCAGGCCATGCCAGCAAAGCAGGAAAACAACTACCTAGACCACTTATAGACCTGCATCAGAGCTCGGGATGTAATTGAGAAGATAAATTTCCCATTCTGGTCTGCCCTTTAACCTCATTCGTAGCTTGCAGGGCAAGCAAGAGAAGATAAATTTTAGTCTTTATCCTTTCTGCACTGAAGTATTATATACCTTCACACACATGCATTAACCCACATTTCATACCCAGGAGCCTGGAGGAGAAAATGCACCGAGCACTCTCTGTAACAAGAGCAAACCAAAAGCTTTTTCGCTGGCGCCTTGTGTCATCAATCACCCACCACCAAATCCTGGGCGGAAAATCCACGCTGAGTCACAGGCCTGGAAATCCTGCTGTGGCCGCCGGCAGCTGGGAAAGGGCATCAAGACAAGTATTTTCCCTAAAGCAAATTATTTTACAATTTATATACAGGATTCATGACAACCAACCTTACGTTAAGTATTCCTGCATTCCAGCACCTTGACTAACTGCTGCTCAGGACTAGTCTACAGTTACAATCTACTGCCTAGGCAGGTCTTCTTACAGAAGATGACAGTGGGCATTAACAAAAGGACTTGGTTGGGTAGAAAGATCTAATATAATTGGCCAAGATTTGGAAAAAAAGAAAAAGCCCAAACAAGAAAATGCCTTTTTTTGTTGTTCTGTTAAAAAAAAAAATAGTAAGAAGGATAGCAACAAAGCCTGGACCTCCACAGTCCCAGCGGCTGGAGCACAGAGCTTACAAGGCACTCAACTTGTCTTTGTGTTAGGCACAGAGGTAACACAGTTCCCCCACCTTTATGAAGACAGCTGCAGAAAAAAAATATCATATTGATGCAGAGAAAATTGGCTGCAACTAAAGGGAGCTGCCTGAGCTGCTCAGCCCCCGTGCAGCCTTGGAAAGGCGCTTCAAGGTACACTCATGTTGAGAACACCTGCAACAAGAGACAGGAGGGTTCTCAAGCTGTACATTCTTGGACAAAAGAGAAATGTCCTGTGGATGGTTTGGATCCTCCTAAACCTGCTTTTTCTGAAATTCTGAGGAGCTATTGATAATTGCTGTGGGACCCAGAGGCAGTGGTACCCTCAAGCCCTGCTTTCACCCCCGCATTGTTTGTACAAACCTGCCAACCCAAACCTTGAGCGGTGCTGAAGATGGAGCACTTTCCACCCTCACAGCCCTCAACACTGTCCATGGGAATCTGACTAAGTTCAGCCCCTCTTCCTGACATGATTTATACGGCACTGTGGACAGTTAAGGTCTTCTGACACTCTTAAGTCCAATAGATATTCATCCTAGTGAATACCATAGAGCTGCTCTCATAAAAAGTGAATCACACACACCACAGCTCCTGGCATTTGTTTAAAAAAATGCTTTAGATATTGGCCATCTGCCATTGAATCGCTTGAAACATCTCAGACAATTTATTTTTTTCCTGAGATGAGGAACATTGATAGCATTTGGAAAACTATTTTTCTTCCCATAGAAAATTGCACTTTGTTAATCTATGAATGTACTAGATTACTTTCTGTAGTCAAATTATAAATAATATTCTGATATCCTCAGGCTCTGCTATTTGTACATCTTTTGTTTCTCATTAGTTTCCCTTTCTCAAACATATGGCTTTATAGTACAAGCCATCTTGACTGCTGGTGAAAAAAAGGCAGGATATTGCTATCAGATTCCTTATAACTGAGAGGATTCGGGAGTCCTGAGACCACTCCTGCCCACACGCTGCCTGGGAAGGTGAATCTGGGTCCCTTTGAGGCACTTTCTCTTGTTCCAATTTAAATTCTAAACACAACTGTCCCTCTTTTACAAACCCTTTTGCTTAATTTGTATCACTTCATCTTGCAGGGACCTTTCTCCCAGCGTCTTCTCCAGAGCAAGTCATTGTCTGAGCCATCATCTGGGCTGTACCTTCAGGACTGATTACACTCACAGATAATTAGAAAAGCTCTCCGAGTAATCTACATCCTGATAAATGACATCCAAGGTGACATCACCCTTATATCACTTCATTAAGTCTCCTTGAGTCTAAAGCTATCTGAATTAAAAGCTATGTTTAATAAGTGAGCACAGTGAAGAGTTGCCATTCCCTTCCCAACTGCAGAGGGAGGTTGGGAACGATGCAGATGCTCCAGGTGGAACGGGTGCCTCCGAGTACTCCAAGGTCTCACATCCCTGTGCTGAACATCCCTCCTGCCACAGGAGAGCACTGGCTGGGATGCTGCTGCTGGACCAGGGAGCTGGGACCACAGCAATGCTTGCCCTTAGCAGAGCAACCTGCAGGCAGGGAGATGCTCTGGTGCAATAGGGTCAAATATTCAGTACTGTATATTTGATTTCAATAATCACTTTGAAACTTACGACCAGCCTGCTTCATGATGATATAGGCACAAAAAACCCTTGCTTTATCCTCTGTTAATTCTAACTCCCTAAATCTCATGGGACTGGCAATATTAGCACAATGGGGTTTTTGCTTTTTTGTTTGTTTTTTTTACAGGAAAATACCTTCAGTTGAGCTCACAAGCAAAGCCCAGACCCCACCTTTGCACGTAACAGGGGGTGGGCACTGGCCACGGCTCCCCTCGCAGTATCACAGCTATGCACTACAGCACTGTTCTCTTCTGCAAAGACAGTTGTTTTCTTCTGCTAGTCCTTTTCTAAAAAAGCACATTTTTACCATAGTAGTTCTACAAACTACTTTTTCCCAAATTATTCCTATATTAACCTCATGTGGCCTGTTACGACTGAAGTATCTCTAATATTCTTAAATATAAGCAGCAAGAAATAAAACAATAAACTGCCCAAAGCCATCACTTGTTACCATTATGCTGTTTCAGAGATTACATTGGATTCCCCGTATAGTTTGATGAAGTGTCCTCAGAAGCAAATCACAGCATCTCTCAAGGGCAGCAGCAGCCACTCCAGGGCCTGGGCAAAGCCCAAAAGGCAGCATCTGCCTGAAATCCCATCCCTTTTGCATAAGGGACCAAAACCTCTTGTCCCTGGGGAAGAACAAGGGACTGGGCTGTTTCTGCCGTATCCACACACACCAGTTTGACGTGGCCTGCATCCAGCAGAAGTCATCTGCTGGGGTGACTGTCATTAGCAATACAGGTGTCCCTGGCAGCTATATGACCCAGCAGCACTGGATGGTGCCCTGAACCACGCCAAACTCAGTCAGTTGCTAGAAACAGCGTTTTTAGTTACAGTGACGTCTTGCATTTAATCTTGTTTAGAAATAAAGCGGAGTGGGCTAAATGTATTTTCATCTTCTTGTTCTACATCCTATCCATCCAAATCAGGCAAAGTTTTTTCATGCTTAGATTAAAATAAATGATGTTAAAGTAGAAGTTCTGCGTACAAAAATATCTCAGAGTTGGGATACAAAAAGGTAAGCTGCCCACAGGGTGCCTTCTTGGAGAAGGTCTTCTTCTCAACAGCAGCCCATGGCCATGAGCAGAGCTGGTCCCCACGAGGGGCATCTCCACTTGGGGTGGGAGCCTGGCACCGGGGCTGTCAGAAAGCCATGGCCTGTAGCCCAGCACCTCACTTGCGTTACAAATCACCCGTCACATTTTAAAATAACAACGATGATCATTCATAATATTATTCCATCAGTGGGACATTAAGACTCTCATGCTCGCAATATAACTCAGAGCTAATGCTTTTTCTGATGCACAATTTACTTCAGTTTGCAGAAGAGGGAAGGAAGATGTCAGGGCATTGTCATTTGGTACGATATCGAGTTATAATGCGGTATTTCAGTTCGATAGGGTCACTTACCCCCCAAACCCAGCACTTCCTGCTGAATCTCTGCTGGGAAGGCAGAACACCATTTTTACCTTCACATCAGAAAGCACAGGCTGGGAGCAAGTGTAATAAAATAACGGCACAAACAATAAAGGTGACAAGGCACTTTTGGAAATTATCCTAAAGATCCTTCAGCAATTTTTAGTCAAATTCCAGCCTCTGGGGGAGATTCCAAATGCCAAATTTAACAGCCGTGTATTCCCGGCAGTAACTGCACTGTTTCTACTCCTACTCCCAACCATGAATTGAAACCAAAAGCAGATGATATGAAATATGGAAGGTTTTCATCAATTTTCCAATGAAGTAAAACATATCCTCCTATGAACTAATTTCCTTTGATCAAAATTCAAGGCGATTATTTAACATAACACATTTAAACTGCTGCTGTGAAAAATTAAAAGGCAAGGGAAGGGAAGGAGCAGGGAGGTAGGGGCGGAGGAGGCGTCAGGCGGCGTTATTGGCTTTGCCATCTCCATCCCAGGAGATACTTTTGGGATGAAGCTTGCCCACTGCATTTTAAGGCCCTGAGCAAATGCCCCAACCCCACAGTACAGACACTGACACCACAAACAGCCACACCAGGGACCTGGCAGTCTGAGGGCAGACTCCCTACATTTTTTGAGTTTCAGAAATATTTTTTCTAGACAGGTACCCTCAATCTAAGCCCTTCATTCAGCAGAAGATCATTAAACCGCAATGTCCCTGTGGATCATCCGGTAGCACTTGGTCAGGCCCACATCTGAATGACTCCAAGAACAGCATCTCACCCATAACTGCCTTTCAAAATAAACTCTTTGAGTTTAATGAGCTGTATCACCCCACATCACGACGGTGTTTGTGCCGAGAAGTGCCCAACTCGGTTAAAAACAAAGTCACCCTCACCATTACCTGGGCATCTCTGTAACTAAAAATAACTCCTTGAACCTCCGTGTGATCAGAGAGAGAAATTCTAGGAAAAATAGGGTTTTTCAAATGGTGGGTGGTACCTCATAAAAGGAAAAGAAGAGTGGATTTGTTGGCCACTGGAAAATAACAGAGAAGTTAAAACAAGATGCAGCTAAAGGTTGGTCAGAAATAGGACTGAGTTGAGGCTGCAAATATTTATTTACCCCCAGTTTCTTAAATAACTTTAGTGTGAACAAAAATCCAAACAACAATTTCGTGCTACCTACAATGAAAACATTTCACTCTGCACTAACACTTTCCTACAGGTGCGTTTCCCTCAGAAGCTCAATTCAAATGCGCATGTTCGTTAGTGTATGGCTGGGAGCAGATGGTGCTTTGACACAGTAGGTGGCCAATTTGTGATGTGCAGATGGGTGACAAGGCACACGTTGTGCAAATATTCTCCCTCTGAAACAAACTAACAGAAGAACCCTAAGGCACCCAGCACACAAACAAAAGTACTTCTGCGTCCTATGGAAAATATTGATTTTCCTGCTGGATGGACAGCCAGAAAAAGGAAGAAATAGAAGAATGGATTTTTTTCACTCTTTCCATCTATTTCTCTTGTCCTGCAAGGCTGATGCAGCTGTTCCATTTTCTGTACAGCCTACAAAAATTCAATTTATTTTTCCAATCTGTCCCCAGCCAAGCTGCCTTACATCAGCTGTGCAGGAGGGAGGAGGGCGAGGCGAATGAAGTTACCTGTGCATTTACGGTCCGTGTCCTCCTTCTTCGAGCCGCTGATGGGTTCTACATCCTATCCATCCAAATCAGGCAAAGTTTTTTCATGCTTAGATTAAAATAAATGATGTTAAAGTAGAAGTTCTGCGTACAAAAATATCTCAGAGTTGGGATACAAAAAGGTAAGCTGCCCACAGGGTGCCTTCTTGGAGAAGGTCTTCTTCTCAACAGCAGCCCATGGCCATGAGCAGAGCTGGTCCCCACGAGGGGCATCTCCACTTGGGGTGGGAGCCTGGCACCGGGGCTGTCAGAAAGCCATGGCCTGTAGCCCAGCACCTCACTTGCGTTACAAATCACCCGTCACATTTTAAAATAACAACGATGATCATTCATAATATTATTCCATCAGTGGGACATTAAGACTCTCATGCTCGCAATATAACTCAGAGCTAATGCTTTTTCTGATGCACAATTTACTTCAGTTTGCAGAAGAGGGAAGGAAGATGTCAGGGCATTGTCATTTGGTACGATATCGAGTTATAATGCGGTATTTCAGTTCGATAGGGTCACTTACCCCCCAAACCCAGCTCTTCCTGCTGAATCTCTGCTGGGAAGGCAGAACACCATTTTTACCTTCACATCAGAAAGCACAGGCTGGGAGCAAGTGTAATAAAATAACGGCACAAACAATAAAGGTGACAAGGCACTTTTGGAAATTATCCTAAAGATCCTTCAGCAATTTTTAGTCAAATTCCAGCCTCTGGGGGAGATTCCAAATGCCAAATTTAACAGCCGTGTATTCCCCGCAGTAACTGCACTGTTTCTACTCCTACTCCCAACCATGAATTGAAACCAAAAGCAGATGATATGAAATATGGAAGGTTTTCATCAATTTTCCAATGAACTAAAACATATCCTCCTATGAACTAATTTCCTTTGATCAAAATTCAAGGCGATTATTTAACATAACACATTTAAACTGCTGCTGTGAAAAATTAAAAGGCGAGGGAAGGGAAGGAGCAGGGAGGTAGGGGCGGAGGAGGCGTCAGGCGGTGTTATTGGCTTTGCCATCTCCATCCCAGGAGATACTTTTGGGATGAAGCTTGCCCACTGCATTTTAAGGCCCTGAGCAAATGCCCCAACCCCACAGTACAGACACTGACACCACAAACAGCCACACCAGGGACCTGGCAGTCTGAGGGCAGACTCCCTACATTTTTTGAGTTTCAGAAATATTTTTTCTAGACAGGTACCCTCAATCTAAGCCCTTCATTCAGCAGAAGATCATTAAACCGCAATGTCCCTGTGGATCATCCGGTAGCACTTGGTCAGGCCCACATCTGAATGACTCCAAGAACAGCATCTCACCCATAACTGCCTTTCAAAATAAACTCTTTGAGTTTAATGAGCTGTATCACCCCACATCACGACGGTGTTTGTGCCGAGAAGTGCCCAACTCGGTTAAAAACAAAGTCACCCTCACCATTACCTGGGCATCTCTGTAACTAAAAATAACTCCTTGAACCTCCGTGTGATCAGAGAGAGAAATTCTAGGAAAAATAGGGTTTTTCAAATGGTGGGTGGTACCTCATAAAAGGAAAAGAAGAGTGGATTTGTTGGCCACTGGAAAATAACAGAGAAGTTAAAACAAGATGCAGCTAAAGGTTGGTCAGAAATAGGACTGAGTTGAGGCTGCAAATATTTATTTACCCCCAGTTTCTTAAATAACTTTAGTGTGAACAAAAATCCAAACAACAATTTCGTGCTACCTACAATGAAAACATTTCACTCTGCACTAACACTTTCCTACAGGTGCGTTTCCCTCAGAAGCTCAATTCAAATGCGCATGTTCGTTAGTGTATGGCTGGGAGCAGATGGTGCTTTGACACAGTAGGTGGCCAATTTGTGATGTGCAGATGGGTGACAAGGCACACGTTGTGCAAATATTCTCCCTCTGAAACAAACTAACAGAAGAACCCTAAGGCACCCAGCACACAAACAAAAGTACTTCTGCGTCCTATGGAAAATATTGATTTTCCTGCTGGATGGACAGCCAGAAAAAGGAAGAAATAGAAGAATGGATTTTTTTCACTCTTTCCATCTATTTCTCTTGTCCTGCAAGGCTGATGCAGCTGTTCCATTTTCTGTACAGCCTACAAAAATTCAATTTATTTTTCCAATCTGTCCCCAGCCAAGCTTCCTTACATCAGCTGTGCAGGAGGGAGGAGGGCGAGGCGAATGAAGTTACCTGTGCATTTACGGTCCGTGTCCTCCTTCTTCGAGCCGCTGATGGTCAACTTGCAGTTGAAGTTCTCCTCCCAGTACTCGGCAAACCACACGTTCCTTCTGTTGTTCTCCAGGGTGCGGGAGGTAAAATAGGCATCGAACCCTGGGGGAAGGAAGAAGGAGGCAGAAAGCTGAAGTCTGGTTCGTGCTGCAGCCTGAGAAACAAATACTCTATTTCTATCTCCTTCAGCACCCAGCACACGTTCGCAGCTCTAGCCACAGGAGATGACCCTGGGAAGAAAGGAAATCCATTGCACGTTTCATCTAATCAGCTGCATCTTGCAAGTAAATTACTCTGCTGCTAACTGCGAGGTAGGAAGTTCGGTAAGATATATGTAAAAGAGAGATTAATATAATGAAAAGAGTTACAAGCAAAAAGGCATGGATTAGATATATACCTATAAGGAATGAAAATAAACGATATGGTGCAGCTGATATTAGGCTGAGCTCAATAGAACTAATTTTGTAATTAACCTCTGCAGACCTCCAGAGGAGGCAGTTTCAGCCGACTACACTGGCCATTATCAGTCCCCCTCATTGTTTGCACAGAGTGTATTTTTCCCTTCATTCCCTTTCACAAAGGAACAGATAAACTCAGAGAGCAAAACTTCCAAGAGGGAACTGAATCACCGCCGTTTCCCAGAGCCTTGGATTGGAGCCCTGAAGCAGAGGGAAAAGAAAAGATTTCCTTCCTCAGAGCAGAGTCAGTTTGTCACCGGAGCCACGTGGCCACAAACAGCCACAGCAGCACTGCCAGGGTAAAACTGACATACAACTCCAGTACTAAAATAATGGAGAAAAAAATTACAATTTCTAACAGCTGGGCTGAAGGGCAGTAAAGATTCTGAAGCCCTTGAGTCTTCTAACTTGCCAGAAGGGAAACATACTTTGCTTTGGCTTTATTTGCTTTTTTATTTTTTTCAGAAATGTATATCACTGCATAGACACACACGATATACAAACATACGAATGTGTATAGTGATTAAACAAAAGGTATATCCAAAGGCTTACAAACCAGGGGGGGAAATAAAAAGAATGAAAACTCTCCTACAAAGTTACGCAGTTAATTAAATTCTGATAACGAATTAGTCCTGCCATAGCACAGGGATTTTTTTTCTATCAAGTTTTCAAATTCTATAGCTTTAAACTGAGCCAAATTTCCTTTAACAGCTCAGACAATCCCCCTTCAAAGATCATGAGATCTTGAGAGAAGAAACACTTCTCTTCTGTTAATGGATTTTTCTCACAATAGAGTACAGAACACTGAAAAATACTTACTTTCCCAATAAGCAATGGTAACTTTAGACCAAAAGGAACGTTGCAGCACTAACTACCCCGGGCACTTTGCCATGTGTAAGCACTCGCCTCTCCTTATTCTCTTTCAAAGTTAGAGATCGCTCCTTAGAGCCTAAAGAAACCTTTGTGTGCAGGAAAGATGGCAAATCAATAGGCAGATACCCCAGGTGTCAGCACGATCTGACAAATCTGTGCAGCAAGGGGGCTGTGCCCATTCTCTTCAGAGTGTGATACCAGTCTTACAACAAGCACACTTGACCAGCAGGATGTTCACCGCCATTACTAGTTCCCGGTAGTTTCCCCAAGTCTTTCCAGTTGTCCATCTTTAGCCTGCAATGAGCAACAGCAGAGCTTCTGCTTACAGAGGCAGTTCAGATTCAGTATTTCTCACGTAACCTTCCAGAACCACAGTCCCTGCCCAAGTTCAGGTCGCTAAAGAGTTTTTCCTTTTACTAAGAAGGTTGTTGAGGTATTCAAACTATGCAAATCTGAAACCTGGATGAAGCAGACCAATCATAAAGAGGACCAGAAAATGCTGGTTGCACGCCGAGGGGCTCAGAGGAAAATTATCTGGCATCTGAAAAGTGCAAATCCATTGAAGATGCAAATCTCAGAATATCTATTTTGTCCTTTTACTCGGCTTTATGGCTTGTACCAGCATCATAAAGAGGGTGGAAACACAAAAGCAGCAAGCTCTTACAGATACTAAATCGTCTCTCAATATTGCACAATCACGTGGTTCCTTTTGATTTTGCAGTTAGAAATGACAGCAAATACATATTCCATTAGAAAAGAGAAGAAAGTTCCTTGCACCACAGCCCACAATTCCTCTCCCTGAAATGGGTGGGTAAATTGACTCAATCTGGCACTCCACACAATGAAATTGAGTCAGAGGAAAAACATATGGCATCGTTAAATTAGCATAGCAATCCATCCACTCCGGGATAAAAATAGACAGCATGTAAACAGATGTTTACAAATAAGAAAGAAGATTAGGAGCGGGGTCAATCTGTCTCCTTGTATTAGCTTCATGTGCTACTGACCCTAATATAATATGTCTTTTCCTAAATCCAAGTTTACTGTTCATGACTCATATCCAAAGCCCACTGCTCTTAACACACAATGTACAGCGTCTCCAAAAACCAAACTAGAAAAATACATATTGGGGTCTTCCAGAAACAGCCTGAAACCTAGTTAAAGTTTTACCTGCAGCCTCACTAGAAAATACGTGTAGGTCTCTCTTCCAACAAACACATCAGGAGATGCAACAAATGCAGCGGGAGACCCTCGATCCTCTCCTGCTGGAGTTATGCTAAGGCAGGGAATTAACCTATTTTTCCCACATTTGAGGGAAATAATTTAGTAAAACCCTCCTGCCACAGCCGTTCCACTTAATTAATGACAAATTAGTGACTTAAGAATGTTTCTGTGCACGGTCTCTAGAAAAGGGCAGCACAATTTCTGCACTTCTGAGCCAAAATTTCTGGATGAAAACATTCATGTAGATGGGCCAGAAGAAAATGTAGAAACTACATTTTAGGTACATACAAGCTCAATCTGTTTTCCTGTAAACCTATGTGTATTAGTTTAACTTGTAATTAAAAGAGCATTTCGAAAGGGATATCCAGTCCTGAGATCTGCAATATATATTCCTCTCAGAAAGAGAAACTATACCTTACCAACGTGCCAGATAACTGACCTCTGGGAAAAAGTGCTCTATAACTTAATAAAATAAAAATCAATAAGTCTTGATAAAACCATAATAGAATTCCATAAGAATTACTCTAAACCTTTACAGATTTAATAACAAATAATAACATTCGCATTGATTTTTTTTAATGATCCCTCTGCATTCTCAAGGAGTATAGATCCCTATTAAAGAGCGAACATTTTTTATCATTATTTTCTATTGATCAAGACAAGTGGGCGAGCGACTGACGGACAGAGGGATGGAGTTAAGTAGAGGCCAAATTTCTATTAATTCCTTACTGGGTGGAAGTCCCAAGCCCCCACTGGCTGCATCGTGGATCACAGCACGACTGCTCCCACACAGCCAGATCCCTGGAGAAGACCTCCAGAAGCCACCGCTTGGCAAATTGTCCTTCACTACTCACTTAGGGCCAAGAAGAGTCCCCCATAACCAGGACCGAGTAAGTGGAAAGGATCCTCTGTTGCTCCACATTTTTATTTTTACGATTCAAACCCACTGAAGCTGAAATACAGGCAAACGTGTGCTCTATAATAACGACAGACTTAAGCCTGTGCTTAAGTTTAATCTCTTTGAACTGAAGACATTAAGACAACTTATATGCGTAGTGCTAAACACAAGAGTTTTGGGCTCAGGGAATTAGATGACCCAACCAAAAAAGCTTGATGCTTAAATGTAAAAATAGGAATAATCACTTCTTACTTTTGTACGTGGCCAAGTACTACACTTGTGTGACAAGATTTAGTGATTTCCCAATGTTCCCCATAGATCATACTTAAGAAAATTACTTTTTTCAGCAAATACCTCTAAGAGATATAGATAGTTATTTTACGAGATTTTACAAATTAAAATAAATCTCTTATTACTTTAAATCACTGTGATTTGATTAAATCATTATTCTTACACATAGAGAGATGATACTACCTAATGGGTTCATTTATTTCCCACCCCAGGATTAATATATAATTTAACTACATAGCAATGAAACAGACTTTAAAAAAGAAAGGGGGGTGAATAGGGGAAAGGGACCTGATGCTGGGGACTAGGGAGGGCTGGTGAAGCCCAGACGAGGTGAAGGACGACTGTCACTTGGCTGTGATGCCACTCGTGGTGCCAGCCTGAACACCCCTCCCATCAGGATGGGGGTTACAAGCAGCACTGAAGTGCCCAAAATTAGATCTCACTGGGGGAGGATGGGAATACCTCACCCCCCGCTGCCTGGAGTCAGGCTCTGCATGTCCAATTTTATCTGGGAATTTTATTTTGCACTGTTTAGGGTGCACCATCCATCCAAGAGTGCCAGCCCAGCACCCAGCCCTGCCCTCTTAGGAACCCCCCTCTGCTCCCCCCGGACCAGAGCATCCCTGTGGAAGGAGGATGCCCCAGCACCACACAGCCAGGAACATTTAGAAAAGCAGCTCAGTTCTCAACCAGAAAATGAGGCTTGCTGACCTGTGGCTGCTTTTTACACCCAAAACCACCCCCCAAATGATTTATTTCTAACATTAATCTGGCATCTCTCCTTCCAGTTGATGTTGCCCATTTTCTGCCTGAGAGCCTAATGCTCAGCTCCCCCAGCAGCCACGGCCCAGGGAATTCTACGTGCTTTGGAGGAGAAACCAGGCTCCGAGACTAACGACGCGCTTTGCCACGGTCAGCAGAGTTACCAAGGGGGGAAAAAAACCAGGCAGGTTGGAAGAGAAGGCATTTATCCCAGGGAAGGCATCAGGCACACATCGACGGGTAGAGGACGGGCTGCAGATGAGAGGACAAGGGAGGTACCCCAAAAAGAGCAATCCCTGAGGAAAAGAAAGAGATTAAAATAGGGGACCCAATGCTGAGCTGGCTCCAGTGAAACCAGCAGCAGCCAGGTGACATCCCCAGTATCTCAGGAGGTGACCTGCGGGCAGGTGACTCGTGAAGATCCACAACGTGCTGTTGGCATGAATGAACCAGGTATTTTTTTTATTTTTATATTTAAGAGAGACTGCTGTCACTTCTTGTTTACCAAACCCCTCTCGCACACTGTGAAGCATCTATTTCATGTGTCAGCAGTGACTTCGAGGGCTCTGGGGTTATTTAATAAGGAAATAATTAAGCCTAATTAAAACACCAAGTTGTTGACCTACTGCATTTCTCACGCGCCTGAAGTGTTTTCATTCTCAGCCCATGTGGCTCATGAGTAAATACAACATATTGACCCAATTTCATTTGAGTAGTGATTTCACCAGTTTATGATATCTTTATTCTTCTCTATTTTGTCCGAAGTATGTCCACATTAACGATTGCTAGTAACATATATTTCATTTACCCAGCTAGTAAATCAACACGTACTGTGATTATTGATGCCAAGTGAGTTGGAAGCAGCTAATCAAATAATTTGGTAATTTTCCTAGCATTCACACAAAAATAGTTTAATTTATTGACATTAAACCTGGGACAAAAGCATCAGGTGTGGAATGGTAAGACCAATTTTAAAGACAGTTAGGTTTCTTTCAGATTTTCTTACGTTGCCCAAGCCACACACTACATGGTATCATGGAGCCATTAAGATGGGCTCCAGATATTTTCTTGACCTTCTTAGTCAATAAAAAAGTCGTAACGTCGAGTGATTTTTATTAACTCCCTTCATGCCATAAAAATGCTTTGCAGTAGGTTTCTTTTTTACCAGTTGCCGATTATAACAATGAAAAGGGGTATTTTAGTTGATGTCACATTTGACTTTCTATATACATGACAAAGCACATCCAAGGAAAGGCCAGCTTGACATCCTTAGGACAAATCTGGGATTTTAAGCTATAAAGCTTCTGTTATGGAAATAGATATCTATTGGCTGAGTATCCTCGTTATCACTTTTATAAAATGATACAGCTGCCGCAGCAGGGAGATCATGACCTAGGTGGTGTCTAGCCAGTGCTGTAATAGAAAGGTTAATACAGAAGTATATTATTATTCATTATTCTACATTTTATTGCCCTCAGGCACTTCTTACTTTCACAGACCTCCCATTTGTATCAATATAAACAGCAGAAAAGCTGAACATTTATTTCTCCTACGTATTATGTTTATTGCTGTAGCAGTTTGAGGCCTCAGCCAAGGATGACATTTTCCTGGAGCTGCAGCCACTGGACAGGCACAAGAAGGAACCCATCCCCGCTTTCTCTTGCTGCCATGGTCTTCTAGATGGCACCATGATCATCCTCCTCCCCAGAGGGACCCACTGTTTTCTTTACAAACAAGAAAAACCCCAAATCCATGCCTTGGAGCATCGAACACATTGTTACAGGGAAGAAGACACCAAAGGCTTGTGCTCCTCTTCCCCGGAACAACTGCAGATTCATAATGCATAAGATTTTTGCATTTTCAGCCACAGAGGGACTTTCCAGGCTAACACCCATATCAGTCACCCGGGCTGCTTAATGCATCGGGGCTCTCCTTTCAGCTGAACACTCCACTTCTTCAGGCCACTCCTGCCGCCGGAATGAATAATTT
The DNA here is from genome assembly GCF_001431845.1 of Calidris pugnax. Lineage (NCBI taxonomy): Eukaryota > Metazoa > Chordata > Aves > Charadriiformes > Scolopacidae > Calidris > Calidris pugnax. The sequence continues at coordinate 1,166,687 of NW_015090880.1, forward strand.
TTTATGAATTGCAATATGCAGAGTCCCAGCCAAGGGAGAAACACGGCTCAGATAAGCCTACTCTTGCGAGAGAGAATCTGTATCTGCTGTAAAGATTATCACCAGAATCAGGTCAAACAGAACAGATTTAAAAATACATCCAGAAGCAGTGTCTCTCCCCGTAATTCATCCTTTCCCACTGCCCCGTGATTGAAAAAGGCCTATTTCTCTTGCCAGGATCTTTCCCATGAAGTGCTTTCTTTTTCCCCCCTCATACCTGAAGATGAGTAAAAGCTTTTTTTAAAATATATTTTAAAATACATATCACAAAGCAACTCAGTTAATAGCTTGCTTTCCCTCTCACTTGCGTACTCAAGTCTTCTTGAAATTACCTGTTGGTTCCTGCTTTGCTGAAAAATAGCTCGGCTTCTGCATTAATCTCGTCTGGCAGCAGGAAAACTCCAGTGGAGTTAAATGGTGTCACCCAGGGACAGGGAGCAAAGCGGGGGCAAGTCAGACCCACGGGCCAGGGTGATGATCACTCTTTCCCATCAATAACACCCCCAAATTCTGAGCTGTTATTTCAGTTTTTCCTTTGCAATTAACTATTTAACTAAATCCCTTTGTATGCCTTGATGTCTTTTTCCCACTGTTTTTCCCAGTTCTTCCTTCCCACCCTTTTTGCCTAAACAGGAGAAGCTGCTCCACAGATGGCCTGTTTCATTTTAATAATGCAGAGCAGTAAAACCAGAAAGATACAGAAGGTCTAAATGCAGAACGTTAGAGTGCTTTTCCTCCCTTTGATAGCAGCAGCAGACAAAATGCACATTGCATACCCTTAAAAGCATTTAAACTCGAGTCATCGGCTTGCATAATTTAAAGTGAGGATAAAAATACAGAAATCCCTCCGCACTGTAATGCAGAACCTGGAGTAACCCTTCAATATGCTCAACAGGTTGTAATTAATGCTAATGAAAAATAAAAAGCCAGCAGCACACATAATGGCCACACCAAAACGAGCCAAAGAGCAGGTCAGCGCTGCCCATGGAGGATGGTGGGGTTTGGCACTGCATCCCCCCGGAGCATCCCCACCGCTGGGACCAGCGCAGCCCCCAACACCCTACCTGTGCCCCAAGTCAGCAGAAACACCAGGAACGGGACCCACAGCGATGGGACAGGAAAGGCAGTTTTCCATCCCCCTGTGACACGCGACCAGTGCCCAACGCACCCCCCAACTGTACCGTTCTGGCACAGGGACTGCAAAAACAACTTGCAAACCCCAAATCAGTGCTCAGTGGCATCGTGGTCCCTTCCCAGCAAACAGAACCCAAAAGGAAACCAGAGCCCCTGCTCCTCCTGCCCGCGGTGCCCATGGGACACTCCCAAGGGAGGCTGAGAGGTACCTGGCTCCTGCGCGCGGGGAGCAGGGGGGCTGCTCCTTCCCCCCAGCTTCTCCCATTATTTCCTCACGCCGCATTCAATTCCTTCAATGCACAGAGTTAGTTTCCTTTCTCTCTCTGTGTATATTTGCCTGTGCCTCGCTGAAGGGTTGCCATGTCAACGGGGATAATTACAAGTGTGCGTAAATATATTTGTGTATCCTAAAACGTATATGCAGGCTCACAGACCCACACTTATACACACATAGCCCCCAAACCCAAGCAGACCTCAGAAGTCACCACCTTTTTTGCTGTTGACACGGTAACACTGGGTAGATGAAAGGAATAATCCTTTTTCAAAATGCGATTTAAGGTGATGCCTCTCTTCTGCGCTGCCATCACTTAACTCACACACAGGGCAGGCACCCGCCGTCCCAACACGTTTCCTTCCTAGATTTTTGACAACTGACTTCCTGATTATACGGCGGCTTTAGTAGCTCCATCCAGCCAGAGCACGCCGGGATGCGAGGCAGAGAGATATAATTACTGTTCTCTCCCTCCCTCTCTCCAGTCTCCTCCGCTGAGGGCGATAACACAAAGTTTGAGCTCCCGCTCCGACTGTGCGCATTAATCACATCAAACCACAAGGTACTGCCCAGCCCCAGCGCTCAGACCCACACGTGGAGAGGCAGAGAGAAGGGGGGGTGGTTTCTGAGGCTGGGGGGACGCGGTGCCATCGCTGGGGCTGGCCCCGATGCCACGACACCCCGCACAGGGACTCCCACATCACCCCAAGCACTTTTCACGGGAATGCCCTGCAGCTTTAGGGAAAGGAAAAAAAATGTTTTCCAATTTGATTTAAGTATTTCAGGAGCAGAACACCCGGCTGGCACCCATTCTTCATCCTCTCATTGCCTCTGGTTGTTTTTTTCCTCTCCATTTCCCAGGACTACCCCACTCCTGGGTCAGCATCCCCCTCGGGACCCTGGCCAGTCTTAAGGACCACCGGGCAAGTGCCCTCTGCCAGCCCCCAGCTTGGATCCTCTCCCATCTTCCTGCCTTCCTAACGTTCACCCAGGGAGCCAGCAGGCTGCAATCATGGCACTCGACAGATAAACCCAAGCCTCAGCCCCGAGGAACACCACACAGATCTCCTGAGAAGACAAATATCCAGGAGTTCCTCCCCTGGCTGCTGCCCCAGACCCAGCACCAGGGCTGGGGCAGCGGGGCCGTGGCCAGGGACACTTCCAAACCCAGCAGGGTCAGGGGACCCCTCTTCTCAGAGACGAATAAGAGTCTCAACGTAAGGAAACTTTTAAATGGCTCTCAAGTTGCAAGATAATTTGTATTCCCCTCTCTTCACACCAACACATTAACCAAATACATTATTTCCATAATGAGGAGATGAACATCTGTGTGGCTTCCCAAAATTTCAAGTGGCAATACTCGAGACAAGTATTCTCTCTTTGGGGATTGACACATCAGCATTTTAAATAATTGCCAAAGCTAAAAAGATGATTTAAATTCTAAGGAGACATTAAAGAAAGAGTTCAGGTGTGATGCAGATTTAAAAAAAAAATAAAAAATTAAATCATACCAATTTAATTCCACAGATTAAAGTTGCTGCAGTATTGTATTAAACTTTCTACTGGCCCCATGTAAGTGAAGTGCTTAATGCAAACGTTAACGGAATATGAGAAACAAGTATCTGAGGTAGTTTTATGTTACTGAAAACAACTGGCAGGCAGAGCTGGGTCTCTGAAGGGCTCTGGTTCACATACTCTGGTCCACAGCCCCTGCCAGCCGGATGCCATCTCACAGCCAGAACCCCACACCACCAGCCAGGCACAGAGACACACTCCCAGATAACCCAGCTTCATTTCTTCCTGCTTTTGTCCAATAAATCCACCAGATCTCCAGGGAAAAAGAAAGAAAACCCCAAAACACTTTGCAAAGAAGCTACTTCACCACTTAGTTTCTGACTTAAGTAATAGCTTATGGCAGCTGAAAAGCGTCAGGAGGCCACAAACAACGTATATTATGGGTGCCCATCACCACCCCTGAGTGGGAAGGGACCATTAGTCCCTTGAACCTCCTGCTCAGAAGCAGCCACTCCATGGATCTCAGTTCCCTTTACTCCAAGGCCTCCGCTGTCCATTACTACCAATACAAACATGCAAAAACATGTTCAACACCTTTCTTTCCCCCATACCCCAACCATTTTCCTTGAAGGCTTTACACAGCATCAGGCTGTAACCATCACAGAACCATAAACATCACAAACCAGGGGATGAAGCCAGAGAACAAATAGGCTCTTTCCAGGCAAATATCTCTAGCAACAAAGCCCGTGCAGCAGCCTCCGTGCAGCGGCATCAGAGAACAGAAGGGATGTCAATAACTTCCAGATGTTGTTAGCAACTCCTTCCATCAGATCCTAAAATATTTTTCTTTGGAAATTTATGCTATGTGAAGTGGTAATTAAACTGAGAAACACAGCCTGAACTTGAAAAGAAAGATTAAAAGTATTTCCTCATTACAAGGGTAACTTGACAGCTACTTTGAATAGGTCAGCCTCTACAAGTACTCCAGGAAAGAAATTAGAGAGAGAGAAATAAAACTTTAATTTCACTTCAGCAATATCAGTGGGAGCACACTGCTTCGCAGGGGCTCGTGTACATACCATGCTGGAGGAAAGCCAAGAACCTCATCCTCTCTGCTCGGTGTCAAGAAGCAAAGATGCTGGTACCATCCCTACACAGGGAGAATATCTTGAAGCCCAGGCTCTACAGGTGGCTACTATCAGTACAATAGCAAAGCACTGACTCCAATCAGGCTTAATCATTCATCACAAGCAATTACACCATTCTCTTTTCTGTAGCAATAATTAATTAGAGGCCACTCACTTGCTTCATACTTCATTCTTACAAAATCTAACACAATTACTTTTCGGGAGGTGAGATACATAAGAACCATGCACAAGGGGCTATTGCTGAGCCACCAGCAGTGCCAAGGGCAGGAGGAGAGGGGGAAGTTGTTGGGTTTTTTCCTCTTTTTTGTTTTTCCTACATTTTTACATGTTGGATTAGTAGAAAACTTCAGTTTCCCTGGCCCTTTACTAAATAGCTTGTGTGATAAATCAATCACATAATTAATTGTGTCTTAACTTATTTAAGAGGGAGGAAAGACTCCAGGTGTAAAAAGTTTTGGTTGACTCCAGCTTGATGTCAGGTGTATATGGAGCTCTTGGCCCATTTATCTGTGCATATGCATTAATTATAAGTAGAGAATAATGGCTTTTGACTCCTCAAAAAGCAGCACAGAGGTGGCTCAGCCAGCAGCAGGAGTGGACACACAGCACCAGGGCTTGGGTGTCCCTCAAACCCCCTCACCCAGTGGGAAATGGAAGTTAATTTCCAGATGGACCATACCATGTAATTGAAACAAAGACTGAATGACACTGTCAAGGTGTGTTACCTCAAACTGCACAGAGGGATATTCTGACTTGCAAACACGTGCTTCTTCACCATCCGACAATTATATTTTAACTATGAAACAAAAGATTTGTGTTTATCTGCCCTGACCAGATGAAGATCATCGATCTATTGACTCCTGTTTCACTCTGCTAAAGAGCTACCATATGTGATTACACTGAGGGGTTTTTTTTCTGAATTATTTTTAATTTCCTTTGGTCATTAGGGGGTTGTCACGCAGTCAGTCAAGAAAATGAAAACACATTCCCAAAGGAGATCTGCAAACCCAGCATGAGTGAAGAGGGCACTTTAGCATTCATTGTATCATCCTTAAGGAAATTATGTGTATTATTATGTGTATTATTTCCTAAACTATTACTTTCAAAAGCCTATAATCATTCAAGCATTAACAACACAAACTACAAGGGAAAAAACCAAACCCAAACCAAGCAAAAAAAAAAAAAAACCCTTTAAAATTGCTGTTCACTTCCTAAAATTAGCACATTTATTTTTGTCCCTGAACCTGTCCTACCCAGCAGAGCTCAGTCTGTGCCAGAAACACCCAGCTGAGGTGTGTTGGTGTGTGTGGAGCCCGCAGAGACCCTTCCCGGGGTGCTCCAGATCCCCACGGCGAGAGCCAGGACGTGATCAATATCCACTCGTGCAGGAACACACAGGCACGAACAGACACACACTACTGGCAGTGAACACATTTCTAGTGTCTAAGGTGGCCATATTGACTTGCCTCTCAGAAACAGGGATGCCATACCTGCGTTTCACTCCAATAAGAGCCTCAAACTTTTTTTTTTTTGCTTTGCTTGAGGGATTGTGAAGTAGTATTTCTTTCCCGGATTGCTAATAAAGAGAAAGAATAAGTAAGTCACAGAGGATTTCAGAGACTAATTTTGAGTGGCCTAGGGAGAGAATCTTTTCAGGTTGCAGCGAGAGAGTCAGAAGTACCTTAAGAAATAATATTTTGTGAAAATTTTGGAACTTCTGCTTTCAATTTCTTTCAAAGACAGATAAAAACTGACCCCAGAGAGGAAGAGAAGTATTAAAAAAGTTAATACCTGTTCATACTCAGAGATCTTTCTTGAGCCCAAATGTGTCACAAACATGAACAAACATTAAGAGAGACCATCGGTCCTTCTGCTCAAATAACTGTCACTCTTGGTTGCCCATTTTGCAACACCTATGGGCAGCCAACCAGGCACCGGGCTGGAAATGCTACGTACTATATCAAACTCCTTCTGTTTTGCCAAAGCCGTACATCAGAGATGAAAAATTACCCGTTCCATTGGGAACAGTCTGTGGGTCTCAGCCCTCCTGCAGAACGGCATTTCTAAAACCAGCGATTTGGCACCATTCATGGCTGTTTTTACCTAAAGCAGGAACAGTTTATTTCAGAAAGCTCCTGCAATTCCTTTTTTTACATGAAAAACACAACATATAAATGGTAAAAATCCTCTGCCAATATACCTTCTGTGAAGTAGAAAAGCACGTTAACCTCTTAAATTATGGTGTAACAAACATCAGGAGAGATGCAACTCTCCTGTGAAGAGGGGAGTAGAGCTCTTCCCTCTCCCTCCCCGTCCTCAGGGACCCTGCTTCCACGCTGGAAGACGTTGGGTATAACGCTCAGACAGACTGTGGAAACACTTCACCACCCACCCTCCTTAATTCCCTTCTCCTGCCCCTTCCTTTCAGCAATGAAACCACTTGAGCTCTCAGCTCAATGCCATAGCACCCCGCATCACCTGGCCTGAGGCAAGGGGTGAACACAGCCCCGGTACCCCTTTAGGTCCTTGAAGGAGCTATAAGATCTCCCAGGTTGCCCTTGGCTCTGCTGCCTTGGAAAAATTCTGGAGAGCAGAATATGGCCATGTGCTGCATGGGGGAAAAACTGCTTCTCTCCATGGAGCCTCTCCCACCACGGACACCCATTGATGCCTCCTGCGCAGAGCAGACCCACAGAGGAAGGCTCAGAGGTTCCTCCCAGGTCCCACGCTGGCACACAAAGATAACAGGCTTTCCAAAAATAAAATTCTTTTCTGGATGGAAATACTCTGCTCAAATGTGTCCAAAAGACAGCTCAGACAGCCCCACTGTTAGATCATCGAGAAGAAAATTGTTCTTCAGAAGATGCAGTTCAGGGTATTTCAAAACAAAGACCACCGATGATGCATCTGAACAGCGATCAATGGCTAAATATTATTCTGTGAATTGTCTCTCCTTACAGCATCAACCATTCTAGTTTGTGTGTGTGTGTGTGTACACATCTCTCTCCCTCTCAAAACAACCACCCACACAATCTCCAGTGTCCTGAAATAACAGTTAAATATGAACATCAAAGAGAAAATGCCAACAGAAGCCCTGCGAGCAGCACACAAAATACAGAAATGCAGAGACACACACATATACCCACGGAATGAGTAGCAGCTGGCTCCCATCAGAGAAGTACCTTGATTTGGAGAAGCCAGGTCTGCTCTAGGTTGGGCGAGCAGTTTGTTTTGTTTCAAGGGGCCCAAAGAGAAAGCTCCCTAAATCTTGATTTTACAACGTTCTTTATGGTCCAGTTAGAGGTTTCTACCCGATTTCTTTGCTATGAAGCAGCAAGGCCATTTGAAACGTACTGGTTCAAACCCCACGGAGACAAAACTTCTTGCCGATGCTGTTGTGGTTATGAGCTGTGTCTCGCCCTGAGCAGCAGCAGCAAACTCTCTGTAACACTCTGTAACGATCCCACCTTCAAACCATCTAGGAAACCCCCAAAGAACCCCGAGAACTGAACACCACGAAACAGCCAGATGCGTAACTTGAGCAAAATACTACCCTGAAATGATGCAGAGATTTACATTTCTGAGTTGCAACAGTAGGTGTTTCATTGGAAGGCGTCCCCTCGCGGGAGCTCAGGCTTGGAGCCCTGTGGGGCACCTCCTTTGAGTCTGCGGCAGCAGAGATTACAGCTCAGACTTCAGGGGAATCTTAAACAAAAGAAAAAAAAAAACCACCCTGAAAGCTTCAATGCCTTCATTTAAAAGAAAACGTCAAAATAACATTAATTTGAAACTTGATAAAAATTGCGTTTCTTAACTTCTCTGTATCTGCATATTAAAACGTAATGCTACCCTTAAGCTACTGTCTCTTTGAACTCACTAAACCTCTCCCCAAAGCCCTCGCTTCCACCGTGTGAAGCCCAGCCCTGCATCGCTGCCGCAGCACCACAGCCAACAGGCAAACTCTGCCCACATGGGGAACAGACCCCGTTTGCCCAAATCTCCAGCATCACCACCTCTGTCCCCCCGGGGAGACCGGGCAGCCCCGTGCAGCCGTGTGTCAGCCAACATTTCACTGCATCATGCTTTTCATCATGCAGCTTCCCGTGGTATTAATTTAAATATTATTATTAATAACAATAATAATTTAAATAGTAATACCATGGTATTAATTTGAATTCAATTAATGGCTTCAACAGCATTGGGAAAGGGAAGGGTTCAGGGTCCGGCACCAGGGCAAGGAGTTCTCAGGGTGTCAGCCATCAAGGGAGAGAGAGAGAGAATTCCTCAGAAACCTGATTTATATTGAATGTGAAGGTCATGGTATGAAATAACCCTGTTGGCAGCTTGGGGCAAGTGCCCAGGTCTCACTTCTCATCCCTGCACCTGGGGAGCTCAAAAACAGTGAGACCTTGAAACCCACATCCCAGAGCTGGCTGTAAAGTAAATATCGTCGCAAATTGAGACACTAGATTCTTCTAAAAGTGCAGTTTTCCCAAGCATTAGAAATGAGTCCTGTGTTGCTCAAACCAGGACAGGTTTGGGAAGGGAATGGGAAGAATGACTGAATCCTGGGAGGGATGGTCCATGCTACTCCTGGTACGGCTTTGCCCTTAGGATGGTGTCACCGCAGCCCTGCAGCCTGGAGGGCACCCCAGGTTCATGGAGAAAAAGCTTGAGAACAACAGAGAACTGTAAAGGACTCTGAACCGGGCTGGAAAAAAAAAAAACAAACAACAAAAAAGAAACAACGAAACCAGACTATTTTACAAATATTCTTGTGGGATATAGGGAGGACGAAGGGGTAAGTAGGAAGACATAGGGATGGACGAAGGGGTAAGTAGGAAGAAACAACAAATCAACTCATGGTTAAAAGACTGGTGTAAGCTGCAGAACTTTGGCTTCGAAGGAGGAGGGAGCCAGGCTCTTTTCAGTGGTTCCCACTGAGAGGACGAGGGGCAACGGGCACAAGTTGGAACATAAGAGGTTCCACTCAAATATGAGGAGAAACTTCTTCACGGTGAGGGTGACAGAGCCCTGGAACAGGCTGCCCAGGGAGGGTGTGGAGTCCCCTTCCTTGGAGATTTTCAAGACCCGCCTGGATGCTCCTGAGTAACATGCTCTAGCTCTAGGCAATCCTGCTTCAGCAGGGGAGTTGGACTAGATGATCTCTATGGTCCCTTCCAACTCTAGAAATTCAGTGAAATTCAGTGAAATATAGGACAGCCTTCTGTTCTTTGCAAGGTAAGGGGAATGCACAAAGCACATCTTTTCCCAGAGACACATCCTGGGGTAAGTGCAGCCGCAGAAAGATGCAGGACAGCACACCCCTATTTATTAACGTTGGATAAAATTCAATACTTTCTCTAACAAAAAGGAAAATGAACCCTGAGCTCCTTTGTTTTGCCAGACTGGGGATGTGAAGTTAAAATATTTGAGAGAAACCAAATAGTGAGATATAATTTCATACTATTTTTTTCCTTAAATCATTACTCTCCCATTTTCTGGCTTTAAAACCGCCCAAACAAAAAAGAAGCAAATCAGCTCTTGTTGAAAATAAATGCAAGACATTAAAGACGTGATTCACTGTCTCTTTGGAAGACAAACAACTGAAAAATTCAAGGACAGTTACGCTGGGTTTAAGCACTTGCAACACCACTATTTTTTTAAGTAGCTGTGCTCTTCCTTGTGCTGAATTGGAGCCATTCTTAACCCTCATCGCTGAGCCCTGCCCAGGACTGCAAACCTCAGCCACATCCATAGTCTGCTGGAATTGAACCATTAATCTGAAATCTAGCTGAATCCCTTGCTTAGTTGCCTCGAATCCTGAACTCAGACCATAAAGAATACTTTTTTTTTTTCATCCTGGGCCAAGCATTTTGCCAGACTTTCAAAATAACTACCATCATATATAAGTATGTATTAGCCCCTGTATTTCTCTTACAGCTCTTCCCTCTCCTTGGTTTCATTTCACTGTGAGCTGGTGTCCATGAAAACCAGTCACATATAAGTAAGATAAGGAAGATTATTTTAAAAGAAAAAGAAGCTAGAGGAAGAAGCAGATACCTGAAAGCGCTGAGTCAGCACCACGGATGCTGACAACACAAACCACAAGTTAACAGCCCAATTTGAAAATTTTTGTACAGAAAACAGGCACAGAAACACCAGAAAGCAAAAGGTAAGTAGATAGTTGTTTATCTTCTTTACAGTTGAGGTTAAGAGGAAAACAATTTCTAAGATATCCTTCAATCATGAAACATTTTCAATTCATGGAAATGATATATATTTATTTTTGAAACTTTCTAAGAGCTGCTGGAGGCATTTGGACCCCTTAAAAATATGGCTGTGATTTTCAGAAATTACTTCTTTCTGTTCCAGTTCTATCTCTGGGACTTTATGATCCACATTTCCTAAAAAGATAAAGTTTAATATTTTCTATGGATCCTGTGAACCCCAATGGAGTGCGTGGATTACAAAAGAGCATCCAAAATTACTACTGTCTCCTGAAAATACTAGTGTTCACTACTTTCAGATGCGCTAACAAGAGGCTTTACAAGATGCTAACAGGTATTACCAAGGGCTTACCTGGTGTTAGTTCTTCCTGTGCCCAGCCTTGAGCAAGATGTTGGAGGGCAAGCCCAGAGATGGCACCTTGACTGTGATGCCCAGGCAAGCTCTCACCGAGCGCCTCACCCAGAGTCTGCGCAGGACCAGCAGCACAAGGATACGTCTTGGAGTTGCACAATAGGAATATTTTTGCAGAATACAGCCATTTCTTTCCTCATGTCAGCTCTGACTAAAAGGTATTGCTGACCTGCCGTGCAGTGAGTTGTAGCCACCCTTTGAAGGTTCAACCAACATCCTGAATGTTAATTGTTCTACCCATCACGCATGCTCTCTACTGCCACACTCCTGAAGGAGTTTAATGAGCCATTTTTAATCTGAATGGATACCACAAAACTGCTATAGTCAAATTTAAAATCTGAAGTGCATATATTGCTTAGACTAGAAGATAAAATCAGAAAGAAAAAACAAAAAGGGGAAAGACACTCATTCTTAAACTCAAGCCCATCTGCCTGACTCCATTCCTCTGACTCGAGTATCTTCTGAACATGGACTGTCTGACAGCTTTCCATACTGAATTCAGCAAGTACAGCCCAAACCTGCTCCAAAAAGATCAGGCTTTTCCATCTCTCACACACAGGTATCTCTTATCACTCGCAGAAAGACCTGTTCTTCCTCCAGGGAAAGAATTTAGGAACTCCTGACTGTGAATCTGCCTGCTGGGGAGAACTTTAATTGATGTCTGGACCAGTAGTATTATCGTCTTTAATCAGAGGGTCATCCAGGTAACTCTTATATACATCTAGATGGTGTAATAAAGAGAGATACCCCAGGCAGTTAAAAGGTATAATTAGATTTGGGTACAGTAGTGATAACAAGAGGAGGAAGTGCTCTGAAGTTTATTAAATCTACTGAAACATGAAGAGGTAAAGTGGCAGTGGAATACTTAAAGGTCAGTTTGTGATTAAAAGGATTACTGTGGAAGAAGTTCATTTCCATCTAACAAAGAAACAGGACTGCAGTTCATCCCAGCCATCATTTGGGGAAGTCCGTGGCTGGAATGATGGTCCAACCCACGAGAATCCAGGGAGCATCTCCCCATTTTGTTTCTTTCTGGATTGCATGTTCTACAAAGCTTCTGGGACTTCAAATGAAAAATGTGACAAATGAACAACTTTCTGAGTCCCTGCCTGAGGAGAACACAACCCCGTGCAGTAACCTGCTGGTCTGAAGGCAGGTGCCTCAGCTGAACTACAGGAACAAAACACTTGTTTTTCAAAGTCTCAACCTTTCTTCTACCATTTTCCCTCTGGCATTTGAAATTTTGAGAACTTGCTGTACTTGCCTCAGTGTCTCTCATCTTTACCATGATCCTCATCGCATTGTTACCCCATAATTGCCTGCTTTCCTTGCCCCAAATCCTCCTGTAGCTCACACTTGCTCCTCTTGGTGGCATTTCACCCTTCCCATGATCAGCAGAGCACTCTCCCTCTTCCTCAGCCCCATGTGCAACATTTATCTTTCTACTCAGGTGAATGAAGAAGAGGAAGGGTTTCTGAGGCACAAAGCAGCAGTAGGTGAAATCCCACTGAAAGCATTTTGGAGAATAAAGACTTTTTGCGGATTTTTTTCCTGTTGTGTTGTTGTTTTAATGAATGTCAAATGCTTGCAGACCCACAGATGTTCATAATTTCTATTCTATTGTAAAATGAATATAATAGTAATAATAATAATACTACTACTACATCCCATTCAAACTTTAATTAGAAAATACATCTTTTGTCTGTTGTTTAAACTGTTTAATTTTCTCATCTTCCAGCACTAAAGCTCTCTCTGTGGTTATATTACACCTTCTCACTAAGATGTTACATGGATATTCTCAGTAAAAGACTATTCAAAATAAGGCACGTGGCTGCAAACTCTCCCACCCATAAGCACAGGTACCCACACTCTGCAGTGCAACACACTCTTAGCTGAGTTTCAGGTCTGAGCTGATGTTTGAGTGATGTTCTGTGATCCTGAGGACACACCTTCGCAACCTTGTTTTGGAAGAGTTCGAAGGAACAATAACCAGAATACAATATTCTGCTGCCATGGTTCTTCTAAAAATAAATCCATCCTCCTTTTTATCCCCTGAAAACCTCGCGAAGCCTTTCCACTTAGTTGACACTTGGTTAAGTTGGCTTCAGAGCTTGTTCCACACACAACTTTTCATGAAGTGATTACTATTTAAGTGTGCACTTCCTCTGGCTCACTGTCTACTGCAATTATGCAAATAAGATGCAACTTTATCCTTTCAGCATAATTACATCAAACACAATCGGGCTATATTAAGACTGACTTAAGATGAATGAATTCAGTTCATGTAATGATTCCCTAAATCACCCCGTGGGACTATGGCAAGGAAAATTTTGTCCCAAGAGTGACATCAAGTATCAAGACAAATAACTGCGTACGCGGGGCCTGATTCTACATGAAACTGAGCACTTTAGGGTCTCTCTGGAGTCGGAGGCTGCTGGGATATTCCCCAAAACAGGAACCTCAAATAATAGATATGTAGATTGGTGTAAACACACCAACACACCTGCATTTCCCGATTTGGAATTGAAGAGTCATGGCTGGGAGAGAAGAATTAATTGAAAAATGCCTTTTTCTATACAATGACCGTTTCAGTATTTGACTTACATGACCAATAGCTTTATGGACATAAAAAAATCTGATAATCCAAAAAGTACCATACGCACATGAACATGCAGGCACGCTAATCTTCACTGCAATTTAACATCTCCTGCCTTATCAGCCCAACATTTTTCCCTGAAGTGTGAGAAGAGACCAGCAGCATCACATATTTCAGGTTAAGGCATAGGTTAAGGCTGCAGTGCTCTCTGTTTCCAGTGCATGTTGTTAGGAAACTTTTTCTAATATATCCCAAATACGATTTCACACACTGATAAAAAAACCAAAAACACAGAAAACAAAGAAGATGCTCTTGAGGAGGAAAATAAGGGGTTTACTTTTACATTTTCTATTTCTGTTCATGATGAATAAGGAAGTTCTCACCAAATCCAGTGGGACAGAAGCTGTTGCCTTGCCCTGGAGCCTGTGAACGCTGCTGCCCACCCCCCCTGCAAAAAGGAGACTGCTGGGCTGGGAACCTGCTCCAGACACAGTCCTTTGGGGAAAATCGGGCTCCATTCTGCTAATTTAGTTTGTTTCCATCGATTTATGGGGAAAACCAAGGCTTCTTATTTAATTTATTTCATGTCTTCATCAAAAGAAATGCACCACTAAATTTTAGGAAGCAGATGCTCATTGCTGGATGATAAGAGAATAGCATTAAAATGTCTGTTTCTAGTTCTCTTGGATTCATGGCCAAATGAAATTACTGCAACAACAGAAAGAAAAACAAAACAACACACAGCAGTCTAAATGCAAGGAAGGCAGAGGATCCATATGGATAACAGCCTCACTGAGCGAATAAATGCTGATACCTAAGGATTACTTCTGTAAGCAACAGATTTCACTGGATGTTTCTCTTAGAGATGAAACAGAAACGGAATTGGTGGGAAAGGGGAAATGTCGAGCTCTGGAAAACTGCTTCAGGAGGCTGGGAATTCGCTCTGTGCTCTTCACCATCCCTTTACTCTTCTGCCTAACGGGACCCAGCAGATGGCAGACACAGATGGCAATTAGGGATGGATGAACGGGACCGAAAAAGGTAAGAACCAGCCTGAACTTTTCTGAGGGGTCACGGAACAGCCAGGAGACATTTGCAGCTGCTCTTCTGGGGCACTTTTTCAGCCTCTCCTTCCATACCAAGTGTGGCACCTACTTCTGGCAAAGGGGTTTTTCCCTTTCCCCAAAGCAACAAGCAACTCACAGACCTAAAAATACATATCTACCATGCAGCACCCGCACCTGAAGAATGAACACAATTATATAGACAGGTAAAAGTAATTAAAGCATCACAATCATGCAATCTACGTGACTACAAGTGCAAAATGCAACTAGCCAACTTGTAGGCAATAGTCAAATATATTCACTGAATAAGAAGGTATTTGTGGGTTCAAGGGACATATTTTTCTGTAGATATACTAAATACACGGATATGTGTAACTGTTATTTAACCAACTGTCTGTACCTGAACCCTTCCACACTATTACATCACTTGTTGTGGCCGAAAGCAAACTGCATGTTTCCCATTGAGTCCAATGTATTTAATGCTCAATACAGAAGGAAAATATTTTAAAACAAACAAACTTGGAAAGTTTTTATTTCCCTGTACTGCTGGCAGAGTTTTTGTTTCTGTGTCAGAAACCCTCAGGGATGAAAACAGACAGTAGGAAAAGATTATTAAAACATCCTGGTTTTCAGAAACAAAACACTTCATTGTATATCAACTTTACGTATTTATGGAGAAATAACATGCAGAAATGCCTCCAGGGTTTAAAAAATGTAAAACGATGAAGCATATTATATAGCTGAGACGAATAACTGATGAGGTGGAGGTGCAGACACAGTAAAAATGAATGCAAATATTTGTCTTTCCAATGAATGAAGACACCAGAACTTAACGTGGGCAAGATGTTGAAGGGCTCTTTGGACACCCTGCCCCACACGAAGCCATGTGCCAGCCAAGGGGGATGTTTTATTTACTCAGTGTCTCCCTTATAAAGAACTTTTCATATTATAGAGAACACAGACTAATTGGTGAGTTCGATTTGCCCAGAGGAAGCCATTTGGACAGTTAAACATCGACACAGACAAAAGGGATAACAAATTGACAAAAGATCAGACAAGAAACACTTGAGAACACACCAAAATGTTGGGAAACAAAGGGATTTATGTAAAAAAAGTTTCCCATAATTTTTATGTACACATGCATATGTACAAGTACATGTATTTGTGAATCATGCAAGCAATGTTTATAAATAATTATAGATCTTGATCTGAATGCAATAAAAGTTAAGCTAAGTTTAAAGGGAAACAGCTGATATTAAAATGATTTTTTACTTCTTCAGTAGAAAACTTACCCACTTCTGAAATAATACGTAAATTGCAAAAAGATTTTCTCTTCCTATGTATATACATGGTATGTTACGATCATTTTTTTTAACTTTTAAGTAATAAAGGTCCTGTCATGTCACCACAGCTTAATATAAGCTCTGAAACCGTGCCTTTAACAAATGACTGTGTGCAGCTTCTCAACTGTGGAAATAACGTGTAGTTTTCATTTGAGGAACACAGACATTTGGGAAAATTTCAGGAGACGAAGACTTGCTCAATGTACTTCATACTCTTTGTATCACACCATGTCTGTACGGGTTTGTTCACAAAACACATATCAGAAAAAAAGTATGGATGACAACTTTTGTACCGGCAGTGTTGCAGGAAGCAGGAGAGAGAGCTCTTACCCTCGATGGTCGCTCTCTTGGGCAGGATGGTGATGGCTCCCTCCGCGACGTCCTCCTGCTGAAGTAAGGGGCTCACCTTGGAGCCCCACGTGTCCGAGCCCACCCACAGGAAATGGCCAACCTGATCCGCCCTCTTGGCGGCCGCCAGGATTTGCCTGCAGAAAAGAATGTTTTGTTCACAGATTAATTTCATTTAAAGATATAATTGCTTGGAAGAAATGGTGTGTTGCAAGTGTAGAGAGAACAGAAATGGCATATTCCTGTACCCAACAAAGCTCAGGAATCTCATAACACCCTGTACCATGATTCATGCAGCACAGTTTGAACCTTTCTTTTAATTCACCCTGTATCCTAAGACTGAAATACTGATTCCATTAGAACTTAGGGTTTTGCCATTGACTTTACTGAAACTTTATCCTAATTTATTTGTGTCTCATTCTGTAGAACTGAGCCTCTCAGCAACTGACAATGCCATCAAAATTTAAAGCTAATTTAACATTCTGGAGAGAGAAGATGTAACATGGGCAGCTGAGAGTCACACTTTTAAAATACTCTTTATATTAATTTATGAACAAGTGGTATGTGGTTAAACCTTGAGCAACTTACGTGGTTAAACCTTGAGCATCCAAGCCATTTTATTGCTAGTGACCATCACTTGACATAAAATACTTTGAATTAATGAATCATATGGAGCAGCGTGAGCTTGGAGAGGGGGGCACCTTCTTAATGCCTCTTTGAGATGCAAGGTCAGATCTGCCACCCAATGCACGGGTAACCCAAGCTTCCAGACCTTGATCAGCATTCCCCCCTCCCCAGTACAGTGATGCACGGTCTGGGCAACAACAGCAGCACCTCCACAACATGAGCTCCACATCCCCACTTCATTATTAGTATTCTTATTTGCTTTCTCTTTTCCTCGTGTCTATCAAGCCCAAATGAATTCATTCCCTCAGTCAGCCTTACTTTATGTCCTCATCGTTGGCAAAAATAACGATGGCCCTGGCGTTGGGAGTTTCTAGGAGCTGCTTGATAATTTTGTCGAAGTCAATGGTCTTGTCCTTGCGATCCTGGGGGATTTTCAGGGACTGAGCAATGCAGAGCCCACCTGCAGAGGAAAGAAGAAAGAAGAAAAGGTCTCTGTCAGAGGAGAGCACAGGAATGGCAGCAGGAAATACACATGGCTGGAAGAGGAGCCTGGGAGGAAGAGAAACTCTCTGATGGGATCGCTGTCCTTGCAGAGCACTTAATCTTCATATCAAGCTTCCTGAGGGATTCGTACAATTATTTGTTTGCACAGAGCACGCATTGAGATACACAGTGTGCAGCGTGCCTGGGTAGGGTCATGGATTAAACAGATGGGCAAGAACAATATCATAGAAAAGCAAAATAAACAAATGAACCAGTCAGTAGAGGGATTAAAAAAAAACACGAAACCACAAACAAACAACAACCTGAACAAGCCTAAACTGATTAAAAAAACCAACATCATCAGGCTGAAAGGCAAGTGATGTTGACAATGTGTTAGACAAACTTCATCTCAGTGGAGAGCTGAGATTCTTTTGAATTTTGCAAGTTGAAGGATATTGAAGGAAAACGCTTCCCCTGAAACAACTTCTCTGGAACAGGAACAGCAATGGAGCTGAGATATTGGCAAGCAAAGATTGTTCAAGAAAATTGTTACTCATTCATCTGTCCCTCACCAAACGGGATGGAGCAGCCCAAGGAATTGAGGCCTCGAGATAAAGTGCGTGTCTGGGAAAGGGACCTCTCATGAATACACAGGTGAGACTGCAAAAATGGCAGCAACACAGGTACAGCGGTAGATCCATCCATACCAAAGAAGTATTCTGTTTTAGCACAGTTCATATATTACAGTTCTATAGCTTGTTTTAGGGTGAAGAAAAAACCCAAACAAACTAAAAACAAACAGCAAAAAACCAAACCAAAACAAAACCCCACGGCTCCAGTGATATTCTGCTTGTCATTGTTGGCAGATGAAAACACACTTTTGCCTTAATTATTTCGTTTCTCAGTGATAAACACTTTCATCTTTTATGGCATCTTAGTTACCAACTTCCTCAGCGTACTGCAAAGTGTGTTAATTAATAAAGTATCAGAGACGCGTAGTAAGAAACAGCAGCAGGGATGAATTAATTAAATGACAGCAGGACAAAGGAGATATTCACAGATATGCTTTAAAAATACAGATTTAAATGTCCTGTTAAATGAAATAATAGAGGTGTTCTTGGGGCCAGAGCACAGAGGAGGAGGCTCATCCCCGTTGGCACACGGGGTCTGCGGGGGAGAACGGACTCGTCCCAAACCAGGGCGAAGCAGACACACAACCACCTGCAGAAAAAACACACTGAACATTCAGAAAGACCAAATGCAGGGGCTTAAAATTGCCAAATGGAGCTGTACTGCAGATCTCCGAGCACTTTGCAAAGTAGGTCAGGATCATTTCGCCTTATTTTAGACGTAGAGGAGCAGAGACACAGAGGTTGCCTGAAGTCAGGCCAGGCCTGTTGGTAATCGCTGATCCAGAGTCTCGGGGGGAAAAAAGATTGGTTTTGGTGGGAAGAAATAAAGTGGTGAAAAGGGAAGGCTGAAAAATAATAGAACAGAATAATAACCCCCAAATTTCTCTCTGACTCACACAGAATGTTTCATTTCGTTTTACAATTATTACAACCTGAAATGATTGTAAATTGCTGGTTTTTCTTGAAAAGAAAACAATGCTGACTTTTAAAAGCAAACTTCATTTTGAAATGAGGAAAGAACGTCTCATTGCTAGGAAGTTCAGAAAGTTTAAACATTTTTTTAAAATGCTCTATTTATTTGCCCCAAGGCAGGACTAGGCAGAATCACCTCAAATCCAGGAGCAGAGTTTCCCAGCTTTCCTGAAATTCCCCATCCACTTGGCAGCTCAGGGTTTCCCACAGACCACTGGAATCCGAGGGGATGGTCCACTCGGCAGGGACAATGTCCTGGTGAAAAGCACCCCCGGGCAGCTCGGGGTTTCCCACAGACCACTGGAATCCGAGGGGATGCCATCCCTGTGTCTCCCTTGGGGAAAAATCTCTCCCTGCTGGCACTGTGCCTGAGGAGAATTTATTTGTTAGCTGCTCCTGGAAAGTGCCCTCCATCACGACAAGGCACTTCAGATCTCCGACCAGAGAGTCTGATTTCTCTTGTTGAATAAGGATGTGGGAACTTTGGAGAATTCGTTGAAAGATGCGGGGAAAAAAAAACCCAACAAAACCAACCCACAGACTGTTATAAAGCACCAAGATTTGTCACTTGGAAATTTATGCATTCCTTCTGTGGTGCCCTTTCAAGAGGCTCCCGCTTGGACCTGGCAGCAGAGGAGAGGGGATATTTTATGGTGTCGAGACCAAAGGGCTTTCGCACGCTGGATGGAGCCGTTATTTAGACACATCTGAAGCTGCCGTGAAGGTCCTTTGCAATCCCTCATAGCTCTCCATTGCTTCCACTCAGGAAAAGCTGGCTCTCCCAGGAGAGGGTTGGAAACACAGCCCCAAGGAACAGACCCCAGCTGGATCCAAGGGGAAAAAAAAATAATAAATACCCTAAATCAGGTGACACACTGTTGCAAAACTATCATTAAAGAACCCAGTATTTAACATTAAGTAATTGTGAGCTATGTGATTTAAGTGACTGAAGAAAAGGCTAAAATGGCTGGGGAGGCTGCTCGCTCAGCAGCCCACCCTGACAGTAATTACCCCTCTCGTGTGGGTCACGCGATCCCTATCGCCTGGATGGAGAAGCCAAAAATCTTATTATAGCTGATAATGATTCCAGCTGAACCCAGCATCTTTGGACAGAGAGGCAGCTGTGGCCAGGCTCTCAATAGCCAGGGAAAAAAAAGCCTCTAATGCAACGTACAGCTTCAAAGTATGTAATTTCCCCCGGGTTTTTTTCAAAGAACAGAGACGCCAGGGTAGAGAAAGGAAAGAGTTTGGAGTTTGGGAGGGCAGATTTCAGGTCCTTTTTGTGATACAGAGTTTTTCTACTGCCTTTGGGAGGTCAGGTCTTCATTTCTCAGCTGTTCACTGGTGAAGGGAGGGGAACAGAGGTTCTTTTTTACTGTGACAATTACAGTAGAGGTGCTGTGGTCAAACTCGATGCATTTACAGCTCTTCCAGCCGGGATGGTGGAAGAGCCTTCCCAAATGGAGTGGTTGATGCAATACCCTGGTAACCTCCGTGCCATCGCTGGCACAAAGGAATTATAGATAAATGGTAAGCAGAGATTATGGCTAAGTGGAAAATATCAATGATTAAACCCCAAATATCTTATTTGCAGTATAGTGGCTACAATGCTTTCACTATATGGGCAGGCGGAGAGCCTGGTACAAGAAAGCATTCTCTGAGGCAACACGAGGAGCAGAATGGGCTGGAGCCGTCACAGAATCTTCATAGTTGGAAGGGACCTTTGAGATCATTGAGTCCAACCACAAAAAAAAAACAAAAACCAACAACCAAAACCAAAAACCTCAAACCACCACAAACAGACACAACTCAACAATCCTGGGCACTAGAGCATGCCCTAAAGAGCCATGTCTACACGTTTCTTAAATCCTCCAAGGGAATGAAGTGGTAAAAATGTGAAAGTTGCAAATTAAGGATTTTGTCATCGGATTTTGTCACGGGATTTCTGCAAGAACATAGTACCCTTGAAGGACTGGAGAGGCAGCAAGTGCTCCAACTAGCCAGAGACTGCTGTGGCAATTAATGCAGTCCAGGAGCGGAACCCCCACTGAAGCCTGTGACTGTGCCAGAGCCCCCCATTCCCCCAGGACTGGTCCCAGTAGCAGCACTTCACATTAAACCAGTTGGTTACAGAAGGTTCCTGCCTTTAGTTACAGTCATTTCTGTCCAGCGAGTGAAGACAGCAGGCAACGGGGATTCTGCAACCAAATGTAAAGATTGTTATGAAGATAATGGATATTGGACATGCATAAGAGACAGGAACTGTGGTATACACAAGATGCATTGCTCAAGCAATTCTGCCAGCAAATGTTTAACTCCTTCAATGACAGAGATTTCAGAATTCACAAAAATCAGAATACGAAAGGCAGTCACAACGACGATGAGGCGGTCAGTTCTATACCCCTCTACTTCTGCAACAACATCCTTTCTCTTCTGGGCTATGTATAGAAGCCCAACATTGGCATCTTTTTCATCCTTCCCTGCTGCCAGCAAATGTGGTTTTTTTTTAATGACATCAAATCTGGGATGGGAAGACCAGGAGCAGACCTGGTGGGTTCAGCCTTTCCAGATGCGCCTTTATCCAACAAGTAAGCCATGAGAACGCACAATGATCTATGAAAAGGATAAGACAACAAGGCAAACCATTGCCTCAAACAATAACTTGAAAATTATTTGGTTGTACAGCTTCGGTTTGTGCCACTTTGGCAAACTGACCCGATGGTTTGGTATTGTTTCCCGCATTAAAATTCCCCGCACTGCAACCACTGGCAGCACTCTGAGAAAACACAGAAATGATACCATTTCAACCAAAATTAACAACAGATTTTTTTTTGGCAACCAAACAAAATGCAAAGTGAAGCTGGGTCCCTTCTCTCTGGGTGGTGAAAAAAAATTTTCCCCCCAAATTGTGTTTCTAGAGCGTTTTGAACTTCGTTAAGTCACTGACAAGATTCATTGTAGCAGAGTTTCTGTCTCAAGAAACGCCATTTCTAGTTAATCTTTGCACAAAGATTCTTCAGTTCCAATTTGATCTTTATAATGGTCCCTGCTTTCTCACATGCATCTGGAGAAGTTTTAATTAAGTGATGCTGGAGACAGAGGAAATTTATCTTGAGGTACTGCTCAGGATGTTGGCAATTAAGGATGTACAAATACCTGATTTTTTTGGTTTGGCTGCCAGACTGAAAAAGAAAATGTAGAGATCAAACTTATTTTGTGGTTGCTAGATCTTCAGTTTTCCTCATTAAAATGAAAAAAAATCATACAATTAATTTTACCTAAAACAATTTAATCTGAATTGGAAGCAGTCATTATTGCAGACCTGCAGGAGGAAATAAACGAGGAGGAGCTACACAGGAGGTTCTGGTTTCTCCCTCTCACCCAATGATTAAAACAGACATTGGGTAAAATATGAGTTTCCTCCTTTCCCAGAGAAGTCTTGAACTTGCACCTCAGCTGTCCCAGTGCCCTGACCCTGCCACCGCCTGCGGGTACCCGGGGCAGAGCTGCACCACCCCCAGCTGGAGCAGAAGATGATGCTGATTTTCAGTCAAAGAACAGCATCAAAACTGAGATCAAAGCCACCACGTGCAGATGGTAAATTGCTCTCCGGTACAGGGGGGGCCTCAGCGTCCCCCCAGGAGCACAGCCATCCCCACACTGCTGTGGGATGAACTGGCAACCTGCAGCCTCATCTTCCTCCCCCTCTCTCCCCAGCCGAAGCTGCAGACTGAATTTAGTCTCCATTTACAGAGAGATTTAGGAAGCATGAAATCAAATTTCCCCCCAGAACTAGTTGTAAATGGAATATTTTCTGTCCTTTTTTTTTCCAGAAAATTACTATTCAATTAGGAACAGAAAAAAAAGAAATCAGTACTGAAGCTCAGGGAAGGAGAAAGCAGTAGGGATGGTCAGAAAAACCCAAGCCGAGCAGGTGAGCACGGGCAGGCTGAAAAGGACTAGTTGTGCAACAAGTAGGATGATGTGACATCTGTTTCCTGGTTTCCTGATTTCACTTTTAGCAAAATGCCTTATAGGAAGGATTTAGTTTGTTCAATTACTGTCAGGAACAATGGACTAAACCCACTCATTCCCTGCCTACATAGAATGCCGGCTTTCTTCTTTTTCCCCTTTCCAGCAGAATACTTATGTAAGATTCTGCTTCACAAGTATCCTCCAGAAAAAAAAAAAAAGTTTTGCTATGAAAACTTGTATTGAGACATTCAAAGAAGTTGGTTTTGAACTCTGGTAATATAAAAGATATCTTGTGAGTACAAAAAAGCAGGGGAAAAAAAAGAAGAAAATAAAATAACAAAACCTGCAATCTTTGCAAAAGGTGAAAAAATGAAGACTTAAGAAATCAGGGTTAAACAATCCTACTCCCAAGGCTCATTATCAAAGTGCTTTTTAATGCCTGTTTTACTCTTCTATTTTGCGTTTTATTTTTTCACTATCAACCCTAGGAAAGAGGACTGGATCCTTTCATGCAACAGAAAGGAAAAAGCCAAGCTGGTGGCAGGGACCCTGCTGGGAACAAACGAGTATGAGCCCCCAGGTGCCCCTCTCCTGGGCTGCCTTCAGGACCCACAACAGCTTCTGGGCAGAGGAAGCTTTTTCCCAGGGTTCCCATTCCTGCTCTGCAAAGCAAATGGAGAAGTCAAAACTCTGGTGGGGAAACTGAGGCTTCAACCTCCTGGTCCATCTCCTCATACTGGGAGATGTCTCTGCCCATGGCAGGGGGGTGGCACTGGATGATCTTTAAGGTCCCTTCCAACCCAAAGATTCTATGATTCTATGCCACGAAATAACCGATGTGTTCCTCTTATAGAATCATAGAATTGCCTGGGTTGGAAGGGACCTTTCAGATCATTTAGTCCAACCATCAACCCAACACTGACAAAGGCCATCGCTAAACCACATCTCTAAGCACTATGTCTACCCATCTTTTAAACACCTCCAGGGATGGTGACTCAACCACTTCCCTGGGCAGCCTTCTCCATTGCTTAATAACCCTTTCAGTGGAAAAAAATTTCCTAATAGAAGGCCGGGTGCTGCAGAGACACAACCTCGAGCCCATCTATTCGGTGCCGAGCGAGTGCCAACAGCCCAAGCACTGTGAAAGATTATCACAGGAGTTTTTTTGACAGGAATCCCACTCCTGTGTCATAGACGTGGGCCGGAGGTTGGGCCACATCACGTAACGCTCCAGTTCGCAGGCAGCTCGAGGACAGGCGGGCGAGCTGAGCCATCTGGGAGGCAGCAGTTGCAAAGCACACAGCAACTTGGGAAGAAGACAGAGTGTCTTAAAAATACCGTCGCTGTCTTCCTCGCACCTGCTGACAGATCCAGGGCTGCGCCTCCGAAAGGCAAAAACCCCAGGAGAATTCTCTGTGCAAGTTCAGGCAGTCATGCAGTAAATTGTTCGGGGCATTAAACACCTAACTCCGGTATTTAAGGGTAATGGATGTATCTAGTAATCAAAGTGTTGCTTCAGTATCCATGGATACCCATGATTATGTGGAATTTTGATTCTGGTACAACACTAAGTACATTATTCTGCTTCCCTGAAATTCTCCAAGAGCTATTTTTCTTATCACCACTTAATTGGATTATCAGGTAGCAAAAGAGACAATTTAACACTTTTTCAGATGATTTATCTACAGAGATACTCTTTTTTTGGGGTAATCACTTTTAGAGACACTGAAAACATCGCTTCAGAAAGTTATGTTTGCTGTTGCTAATTATTAAAAGGAACTCTAAATTCATTTTATTAATACATTACTTTAAAATTAGCAGCTGCTGAAAGCTGCCTCCTGGATATTTGTTATACTTTATGTATTTATATTTTACTTCTAAACCTCACATATTCTGTAGAAGAAAAAGAAACCAGTGGCAGTAACGCTGAAGACTGAGTTTAAGGAGGTTGGTATTCTCCCCATATGAAAACTTTGATACCACAACTGAGGATATTTCCCTGATACAGCAGAATTACAGCCTAAAGGAGCAGGAATGATAAAGATTATTTCCTATTCTTGAGATACAGCCGGGCCTGCCAGCTTGCTTGCTGTCAAACTCCTCACCAGTAAAACAGTTATTCAAACAACTGACACAAAAGCCACAAAATCTTCAAAGAGCAATCACTGGGAAGTCAATACATGACTCACATCTTTGCTTTAGAGAAGAGTGTACGTTGTGCAGCAGGAGCAGTGTGTCAGGTGGGGGGTTTAAGGTGATTCTTTGTTATCTGTGGGAATTCACATTTATTGCTTAAAATAAAAAAACAGAATAAACTGTCATCAGCCTCATGCAAGAAATAGTAAGAATTTCGGTGAGTTAATCTAGGGTAGGAAAATTTCCAGTCCCATTCCCAAACCTGTAAATTCACAGTAAACAAAGCTAGCAAAACACCCTTCGTATATAAGCTCTGAATTCCTCATCCAGCAGCAAGGGTTGGGCTTCAGCACCAACCTATCTCCTCTTTAAGCAGTGACACAGCCCAAAGGAGATGCCCCATGGTGATCCCTTCCAGCACCAGCTCTGGCAGATGCGGTACAAAGAAACTTTAATCAAAAAAAGTTCCTGCCAGCCAGAAATGGAAACAATGAAATTAATTTGTTCTCACCCCGAAAATTAAAATAGGCCCTGGCATATTCAGAGAGAACCATTTGGACCCCATTCTGACTGCATGTGTTGATGGAGACACAGCTCCACCCAGAACAAACACAGAACCATAGAATGGAAACTTCAGGAGCATGAAGTTATCACATTCAAGAAAAAAAACAAACCAAACCAAACAAACCAAACAAAAACCCCTGGACAGCCCCCCAAAAACCAGAAATGAGGAGGCTAAATCAGCATAGAGCATGCAGAATCCCCAAGAAAAATGAACTTTAAGTCAAAAAACCTGACTTACAGAGAGATCCACAAATGACAGTTGGGTCCTTATGTCCAAAATCAAATTTCTAATGAGTCTCTGGATCAGGCTTTTGTTTCTTTACTAGAAATAGTTAAATCCTACTTACCAAGAGTTATGGAGTTCTTGCATATGCCAGTAAAAGAAGTTTACTACTGCAGTGGTGTGCAGATAGGCTAGAATGTAAATTACATCTCCATAGTACCATAATTCAATTGTAAAAATAAAATGTGCACCAATAATAAAATTACATTAAAACATGAAACTGCAACAATTTATCCAAGGGAAAGCATCCTTGTGGATATGCAACAGCTTTAACTTAGAAACTTCCTATATATTAAGATTCTATCGAATCATTTTAAAATTTGATTTTGCTTAGCTTGTTTATTGTCTCATTTTTTCACATTAGACCTCATCATAACCAAAGAACAAAAGACCTAAACTGATACAGAAGACTAATATTTCTGGTATGTTATTCATTAATGCTTAATTCTATTGTGTCGTAGCTTTGCTGCATATTTAATGACATTCCTAGTGCATTTTATCACCTCAAAAATTGTCCTTTATTATGGCAGTTAAACCCCAGCAATATATAACAAAATTACGACTCTCTCCAGAACACCAAATTACGTTATAAGAATGGTATAAGATCATCATTTTGAAAGATTTAGAAAAGCTCTGCTTGCTAGACAGAAAATAAAGAGAGGGAGGGTATCTGGTGAGCCCCACAGCCCCGGTGCTCCCACAGACAGACTCAGGCTCAGTGTTTGCTGCAGAAGGGACTCGGGAATTTATTGGCTCCCTAAAAGCCGTACTACAAAGAGTACATTTGAGCCATACGGTGTAATCGTGCAGAAAGAAAAAAGCAGTATAAAATAAAAGTTCCACTTCTGCTTCAAACACTTTTGTTGTTACAACTTTATGGCAGTGGTGCTTAAACGGCCCCGTTCACATCAGGGCTGCCCTCTGCAACCTCCAAAAGGTGAAAACCGCTGCTCTGAGGAACGAGATGAAGACCCAGAGTTGGCGTATGAACAAGAAAATTCCCAGCTAAATAACATTATTCGTGTTGTGAATTTTGCCATATTCCCATTTCTAACAAGAAGGGCCTGCTACCAAATAAAAAAGGAGAGAGACTCCAAACTCAGACACCAGAATTAAGTTGAGAGGAACATAATTAAAGATCTGTAAGGAAGTCCCGGGTGCATCCGCCGACCTGTGGGATGAACAACCACAGGGGCAGCAAAGCACTTTGTATGGTCTTGTACAGAGTCCTCCCTCTGTCTTTAAAGAGTCTGATTTAGTAAGACTAAGACCGGTTTTACTGCGTTGTGTGTAAAAATAGCAAAGGCAAAGTTCTCAAAAATAATGTCAGAACGCTTTATAAAACACTGTTTCTTTAGGAACAACTGTAGGCGGTAAAATCTCTGGCTGCGGGTAGAGACAGAAACAAAGCCCCAAAAATACCATGTTTAAAAGCATAATGTACAGCCAAGCAATGAGACAAATTAGAACCATGCTCAAGACAAAACACCCGCTAAGTATCTCAGTCTTGCAGCTGGCTCATAAATCCTCAAAACTGGCAAATTCAAAGTCCTAAACTGAGATTTGCAGGGAGAACGGAAGGAAGCCGCCCCTGATGATTGTCCTTCCAAGGCTGCGGAGGAAGCCCTGGTCCTACCATGGTGGCACAAAGGTTTTCTTGAGCGTGTCTGGTGGTCATGAATCATAGAATGGTGAGAGTTGGAAGGAGCCTTCAAGACCATCCAGTGCCACCCCCTGCCCTGGACAGGGACACCTCCCACCAGACCAGGTTGCTCCAAGCCCCCTCCAACCTGGCCTTGAACCCCTCCAGGGATGGGGCAGCCACAGCTTCTCAGGGCAACCTGGGCCAGGCTCTCACCACCCTCACACCAAACAAGTTCTTCCCCACAGCTCAGCTCCATCTTCCCTCTTTCAGTGTCAAACCCTTCCCCCTCCTCCTAGGGCGCTCCTCCCTCATCCAGAGTCCCTCCCCAGCTTTCCTGGAGCCCCTTGAGGGACTGGAAGGGGCTCCAAGGTCTCCCCGGAGCCTTCTCTTCTCCAGGCTGAACCCCCCAACTCTCTCAGCCTGTCAAACCCAAGGAGAGGGCAACCCAACAGGGCTACCTCCTGAGAATGAAAAGCAACCAATCTGAAAGGAGATTGGATTCCAGGGAATCAAGTTAGAAATAAAAAAAACTGATAAAACATTATAAAACATTTCCTGTTTTTCTGTACATAGGTGCTAGGATTAAGGTACACACAGTCAAACTTAAGTCTCTGAGACATTAAAGCCATTGAAAACTAGCCCTCTATGTGCCATGGGGCTTCCCGTCTGGCACATCCAGTGCCCTCCCCACACATCCAGTGGTGGGCACTGGGCAACCAGGCTCAGCCCCTTCTCATTCCCAGTTGGTTCTTTCCTTCCACAAAACACCCGCACACCAGGCTGCTCGCAAACAAAACCTTCCCAGGCTGCTTGGGCTCCCTGGCAAAAAGCAATTTCCTGCAACCTTCACACACACTAAAGAATCCTGTGCTCCGTGACATGGTTTTATTTGTCTGCGCTGCCTCTTGGAGCTCCACACTGTAATTTAGGAGGCTGCTTAGCGCTGTGCTGTTCTTGCAGGGATATTTCCCCCCCTAGTAATAATGATGCCACCCCTGGATAGTGAATCATTATGAACTGCAAGCACAAAATGATCTCTAATGATGAAGCTTTTCTAACTACAATTTGGAGTGTTCCCATGTTCCTAATTCATTTTTTCTTGGAGAGGTAACATAGTATTTTAGCCTTCTCTCAGTTAATGGTGTTTGCTTGGTTGTTATATATCTGTTAGGGCAAGTAAAGACTTGTCAGCTCTTCAAAGAATGAGAAATCCAGAGAACAGCAATGACACAATGACAAATCTCGGTGGGAAGGGAGGGAGGATTAGAAATCTTTCAAGCATACTTTTGGAAGGAAACCTGTTTTCTGATTTTTTCGCCCAAGAAGAGACCAGCATTTACAACATGAAAAAATTCTTTCATGAACTCGGCATCGGGCTTGCAAAGGCTCCACGACAGATAAGGTACATGAGGGGGCTGGCTGGAACTCCTGGGTGTTGAGCTGGTGAGGACAAAAAGCGAAACACGGGGCCTGAGCACAGAACTGCTATGGGAAGCACCCAAAAGCAAACAGGATTTGGCATTCACTTAGCTAGAAAGGTCAACTAATGTTTTGGTAGGAAAACAAAAGAAAACAGGCCATCAGGCTGGGGGACAGGGAAGCTTAGAGGAAAAGAAGGTCCTTCTGTAGCATTTGGTTTCATCTCTGGTTCCATGTGCCTCATCCAAAGGAAGGCAGAAGAGATCTCCTTATTCCTCCTATATATGTCTAGCAGGATGAAGTTCTCTTCTCTCTATGCTTCAGCAGCCACCCCCCAACCCTCTTCTAGGGAACTGCTCTCTCATTAGCACACACTATCCTACTTGCTGCTTCCCAAGTGTAATTGAAGCTGGAAGTGATGTTTCTCACACAGAATCCCAGGTCCCTTTCGTATGGAGATCACAAGAGAAGCAAACTACATGCGGTCTAATTTTACCTAGAAAAAATCTCATTAAGTATCATTAGCTAACTGGCAGTATATTACGTACATTCGTATTCCATAGCATTTTGGTGAAAGCTGAATAAAGCTCTGATTCACATACACGTCTGGTAAAAGCAAACGTAAGCACAGCGTTCTGCAGAGTCTCGAAAGCAACCCACCTCGAGATGGGATTTGCAGGTGACGGTTGGGATGACTGAGATACCAAGAGGTCGTTTTATTGTTAAGTCCTGCCTGGGTTTCTGATTAGTCCTCAGTCTCTGAGCAGCGTATCTTCTCTCAAAAGATTCACACACAAGGTCATTATTGCAAGCGTGTACGCGGACCGCTGCCTTCTGGGACTCAAAAGGTATAAATTCAGCAAAGCTAAGAATTATTTAAATAGGTTATGTTTACAGTCCTTGGATGGGGGAAATAAAAAACAGAAACAAAACTCTTTAAATTGCTTGGTCTTTTCTTGTCTTTCTCATATTCCTCATCTCCTTCACATTGCAGTAATGTTCTTAATGTACAGTACTGTGCTTTAATAACCCTCTCTCAAATGAGTACTAAAAATGCAATATAGTTCCATAAAATCACTATCGCAGCATTGCAATACCCACCCCTCCCCCCGCCAGCCACTGCCTGTGGATAATCAGTTCCATTTAATGGAGTTCTGCAACAAAACGCTGTAAAAAGCACAAAAACATTAGGAGCGAGCTCTTGGAAGATGGTCCAGGTTTCATCCTCATCCCATGTCAACCCATCGCTATTCTACCATAGCTACTAACCACAGCTTGGCCAGGTCCTCTGGGGACTCTGCCTGAGAGAAGGACTCAACACAAGGTACGTGTGAGGGCAAAGTCCTCCATACAGTGGGGAATACTCACAGAATCACAGAACGATGTGGGGTTGGAGGAGGTCTCTGGAGAGTACAGTGGGGAATACTCAAAGAATCACAGAATGATGTGGGGTTGGAGGAGGTCTCTGGAGATCATCCAGTCCAACCCCCTGCCAAAGCACCCAGAGCAGGTCCCACAGGATTGTGTCCAGGTGGGGTTTGAATGTCTCCAGAGAAGGAGACTCCACCACCTCTCTGGGCAGCCTCTTCCAGGGCTCTGCCACCCTCACAGCAAGAAAGTTCCTCCTCATGTTTAGGAGGAACTTCTTATGTTCCAGTTTGTGCCCGTTCCCTCTTGTCCTGTCCCTGGGCACCAATGAAAAAAGACTGGCCCCAACCTCCTGACACCCCCTGACCATCCCACCCTACTCCATGTTTCTTTACTGGCCCTGACCGGTGGGGCGTAGGGTGTTGAGCCACACGCATGGCTCTGACCTGCTGCAGTGGCTCCTACCGACACCGGGAGCTGAAGAGATCTAAGTGCTACCGTGAAGGGAACACATAGGACACGGAGCAAAGATCAAAGATCCGTCCTGGAAAGCAGAGCTTTGCTCCTCGGGCTCTGAACCGCAGTCACGGTCTAGTTCCTGAAATGTCTGAATACCTTCGCTCTCAGACAAAAGTCTGCCACATCTCAAATAGCGACCTTAATACAATTTTGCAGCAGAGCCGAGACCTGGCCTCTGCCCGGCGAGTGCATTTCATCTCTGCAATTCGCCTGTAATCCCATCCAGGCAAGCCACAAATGCAGGCGGGCACGTTTAGGAGCAGAGAAAACTTAATAAACAACAAAGGTGCTTGACCCCGCAACCGGGAACCACCACCGCTCTACGGCCATTTGCATTCGCTCCACATGGGAGCCTCGAAAGATGGATTGAATATGGTTATACCCGAGTTATTCAAGCACAGAGCTCTTCATTGACTGTTTTCTAAAGAGGCTTTTCAACGAGCAAGCCCATTAAAGACATTGTGATTCCCTTAATTTGATGCTGAATTCAAGAGGTGTATGAAATATTCGTCAATATTTGGACTACGTAATGCATTTAACTGAAAGAAAAGTGATTGCTGCAGAAACCATTCCCCCAGTAAAGCCCATACTGCCCTACAAAGCATCCAAAAACATTGTGAATCTTTACAGTCTTCATTTTCCTTTCAACAAAGGGAGTTATGGCAATAGTATGCCTCCATCTTTGGCAGGCCAGCTTTTAAGAAAATATCCTTTTCCTTCACAGAAGGAAGAACAAAGGAAAAGTAGACTTTTGTTTTCCCTTTTGCTGCATACAATAAGAAGCCCAAACCCAAGCGTTAGGACTTATGGGAATCAAACACACAAATCAAAATCTTTCAGGCTGCAGCAGAGGGATCCTGAGCGATGCTGAAATCACCAAGCCCAAGGGGTCACAGAGGAGATGGGCAAGAGGACCTCAAAGGGCAGGTTCTTAACACTTAACTCATTCAAAAATGAGCGAAACCAAGTGAAAATGTACACAAAATACCACCAGCAAACACATAAGCCAAAGTTTTCAAGGTTTTGGGGTAACATTTCATTTCCAGAGTACGTTTCTTAAGCACCAGTGGCAAGTAATGGAAAAAAAAAAGCTCATATTTCCCTAAATTGAATGCGTAGGGGACAATATCCACTACCAACAGTTTGTCAAGGTTCACTCCTCATCCTCTACGCTTTAAAGACCCCATAAAGCTTGCGCTAATATCATGAATATCCCACAGAAGGAGGGCAGGAGCAGTGCAGTAGGCACTTAAGGATATTAACATTAAGAACCCCTATGCTCCTACAGAGATTGTTTTGGCATTGATGCAAACCTACAGACTCTGACAGATATTTTTTTCTCTGTGAGAGCAGGAGAAGCATTGTTGAGTTTGCCTGAGATCCGCCTCCTGCAGTCCCGATTCAATGGGACACACTGTGCTCCCCTCAGAAAGAATAAAAGCAAGGAGATGCACTTTACAGCAAGAACTTTGAAGAATCAAAATACTTTTATCTTCTCATCTTTGGTACTTAAGGTAGCAAGAAATGAGGCCACACCTTCAAATCAATCAATCAATAAGTATTTAAACCATCTTTAGAGCTTAAAAGAATTTTTATCACTAGACCTTTTGTGGAAACTTGACATGGCAAGGGAACTCCAGCAAATCTGGAATTCAGAAGACCAAAGAGACACACAAAAAAAAAAGGATAAGAAAAAATTAATATGCTGAATATGCCCCTTTCCCTTACTGTTGGGGCACTCATCATATTAGTCTAAATTTAATTAAATTTTCTTATATTATTTGCAGATCAAATTTCACACTCTTCCACCTACACCTCCTGACGTGCACCTACAGCTACGCTGCTGAGCAGCCCATTATTTCGATTGTCATTTATTATATCTCATGGGAATTCAAGAGATAAAAAGCTCAACTTAATAGCTGAAAACGTACGTGTGTAACTAATTAGTATGAAGTGGAATTTTTTGCTTGTATTATAAATCCCTGTGCTTTAGGATGTGACTACACCAGTGAATTCTCCCGAGCAAAACCATCCCAACTCCACCCCTCTGGGCTGTCTCATCAACTGCAGGACCTGCTGGGACCAGCTAAAAGTTTCGACACTTTCAATCTGGAATGAGCGATAAGGGGCAATACATTTTCTCTTGAAATGGTTAGGCCTACTACTTGTATGAAGGAATTTAAATGATGTTCTGAGTTCTACATAAATTAAAAGTCAGTAAATCAATGTAACTTCTAAGAAAAGCGATGTTAACTTTTACTTCACATAAAACATCCACCTTCTTTATTTTTAATTCATTTTGTGATGAGAAAGATGACCAAACATATCTTTATATGACATAAATTACTGCCATATGTGTAGGAGAAATTAACGCTGCAAATTAATTTCAAATATTGCTCTCAGTTTCAAAGGTTTCTCATTAATCATTCTTCCCAATATTTTGGCATATTGGAAGAACTTGATTAGATTGATTCCAAAACAAAGACTGAAAAGACAGCTCACCAATTTTATTAAATTTCTCTCTGGCATTTCATGCCTACCTACTCACTCAGAGATTGTGCTAACGCCACGGAAAAGCTGCTTTACTATCAAATCTATTTGAATAGAGCGCACTGAATTTGCTATTTAAAATTCTATTTTTCGAAGCTGACACTCACGTCGGTTCATTTCATGGCTCATATCTCTGCCTTATAACGTTTACAGATATTTTTCAAACTTTGCACATCCAAATCAAGGTAAGCCATTCCAGCCATTTGCCAACCACATCAAATCTCCCCATCAGGAACGTATCAACCTGTAAAGACTGGCCCAAAAGCTCTCATTCTAACAGCAGCTCCTCGGCACGAAGGCAGGAGCCCCCGTGGCCAGCCCGGCAGAGCCACCACCATGTGCCACTGAGGCAGGGCTGGGCTCTGACAGGACAAGCCCAGGTCTACCAAGAGGGATAAACGCAAGATCACAGGTACAGGTCACTGCTGAATAAATTATATCACGTCACTTTACAGGTCATTTAATCCATTTCTTGGATAAAATGTAAAAGTAAGGCACTTGCAATTATTAGAGATACTGTGGCCTCAATGTCCTCTGGGCTGGGAATTCAATTGTTCCTCAGCAGCACTCCACTGCCTTTCATTCCCATTTATTTTCTGTTTCTTTTGAAAACTTCCAGAAGCAGTTTATTTTAGATCCTCTGACCCCGATGCTTCTCTGTCCATACACAGATGGGCACAGGCACCCCATCCTGCCCAAATATTCCTCTTTTTGCAATGTTATACCGCTGACAGGGTTTAAACACAGCGGAGATGAGGACTGCAAGGCACTGTCCTTGAATGGGTTGGGTTGGGTTGGAAGGGACCTTGAAGACCACCCTGCCCTGGGCAGGGACACCTCCCACCAGCCCAGGCTGCTCAGAGGGAATTGTCCTGTGCAAAACCACACCAACTCCACCACTCCATGCTGGCTCATCCAGCTGGAGGACAGAGGATGAGGCAACGTGTGCCTCATCCTACCTGCCTGTGACCAACACAGAGGATCAGGAACAGCCTGACTCTCAATTTTTGCTCTTTCTGCCACTCATCAGACACTGCTCCAGGCCAGCAACGGACCCTGCACCCAGAGGGGGAATTTCCTGAAAAAGCAGCTGCTTTTAAAAGTCAATAAGCTTACTTTTGTCTGCTCTTCTCAGAACACAGCAATGTTCTCTGCATAAAAAAGGGATAAAAGAAGAATATATACACAATTTCAGCAAGTCTAGTTTAATCTGCTTGCTTTCATTTGTTCTACAGACTTCTTATTTTGGGGAAATAAATGTTTTTAATTAAGTTGACTGCACAGTTACTTGGGTAATATCTGACTGTCAAATATTTTGAACAGTTCCGCTTTACTCGAGCTGCATATCCACACCAATAGCTGTAGTTTACTGTGATAAAGCAGTTTGTTGAGTCATGCTCTTTTTCTCTCTACATCCAATCTTGATTCCCCAGACAGTGTCAGTTCTCCATTTGTTAATCCATATTTAATTTTTAAATCACAAAACACCATGGTTTTAAAGATAAGCTTTTAAAATGCCTTCCTACACAGTCTTTCTTGCTGTCTCCTGGGATATTGCTGATAACAAGCAAAAATCATACGCTTCAAATATTAATGAAGAAGCAGCTACTGAAAACTGGGAACTCAGAGGCCAGGTGATTATCGTGTGGAGATGCAATATAAAATCAGACCTGGAGAGAAACAAGGCAAAAAGAGTACCAAAGGCAACAAGGAACTGAGGAAGTGTCAGATAAGGATCTATAAAATTATCACTTTTCAGGCCAAGGGAGCAGGGGAAGGAGCTCTGCTCTCACAGGTGGGGATGGGAGGTCACCAAATTCCCCCTTTTTTGGGGAATGCAAAAGGAAGACGCAAAAATAACCACTCAGCTGTGGGTTCCTCTTGCTTGGAAAGTCCTTGGGCCACACAAACAATTTACAGCAGGAGACAAAACCTTTCATCCACAAGCCGCCTCACTGAAATCCAGGCGCTTCTTAAAAACCCTTGAAAAATATTTTCCGCAGAGCTCTTTGTCTGCTTTTGTTTTCAGGGAAGTATCATTTGTATGGTAATTTCCCGACCACCTCAAATCAAGCCTGAAAGCTGCTGTCTCCTGGAATGGGAGCTGCTCCCAGTCTCTGCCGGCAGCTCCTGGTCCAGGGATCCGGCCGGGGATGATGGTGTGGGAGATCTCCTGGGACCTGGCCACACTGGGGCTGTCCCAGCGGCTCCAACACCCCTTAAATTCCCAGATAATAATACACAGACAGAAGACTCTTACTTGCTATCTTCTCAAAGAGGGCCGAGGTGGGATGGGCACAGATACTCCACCAAAGATCTTGTCTCTGCATAACAGGATGGGAAGCGATGGTGGGGTGCTGCTGAAAATCACCCCCCTTCTGCTTGTGCGACCAGCGTAACCCCCTCTTTCTGCAGGTTCTCGGAAAGGAACCCTTCAAGAGCTGTGAATTCACCTGAAAACACACGATGAGGGGCAGGAAGATGCTCCACTCGTGCGTTTCTCAGCAGTACCATGGGCTGGAGCGACCAGGGGCCTCTTTGGGCTCACTCAGGGTGATGAAGCATCGAGGGCTGGTCTCACCCAGTGTCTCAGCAAAGCTTTTACATGCAAACCTGATTTCTGGTACACCAGAAGAAGATTTCTGTTAAAACTAAAATGACTTTAATGATGGATTTTAATTAGCAGTACTATTCACAAAATACTAAGATAATCTGATGGATAAAGAGAATTCCAGCTTAAAGAGCAGCACATGCAAATCCTGTCCCTGACTTACCGATCTTGGAAGCAAATCAGGGTGAGTTCCTTCAGCCTTTCATACGAGATTTTTTATTTTTCTTTAAAAAGTTACACTGCCTAGGAGACCTTCTTTTTATTTTTTTAGCTCCTTTTTAATTACGAGTGCTGGGTGATTTGCATATGCCTTTTATTAGAGTTAGGGTTGCTGTCACTAGACACCGTTGTCTTTCAAATATCAAAACGGTAATAGCTGAGTCCCTTCATTAAAAATTCTATATTCACTTTCTACAAGAAAAAAAAGTATTTCAATTTTTCACCTGGTTATTTATATGTCTGCTGGCACATTTCTGTTTGCCCATGTCACCTACTCATCCTTGAGCCATCCCTGCAAAATTGGGCTGCATTTCTATCCCCGTATTTACAATCATAAGGGGGAAGCTGTGTGAGGCAGCTCAGCGCTGTTACACTGTGCAGCCAGAGACCTGGAACCACCATTACACAATTATTTTCCTCAACAGTAATTCTCCTGGACATTAAGAGCCTCCCCATAAAGACAGCAAAGCAGCAGGAAAACTGACTGCTGGCCAAATGAAAGGCAGCTCGTCCCCCCCATCCTGCCGTAGCCCTTGGTGGCACCGTCAGATGACGGTCACCACCCACTCCCAACACAAGACCATCTCCTTGACAAAGTCAAGGAAATAATTCCCGGTTTTTAAAAATGCCTTATGATCTCTCAAGATCATTGACATTTCCAGCCTTTCCCTCCCCACAGACTCTTAGAAAAAAGGCTGTTTCATTCTATTATCGTTATTTTAACTTTATTCAGTAGTTTAGAAACATGATGTACTGTTTGCTTTATCCAGCAAATGCAGAGTTCAAAGACTTTCATGTTCTCTGACAGGGTTTAGAGAATACTAATGCAATCTCTGGTTCAAGGCGCTGGGTTGTGTAGCAGAGGATGGCGTAGAAAAAGAAAAAATAAAATTTGCCACATTTCAACTATATAATGAATGTTCCCACAGGTTTTTAAATAAGTATAAAGGCTTTCTTTTAAGACAACTCTTGTCAGCTGGGGGCACAGTACGAAATATTTTTAAAATATGCTTTCATTCCTAAAAAAGCACATGGATGCTGCTGAAAACAGGAGGAGAAAAACTAACATTCAGAATCCCATTTCTGATCCATCACATCGTTATCTCCCCATCACACTGTAAAGTATAAGATACTCTTGTGGATTTGATGTAGTGGTGTGTCAGGACAAGGAAAGGACATGAGAGGTTTAATCCTCTGCACTGGTTTATGTCCAATTCTGCTTTGTCATCAGAGAGATGAAGTCAGATGAGTTCCCATCCACCCTGCAGTAGGAATGTGCTTCAAATGCTTACTTCTTTGTAA
Organism: Calidris pugnax; assembly: GCF_001431845.1. Classification (NCBI taxonomy): domain Eukaryota; kingdom Metazoa; phylum Chordata; class Aves; order Charadriiformes; family Scolopacidae; genus Calidris; species Calidris pugnax. Next base: position 1,204,092 of record NW_015090880.1, read on the forward strand.
ATAAATAAATGGAATTCTTAACAGGATGGTTCGAATGACTCCCTTTAAGTCAGTAAAATGGAGCATCAGGAAAAGGATATTATGTTGTAACACTCAGTCTCATATTTCTTAATATCCCCTGATAAAAACGTTTTAAAGCTTCATCAAATCTCACTTATCAGATGTCCTCAATAATTTCATTCAAGTTCATTAAAAAAATATTGCAGTTCATGATAGTATTTGAATTCAAAACACAAGCTACTTAAGCCCTCTTACATGTACGCTGGCAGAATTGGAAATGCACTTTGAGAAGATAAACAAGGGTATATTCATACACTATTTATAACGCTATTGCTATTGGCACCACTATGGCGTGTCAGCATCTCAACCATCAAAACCTTTCAATCTCAGCCACTAACATTCTGCCGCAGATCAAACCTTTCAGATGGCAGGAGGCTTCTTGGGTTCCTTTACAATGGAAGGAGGAAAAAGCAGAGTAGTGGGAGGACTTTCTGGTTTTTGTAGAAGGCAGGTTGGCGTGTGAACGTGCAGCTGGAATGGAAGGGATTGAAACTGACTCCTTTGGATATGCCTTTCTTGAATAAGGTGATTTATTACTTTAGTAAAAAGAAATAAAGTGATTTTGCACAAAAGTCATGAGCACATGTGTCTAGCAATGTATCAGACAAGGATACAGAATTTAGAGAGGTCATGCTTAGTAAGCCTTTTTTTTTTTGAAAAATTCAGATCAAATAAAAATTGAGTTCTCTGTGTTGTTATAAACTTCTCAAAACTGCCCATAAAATCTTGTGAGAACATAACAGTGAGAGAGGCATGCACACACAGCACGTGCAGAGCTTCACGAGGCAGGGCCTGCACAGAATTTAAGAAGGATGGAAAGGAATTAATATCAGAAATTGTGAGCCCTGCTGAGAGCATGTTTCTATGGGGCTTTCCTTCTGCCCCTCTCCAGAAGCAGGACCGCACAGCAGAGAACAGGAACACAGCAGGGAAAAGCAGGCACACGACAGGAAAAGGCAGGAACACACACACAGAACTCAGGATACATTGCATTTCACAGCACAACCTCACGGCTCACCAGTTCACAAGACCTGCAAGTCCCTTTTCTACCTGGCAGACACCAAACGGCACCCGCAGCAGGATCCATGTCATACACCATCCCATCTCGCCTCAAAACCCCTACTCCAAGTTTTGCTTAGCACATGGCTTCATCAGGGGGAAAAGATGATCTTTAAAAATTAATTTTCCTAAGAAACTTTTTCAAATGAAAACCATTGAAAGGGATCATTTCCTCTTTGTCCTCCAGGAATAATATTATTTACTAGGATTATCTTCATCGGGGAAATCCTCACCGGCAGCTGAAGGTGTTTATCTCACCCTGTCTCACCATGAGTGGCTCCACCAGGCTTTGCAGCTTCCTCCCCTGAAGTCCCCCACCTTCACCTCCCCGCTGTTAGCTTGGCATCTTCAACCTAGCATCCTCAAGCCTTCTTTCCCTCAAAAAATACCTGCTAGAATAAAACATCAGGATAACAGGAGGCTCAAACCACTAGGCAATGCTTTTCTCCTGAGGATGTGCTAACAGGTGAACACAAAAATGAGGGAGGGCTGAACTGAAGGAAGAGTTGCAGGAAAATATGTTCCATTATGGAGCCAAATTGTTTGAACATATTTTTCCTTCTTTGCATACCTGGTCTTTTCTGCATTTTTACCTCCTGTGCTTGTTTACTAGGAAGGGAGCTCAAACGGCTTGAAAGGAGATAAATTAAAAGAATAATTGGAAACTGAAAGGGAGGATGAGACAGTTACGGGAATGTAACCATGAAAGACAGAGGTAATTAAAAAACCCTCACCCCTTCGGTGCCATGGAAAGGTGCAATCCCCTCAGGCTGGCTCAGCCCTGGCTCAGGGTGATGCCCTGGCTTTGGGAATTAAAGCTTTTTCAGAGCCAAGGCCTCGGGAACAGGATCCTTCCCCTGAGCATCACTTCAGGTCAGAACAGTCACTGTTTTGTTGTTGAGTTGGTTTTCTGTTGTTGGTTTTTGTTGTTTTTTTTTTCTTTCTTTTTTTTTCCCTGAAGACATAATGCGTTCTGCACACTCCTTATAAAATAATGATTTTAAATATGGAGTAATAACTTCCTGGTAATAGAGTTACTCTCTGTGAATAAAACCAGCCCTCTTTCATAGGAACCCTTCACGTGAAACAGAACAGGAGAGCCCATAAAAGGCCTTCGTCAAGACCGCTGTGAGATAACTACGAGAGTTTTTGGAATAATGCTGTGTTTTCCTTTTTTGTTATCTTTATTAACACCCCACTTTACCTCTGCCGTGTTACAGCTCTTCTCCTTCAGGAGAATTACATTTTTATGCTAACTAGGCTCAAATGTGTAAGGACTGTAAATCTCTGTGCTTCATGGTCTGGGAGGAGCCTTGGCTCGGAGCAAACATCTCTGCACAGCTGGGATGCTGCAGCGGGAGAAGAGCTACTTCTCCATCCCCCAAAACACTTGGTACCCAGCTCAAATTTGCTCCCAGTGACCCTGGGATAAGCCACACATTTAATTCAAATTAAATGCCCAGGACGCTTCTACCTGACCTGAGGTACATCACATGAATATTCATCATAGGAATATGATGGGATTTATTATTATTTTTTTAAATCTCAATGATAGAACTTCACCAATGGTTGAAAGAGAAATGGAAACACTTTTTACCTACCCAAACATGGAGTTCACTGTTCTGTGTTTCCCCTGCCACAGCTGAAGACATCACTAACACCTAAAACAGAGCAAAGAGCTGCGCTTGCATATTAAATGTCTAACGACAAGATGCAGAAATAAGTGCTGTTTATATCATCTCTTTCTCATGGTGTGTATTCTAAAGCAAGTACAAAACTCAAACCCAAGGAAAATATCTCTTTTCCATACCTGTTAAATAAGTGTGGGGAAAAGATTGCTTTCTAATACGCGTTTATCTGGGAGAAGTGAAACAAAGCCCTCACAGACAGGGTGGTGCTGGGGGTGCAGAGCCAGGGCTCAGGACCAGCAGATCAGAGCTCTGGGCTGAGCTGGCACCTCCTGGGATGCATCCTCCCAGTGCCCCAGCCCAACCCCTTCACTGGGCAGGTGATGGGCCATCAACACCTCTTGGTGCAGGTTGAGATCCTGCGGGCACGCTCCTCTGTGCCAGGGGCATTTCCCCAGCAGTTTTACCCAAAGACGAGACAAAATTAAAGCTGTTCAACAATAATTGCAATATGACTATACATAAAACCACTGGGCAAGCCTGTGATTTCAGAGGGAAACTCTTTTCTGGACCCAGGTGGGCTATATCCCAACCTCACCTGCTCCATCCCCAGCTCCAGGGTGCGTCTGCAGGTGATTCTTCATCTATTTCAATTGTTTGATGCATTGGTTTTTTTTCAACCAGGCACTCAGAATAGCTTGAAATTTCTATCAAAACCACATAGGAAAACAAACTAAGAGAGCTATCAAGGTTCAGGTGAAAAACATGTACAAATAAGACTTGTCTGAGGTCATAGCTTTGCCTTGAAATTGCCCAGGTAAAAAAAAAAAAAAAAGAAACAACTAGAAATCGATATCTTTTGAGACAGGTTATATCTCATTAGTATCTTCTGGTTCATTTGCTGCTTTTTATCCCCGCTTCCTCCCAACAACTCGCAATCCTTTCCAAATGAAAGCTACCTTTGGTAGGAATAACACCCAGAGAATTTTCCTAGCGCTGAGGAAGAAGCCAGATGCAACGAAGCGCTGCTGCAGACTGCAGCAAAACGCTGTTTTCTCCATCCCCTTCTTGGTTCAAGGAGCCCCGAGGCGTCCCCCGGGGATTGCTGACTCCTGCCCACTGCTCTCACGCTGCCACGCGTCGGCTGGGAGGCAGCCATGCATGAAACCCAACACTAAAGGAATCCGAAAATCATCATAAACAGAGCCATTCCCTTCTGTGGTTGATTTTCATTTAGCTGTACCTGCACATAAAAGAGCTATCAAAGAAAGCTATCTGTTACTTGCCAATTCAAAACGACTTCAGAGAGCAGTCCCCGAGCTTCCCGTGATAGATGTCCAACAAAACAACCTCCTAATCTCTGCAAATTGTTGGTAAGAGCTACATTAAACCAGCCTGCCATCAATCTTTGTTCCCTTTGCTGTAACTCAACTGGATGTACGACCTTTAAGTACTTAGAAGAAACAACTGCAGTAAGCTGCTATGGTAAGAGGAAAGCTGGCAACACAAATGAGAGCTTCACCCTCAGAAATTCAGCACCTGCATTCCTCCACTGCCGTACCATGGGGAATTTTAAGGAAGGAAAGACAATTAATACTGACACTGGTTTCTTCTTGTCATCATGTCAGAATTCACAGCTACACAATGTTTTTCCCATTCTTACATCCAGCAAAAGTAATTCCCTTAGATAAAATTGTAAAAGCTGCTTTTTGAAAAATGATAAATTAATTAAAACCAGTAAAAAGCAAAGCCCCGCCTACTGTAGCTCCCTGGCTCCAGGCGAGCTGGGTGCCAGAATGATCAGTGTTGAATCACATTCAATTTATCATGAATTGTTCTAAGGTGAAAAGGTTAAAGAAGTCAGTGGCACTGACCATAACTTCAAAATTCTAGTGAATGCATTTGGATTTTTGCCTGCCAGCTGGAATATGAGTTAAAGTGAAATGATAGCCCTCCTGCTAACAGCTGAAAATGACTCCCAGGAGTTCAGTCCGTGCTGTCGGAATGGTCCGATGGGTTGATTTCCCTCAGTTTTCACTGTGGATGGTCGCTCATGACTATTTATTTCATGGGAAGGTTTTGTCTTTGCTGCACTGTATTTTCTACAGATTAATTATCTCTCTGGCCTTTTCTTCTCTTATTTGGCAGAAATAGAATTGAAAATTAAATAGCGAAATACCCATGATTTTTCACCAATTTTCTCCAGTCATCTCAAAAGTGGTGACTGGCCCACCCAGTTCAAACTCTGTCAGCCAGTTTGGCCAGAGGATGTACTGGAGATATAACTCAGGGATCTCCTGTTTCCATGGTAAAGCAGGACGAACAACACTGAAGTCAAGAGAGCTAAATCTATGGAAAAAAAAACACATTATGGAGAAAAGAACAGGAACTACCCAGAATTAGGCTCATTAAGCTTTGAATGTGTATAAAAATAATCAAATCTATGTGTCAGTGACTGAATGCCCAGCGGGGCACCGGGAAGGCTGGGCTGGCTGTCCTCATCCCTCCGGTGTTACCTGGGCGAGATGCTGACTCTGAGCAGACACAGGGGCTCCCCGAGGAGCGCTGCGAGCAGGTATGTGCCTATCAACAGTGCTCCTCATTATCTGCTCATAAATTGCTGAATTGGTGCAACTGTAAACTTCTCGATTTCTCAAAACCAGCATTCTGGCAAGACTCACCTAAGGACTGAAATTACCTGAGACTACAGCGAAGTGAGGTGGAATACGCAATAGTATTGCTGATTATATAGGTCCAAGCTCAGTTCTGAAGTAGAAGACACCTCCTTCATCTCAGACAGCCCATGGAGAAGTCTGTCAGACACGCAGAGCAAGAGAAGAAAACTTTCATAATCGAGGCCATGATTAATTTCTTCACGCAAGTTCCCTCTGCTCCTTTAGACAGTTATTCAGCTGCCTCAACAGAAACTGTCTTCACTTAGAGACAATTTTGTGAAGATTTTGGAGATTACAGTAATCCAGCTCCGGTCAGTACATCTGTTCCACAATTAAGGGTTTAAAAATGTGGTCAGTGGATCCAAACCAGCCTGCACCCTTGTGAAGGTTCTTGGCTCTTCATTGAGGGAATGATGCTAAGAGCATTTTTCAGACAACGAACCACAGAATGGTTTGGGTTGGAGGGGACCTTACAGATCATCGAGTTCCAACCCCCTGCCCTGGGCAGGGACACCTCCCATTAGACCAGGTTGCTCCAAGCCCTATCCAACCTGGCCTTGAACAAAGTCTCTATAACACATTATCCTGTTAAAACTCAAGAGGGGACATTTTAAGTAGGATACTGCAAAGATTTAGGCTGTCACTACATTTGTTATAAATTTCATAATTACCAGGCAGTTTAAGAAGTTCGTTAAGCTGGGATTTCCAGCCAGGCCAGTGCGGCTTCATGAGTCACCCCACACTGGAGCTAACGGCACCGGGAGGACCACGTGCCACCGCAGCACTGGGGCCAGCTCCAGCTAATAAACCAGTGGTGTAATCACTTCAGCTTTACAGCACCGGCACTGGCAGACCCCACGGAAGACAAATAAAAGGTTTACACCACTCCACAGGAACTCGGTGCTCATTAGAAACCTCTCCCTTAAGTCGTACCGCATAATGATGACGCACAGTAAAACTTCTTGAAGTTAACAATTAGGAGCCTTTAAAGGAATGTTCTAGTCCTTGCAGGAGAGTTTCAAAGTTCTTCAGACAGGACTGACTCTGTCATGCACAAACCTACACTTATGAGGAGCAGAATGGGTTGTACTACACAAACTGGGATTTGATGGACGTTTTCATCTACTCCAAGAACTGTTCTTTCCACATCTGAAGATAACATAAGAAATAATATTCAGGAAAAAGGACTATGAGGCCACAGTCAGCTTTCAAGTTTGGTTAAATCCAAATGCAAGCTAGTCTGTTCATTAACACAAAAGAGAGAATTTACTGTAGTTGTCCCAACAGTATTTTCCTCAAAAGGAAAAGAAGAATAGGATCATGCATAAGAGAAATGTGAAATTGGACATTTCTGTTTCTTCATTAAAGATCTACACACCTGCCTTCTTGAAGCGGTGTCTGATTGCACCTGGAGCATCTGGCACGTTGGAAAAAAATTTAGAAAACCATTCAATAATCATTTGAAAAGACAAATGCCAAGAAGGCTCTACCTGTGTCCTAAAGAAGCCAAGACCTGGCGTTAGTGGGGAATGGGCACCAAGAGAAATAGTGTGTTTTCCAGTGAGGTTAAAATACTCCTGCTATTTGCATCTGGAATCCAGTTCTAGAAACATGTTATTCCTGTCTCTGAATCTATCAGCTGCCTGAGGCACCACAAGCTGAGCAATTCCCCAAACACCCAAACCCCAGCTAAAAAGGACAGGACAAGATAGAGCATTTTCCCCTCTCTCAGGAACAGGTTGTGCAGGCAAAGCACAGGCAGTAGGGCATGCAGGCACTGGATTCAAAACACGATGTACTGAAAGATCTGAAAATTTTTGACAATTCTTTTAAAGTTTCAATCATTTTCTCAGTTCCTTTTTCTTCAAATAACTCATTTTTATCAGACGTTAGCATATCTTATACGGCAAAGTAGCTGCTCCATCTTTTCTAGGTGAAACCCTGTGAACCCTCCTATTGTCCTCACAGCATCTCCCCAGATTGAATATCACCCACCAGTTTTGTCCCCTGACCCGAAAGGGAGCAGGCACCAGGGCCTTTCAGAGCTCAATCATGTCTCCAATTTCTTCATCGGTTTCATAAAAGGCAGATTTCCAAAGGCTTCAAAGGACTTCCAAGCCCAGCCACTCAGGCAAAATGAGAGATAATCCAAAAAAAATCACACTGAATTTCCCGTAAATTATCAGCATTATAGCAGTTACCTACTTTTATACCACTGTAACACATCTATTTGTTTCAGGTGAACGACAACTGGTATTTTTACTGCCATTGCTTGGTGGAGAGTCTGGAGGTGAGGAAAATATAGTGCTGAACAGTGCCTAAAGAATCGTTTCTGGATTAAACACAGAGTTGGCACCTGTGATACTCTTATTCAAAGCTTCTTGTATTTTCTGATGATTTTTCTTTGGCAATGTCACTTGTGATAACAGATCCAGACCCGAGTTGACCTACATAATAATACTTCTAGTACAGAAACTACAGAAACACATGCTGCCTTTCACTATTTTTGTAGAACATAAACATAAATGTACATACTTTGCTTGGTCATCCTGCCACTTTTGAGCTACAAAAATGAAATTTGAACAAAAACTCCAGACTTGTCCAATTCATAAGCCACATTCACAGATCCATTTTTTCTTTATACAGAAGGACACAACAATGAAAAATAGTCTTATTAGTTCATATTGAGGCATAAATCTTACTGCTTTTACACTCATATGACATTGAAGAACTTCAGTCTCCAGGTCCAGCCACCACTGACCCGTGGGAAAGAGGAGACAAAACTTCTCCTTCAGTCCCTGTCAATGTTTATCAGTTTAGCAGAAGCATCAAATGTGGCAAGAAAGGAAGACAGATGCATCAAAATAATTTCAAACCCTTTTCCTAGTATTCCTAGAATTCTAGTTACCCTCTAATAGTCATAAATTAATTCTGCAATATGACAGACCTCTTGTTTTCCTTTCTGGCTGTCTCGCTGCCTCTTCCCATAAAATTCAAGAGCAGCATCACCCGTCTGCCGTTTCCCAAACAGCGTTCGGGTCCGTGCTTTAAATCAGTGTAATTAAGTAGAATAACCATCACATCTGACTGAAAAAAAGGTGCAAAAGATGTACCTGTAACTCATCTGGCAATCCTAGAACAGCCATTTTCACAGTTACATTGCAGCATCCTTCCCACAGCCCCCCCATTTCCACAGTGATATGTAACATGGGCTGTGGCTCGTTGAGAGGGACATGAACAAGGTGAAGGCTCCTCCTTGGCCGGAGAGGGACAGATAAAGGGGGCACATCAACACAGAGGTGTTGGCTGAGCAAAGCCAGGGCCAGGGCCAATGGGGCTCTCAATGTCCTATGGAGAAATTATCCCAAATTGCAGGCATAAGACCAGCGAGAGCCTGGCAGTGAGCCTGTCCTGAGCCTATCCTGTGTGGCTCGCTGCCCACGCTCCTTATTTGTACCCATTTTAAGCCTCCCAACTATGACCCCAACCATATTATTTCTCGAGCACCGGGCAGCATCTGCTGACAATGGCTCAGTGAGGCTTTGTCTGAAGGAGACACCCTCCAACGCCCTGCAGAGCTGAAGGTGAGCCGTGCTCATGAGCAGCCTCAGAACGCTTTTTCTCTTTTAAAAGTGGGAAAAAGCAGAGGGCTGCAGCAGGGCCACGGCAGAGGGGCAGTTCAGGGCGACAGGAATCTCCTGGGAGAGCAGAGGCTGTTTGAAATAACAAGACGACCCAACCCAGAGAAGGTCATCTCCCCGTGGATGAGCCGTGGGGTGGCCCTCAAAGCCCTCTCCGCTCCTCTGTATCCCTTTCGCTCGCCACGCTCCACGAGCAGAAAAGAGATTAAAACGTCACAGGAGATAAAGCTCTGGACTTACAAACATGAGATCCGAGTGACGAGCCTGGAGCTCGTTCCTGGCTCCCAGCACTCCATCCCTACCCGAGTTATTGATATTCAGCTCACGATTCAATGGACATTTCGTAAGTTCAGAAGCTTTCGTGTTTATAGGCATTAAGGAAAAGGCTTTTCTCAAGCAAACCAAACCCTAAAAACTGGCCGTGAGACTAATTACCAGAGAGGTAAGACACAACAGCAAAACAAATCTTGAAAAATAAATTACTGAAGAGCTTAAAAACTAGTATTCGGCATATATTCTGATTTGTTACAAATCTTGAGGCTGGAGCCAATAAATGTATTTCACACCAGGGGAGCAAGCAATGGCAGCAGACACCAAACCATGGTTGAGCAGAGTCAAAGAATTAAGAAAACAGGAGAAAACTATTACCTGCCATCACCCAACCACTCTGCTGTTTGGGAAGAGAAAAGCCAAAGGGGATAAAGCAATTTAGCAATAAACATCACAAAAGGATACGCTTGCCAAAATAACATGTATCCCTATTACAATGCAGTAACTTTAATCCATCTCCGTTCATCTCCATTTCCTTACCTTGGCATTTCCCATCCTTCCTTTTAATACTTACAGAGAAAACATTTCTCCCTGTCAGTAATCTTATTTATTTTAATAAAGTCATCTCTAACTAAAACAAAATCCTGCGAATAGACTGTTGACTCAAAACTGAAGAGAAATTCCCACAGGCAAATCTTTTTAGTATTCTGTAAGCATGACTAATTCAATTAACACCAGCCAGAAGAAGATTATGTAAAGCTACAAAGTTATACACTTATATATGTATACAATAAATAAAAATTACATGTTAAGGAACACTTTTTGTTCCAGATAAGAGTTGTATGTTTTGCATTTTGTATTTCAATTAGTGGTATAAAAATCTGACTGTGCCCACAACAGTTTCACGAGCCCCAAGACATGTACACTCCTCGGGTACAACTTTACCTAAAAAGAACTTAATGTTTTAACCCAAATTGGAGCTGCTGAGTGGAAGGCAACCATTTCCATCAGCAGCGTGACCCACCGCAGCTGCGCCAGGGGAGGGAGGAACGCGCAACAGGGAAAAAAAAGGACTTTTGCTCCAATTTTGGAAGAAAAAAAGCTCTTGTGATGTGAAACATTATTAGAGCTTCAAGATAATGATGAAGGTAATTAACTCTTAATTTTTGCATCTTATCTGGTCAAAAATTCCATAGCCAGTAAGTCTATCGCATGTACTGCCTGGAGCACGTCTTGGGAAGTTGAGGCACGTGAGAGTGGCACGCTCTGATCGATTTCTCCCAGGGGTACAAGGCAATACTTTAAAGAGAAAGGTGTCAATAATGAGGCCCAAGAGGGCAAACCCCCAAAGCCTGCACATTACACTAAATAGACAAGCAGGCTCACCGAAGTTAATAGCACTATTTGGTGCTTAAATGCTTTATGAGTTTGGGTTAATGAGTTCAATGTCTCACAGGACCACTCCTTACATTTCCCTGCACTGTCATTTTTATTGCCAGTTTGACTCTATAACCCATTTACAAACTCTCAGATACATGTGACAGCAAAATTTTAGAATTGTGTGCTTTTAATTTTTCTTTATTTAAATAATCATCAGCTGCTGTTATGGCAGAGTTATCTCTGTTAATTAGTAACCATGCACATGCAAAACCACCCTTTACCTTTCTTTTTCCTCTGTACTCATTCAAACTCTTCATAAAGCTCGTGAAAAGAAAAACACTAGAAAATCAAGGAAGTGGAAAGAAGCTTGTTTTGTGGCTCACCCATGCAAGGAGAGAATTCTCCTTCTCATTTCAAGGATTGCCCTTGAAAGACTTTTCTGAAGACTTCACAAACCCAGAGCACAATTAAGGCAGCTTTGGAGTCTGAAAGTTCTTGTGCCAGAAAACACCTTTGTGAATTTTTCTTTGCCTCAAAAAATGGGGGTTAAAAAAACCCCAACTAAACAGTCAACCAAAGAAAATCCTTGGCCATTTGGATCTGAATTAAAAGTTGAATATATGAATTGAAATTAATGTGAATTCTTGGCTTGGTCAGTTCAGATCATCAGGTTGGTTTTGTTTCAGAACCCAAACGCATCGTGACAACCTGGTCATCAGAGGTGGCATGACTTTACTACCTGGAAAAGTCTAAGGATATGGAAAGCTTTCAGAAAAAATCTCATCTTTTCTTTCCTGTAAAAAGCATAAAAATTTCCTGCCTTGAGTTCTCCTTCAACCTAATTTAAAATTCAAGATCAGCAAAGCTGAACTTTTTCATGAACATGCATTGAGATAAGATGAAGTTCCACATTCACGTCATTTTTGCCTGAAAAATGAACTTACAGTAAAAACTGTTTATAAATGTGTGAATTAGGGCTAACTAAAACTTAAAACTCAAAATAAAACGGTAGTTAAACAGCCATATGGACAGACCCTGCAATGCAAGGCAAAGCGAGGACCAGCACATCTTACAGCGCAGTGTTTTTTGGCAGACCTGCTATATTTGACCACATCTTGTGTCTAACAGCCCCATCCAACAACAAGACCTTTCCTGCTCTGCAGCCTCTGCCAGGAGGATCTCAAGGCCAATAAATTAAAACATTTGGAAACCTAAACATGAAGTAAACTTACATCGCTCTCATACTGGAAGTGAAACAGTGTAGTGAAATGCTTCATTGATTTCTTTTGACCTTTTGATTGGAATGTTCCAGCCTTGGAATATTCCACAAAGTCCTTGGCAAAGCCCTCAACCTGACCCATGGTAGAGCTGCAGGTTCAGCCTCCAGCTCTCCCAGTGCTGGATGTTTGACCACACGCTCTCACTGCTGGACTGGAGCAAGCCCAGGGATGTTCTCAACAACACACAGCACATCTTTGCAAAAAGAATCAAGTGGAGGTTGGGGGAGTTGCCTTAAAAAAAAAAAAAAAAAAAAAAAAAAAAAAAAAAAAAAAGGGTTTTTAATTACTGCTTTAAACATAAGGGTAACATCTGTTCCAGGCAGCCTGCCAGGCAGCAGACTGGGACAACGGGGTGGTCCGCACACCAACCAGGCCAGTGGGTATATAATTTTGATGGAGTAATGGCTTATTCTTACTGCTCACGTACCTCCTTACTCAGCAGCTTGTTTCTAAAGATTTCATTTACCAAACAAATTGGTTAGGGCAGCGGAGTGACAAGCATCTACTCAACTTGCTCCCTTCCACGTCCACAGGCACTCAGCCGCTTGACGTCCCTCAGCCTGTCTCCTAGGGTTGGTTTCAAAGCCCTCACCTCCTCCTCGCCGACTTGTGCTGGGGAGGGGATGAGCTGCCCGAGGTCAGCAAAAGGCACCGCTTTTGCTTCCCGCGTTATTCACACAGAAAAACTCTGGGTTTGGGGTGTTTGCACACGTAACTGTAGGAATGCATCAGTGGCCACCGCTCCTTCCAAAAGAGAGACATCACCAGGGCCAGGCAGTGGCACTGGGTTCCCCAGCACGATGCAGGTAGCTTGGTCTGTGCAAACACCCCAAAAGAGGCAGAGAACGTGCATCTCCACACAGATCATCTCTGCAGCAGTTTGACCAGAACCTGTTGAAGAGCACCACCAACCCAACGATGATGTTTGTGTCTGGGTTCAGCTACAGCAAGGGTGAATTTCTAGAGGTTTTTTCATTTGCATCCTTGAAGGAATAAAGAATACATAAATCTGCAGAGGGGAACAGCAATCTGTAGAGCCTACCTAAGTGTTAGTGTCTTATGCAACAGTCACTAATAAAAGAGCTTACAGAAAAATAGCATTTTCACTTCCTTGACATAAACATCGCGTTCTTCGCTACCGTGGGACTTACTTGCACGATATTCAAGGCAAACAGGAGGCTGCACAGAGTCGCTGTGCAAAGCTGCAGGCTGCTGGAGAGAAAGCTGGAGACCTCGTGGCAGGTCTGGGGTTTATCTCGTTCTTTTTCGATCGCTTCCACCAAGACGCGATCTGTACGGCCGCCCTGCCCTTTGTCTTTCCAATGCCTATTTGATTTGTTTTAGAGTAAATCATTTATGGTAGATTTAATTTCTTGGAATTGATAATGAGTGTGGCTAGATATGGATCCTTTCATTTAAAAGTCTGCTTTGCAATTTAATCAGCCTTCTCAGCCTCACCAGCAGCTTGAAAGTAACGTGGGATAGTTGTAACAGCAAATAAAGAATAAAAAAAAAACTTAGACAAAAATTAGATTAATGATTTTATCAGAAATACTGAGCTGCCCTTTATAATTAAGTTTAACTTGAAATGCTCTCTCTCAACATACTTGTACTTCTCTGGGGAGGGTTACATCTCTGTAGGGAACCTCGGGGTTAGTCCGGCACTGAATAATTACATCCCTTCCCTCCCCGGACTGGGCTTGTTTCCATCCCGCAGGAAATCAGGAGAGAAACACCACCACCACTATTTGCATTGATTTTCCCACTCCTAAGCTTCTTGAGAAACATTTTTATGAATGATGTGACCTGACAGTCACAGCTACTCAGAGGATGGCCAGGCAGCCCGTCTCCTCGCCCCAGCCCAAACTGTAACACAAACGGCCTCTTCAGGCAGTTTGGGTTTATACCGTGGTTCCTTGCAATAGCCAAAAACTAAAATATTCACATATAGAACAAGTGAAAAAACATTATATGTCAAAAATAACCGCACAGCTGTATTTCATCATTAGCATGGTATTCCCAATGTTAGAGTCCTCCTCCCAGTGACTGGGGCTTTTTGATGGACACAGAAGATTGGGGTCGATGGAGGGGGAAGACTGAGTTATAAAAAAAGAGACACCACCGACAGGAGCTTTGGGGTAATACCAAAGGGGACATCCAAAACCCAAACATCAGATTTTACTCTTGTCCCTTTTCCTGTTACTGGATTTCCACGTTTGACCAAGTTCCATTTTGCTACCAATATATTTCCTTGTTTTATCTTTGTAGAAAACACGACTCCTTGAATGTCTACATAAAAAATGTTGAAAAGAATGGACCGACACAAAGGAGAATGGGATAATAATATATTATTTAAACAATATGAAAATGAATAATGTATGGTATCTTAACTGATGACTGAACAGCTTCCCCTTAAACGTATTTGATTTGGGGCTGGAAGCTCAGAAAACGAACTGACAGGATCAAATGGCTTATCTCATGAAAGTATGTCATTTTTATAGAAGAGTTAATTTTTCAAGAAAAACATCAGCTGCCAAAGCAATGAGACACTTACACTTGATAAGGATGTTTAAAGACTCGCAAAGAAAACTTTCACCATTTCCACTCTAATAGGATTAGAAATCTCTCGAAGAGCTCCAAGAGCTGGAATTTTGCCCTGAACAACAAAAAAAAGACCTGCCCCCGGATCAAGTGGTGGAGAAACTGGGTTGAATTTCCACAGCTCAGTTACTTAGGTGTGTCAGAGCCGTTTAAAAAAATACCTCACTGTAAGTCAGCGGGAGGCAGCTGTCCCAAGGGCTCTCCCATTGCCCCTGCTCCAAAACCTGCACGACACCAACGCCTGCCACTGCCGCTCAAACCCACCTTCCTCTGCTGTTTAACCTCTCACAAGATTTTGCCTTTTTTCCTCAAGTAAGAGATTTCTTGTCTTAAACTTACAAGCCGTAAGCCTTTCCAGCTCATGCTACTGCACTTTAGAAAAAAACTCAGGGAAAGCTACATTCAGATTTTTTACCAGCCAAATGCTCTTAGTGACATCCTGAGAAAATCATGTAGCTCCTCTGTGTCTTATTTCTCCATTTCTAATACAGGTGTATTAGTATCCAT
Organism: Calidris pugnax; assembly: GCF_001431845.1. NCBI lineage: Eukaryota > Metazoa > Chordata > Aves > Charadriiformes > Scolopacidae > Calidris > Calidris pugnax. Next base: position 1,219,193 of record NW_015090880.1, read on the forward strand.
ACAGACCACAGGGGAAGCAATGCATTACATCATAAATTAGGTCATGAGTATATATCTTAGAATCACAGAATGGTTTGGGTTGGAAGGGACCTTAAAGCCCAGGTTGCTCCAAGCCCCCTCCAACCTGCCCTTGAACCCCTCCAGGGATGGGGCAGCCACAGCTTCTCTGGGCAACCTGGGCCAGGCTCTCACCACCCTCACACCAAACAAGTTCTTCCCCACATCTCAGCTCCATCTCCCCTCTTTCAGTGTCAAACCCTTCCCCGTCATCGATCAAGAGCTACCCAGGCATGGACACAGACACAGTTTTAGGCTGTGTGATGCTGGAGACTGCCAAGCAAGATGAGAAACCCCAAGTCTGACACTGCAAATGGTGCACTGATGACTTAAATGGTATGGAAAGAAGAATTACTTTGACTTAAATAGCATTAGTTTTTTCCTCTTACACTTAAAAGGATATTGAAAACATACACATTTGACTGGACAGGAAGAAAGAAGAAGAATCACTTTGACTTAAATAGTATTAGTTCTTTCTTCCTTACACTTAAAAGGATATTAAAAACATACACATTTGACTGGACAGGAAGAAATTGCTCTTTCATATGTTCGCATCAAAAATAGTAAGATCTTTCTAAAATAGAGATCCAAGTACAGGTGGTTTTTTATCTGTCATAATTCCTCACAAATGCACAAATAAAATTACTATTCCTGAATGTCACTAGCGAGGCCTTAAGAACTGTTATCTAAATCTCAGTAGAATTCTTTATTTGAATCAATTTTAAGAAGTATTTGGTCTTTCTTAAAGACAGTCAGCATGTAAGTATAAGAATATATGTTTCTGTTGACTGAAGAAGAGCTAATGCTACCCTGGAATGAATTATATTCACAGCAAACAATCCAAATTAAACTGATCATCAGATGAATGACTGTGCTGTAGGTTGTAGTTCAAGCAGGAATAAGAAGAGAAAGAAAACCACGGAGTGGCAAAGGCCCGTTAATGATGATCTGGAAATGATGCAGAAGAGGGGCCGTTACCGCTGGCGTCAGCACTACTCCTCGCTCAGCCCCCTCCAGTTAAATTGAAAGGCCATCATTAAATAACCTGCCTCGCTGCCTAAATCAATCTCTTCAGTTGCTTCATCTTCCATTTGCTTTAGCTTCGAGCTCGCTTTCTCTTTTAAAGATCTGGGCCCATCGCTTCCCCAAAAAAGAAGAGAACCCCCAAATCACACCCACCTTTCTTCCTCAAGTGTCTCTGTATTATCCCTGGTTTTGGCAAGAAGGCTCCTTTATGATGCTGCTTCCTCTCTTCCTAGAACTCTCTTTAAACTATTTTAAGAAACCGTGTCTGGCAAGAACGACGGGGGGTGATACCATGCACTGCTCCGTGTAAAACATGATCCAGCTCTGAGCTCTGTACTTCCCCGACCATCATCTCCTCCTTCACCCCCCTGACTAACATATCTCCTTTCTGTCTAGTTCACCACGACCAACTGATGTTCTGGAGTGCTGAGGGTATGCCAAATTGCATGCCCACAGGACACAGACTTAGTAAGAAGGTGGGACGGGTTCATTACTGGTGATCTCCAGTAACATGCAACATGGAGCATGAACAGCTACGAGCTGGCCTGGAACACAACCAGTGTCCCTTCTTGCTCCTACCCCCCCAAAAATACCCCTAACCCCAACGAATAGGGCAACACAATATTTGGCTCTTTCTTCAACTGCAGGTGAGCAAGGAGGGGCTGACCACCTCTGGACTCCTGCTGTAAAGAAGTATCATAAACACACCTCTAAGCACAGCACGGAACGTTTGCAGAGTTTGCTCTTCCTTCTACACTTTATCTGCTTCTTGGGGAAGTGCTGGGGCTGCAGGTGGAGCTGGGCACTGTCACACCCACACTCTTTTCATGGAAGATGCTAAATTTTACAGACTCATTAATGTGACTCTTAAAGGAACAGATAGACTAAAAACTTACACATTTGTAAGAGATGTGCAATCTGCTTTTCTGTTTTCTGTTAATCTTTGAGGCACCGTAACTTATTACCTTTATTGACTTGGTGTCAGCTGCTGCAATTTGCAAATGGAAATATATTATTTCAAAGACAAACAGTATCCTTTATTCATAAAGCTATCTTTAATGAAGTTCAAAGGTTATTGACAGAACTGAAAGATGTTTTTCCCAAGTATGATATATGCTTTGACAACTGCAGATTTCCTTATGTGCTAGAATGCCAGTGACCACATCTACGAGCACTTATTGCCAATTACTCTTCGTGCTTTTTCTCTAATTAATTTAGCCTGGCAACCTTTCTGTCTCCAGCTGCAGTGCCCATCACTTTACAGTAAGTCATATTGATGTCACGACAGCGCTGATCTTTGTTCTAAAACCATTTTCCCAAGTCCATACATTGGATCATGAAACGCAGTCGAGAGAGTAATTCATTTTTCTCACTTAGGCAGACTTAGCTACCCAGAAAATGTTCTCCCAGGCTGTTCTAATCTTAGTTAAAATAATGTGACTCTTTGTCTGATCATGTCATTGTCATACACTTTGCCTTTGAATATTTAAGACTTTCTACTTTTCTGATCCTGTCTCCAAATCTTTGGTTTCCTTTGTATGCCTTTATTTGCATATTTGGAGCTGTCAACCAGACTTTTGCTAGATTAATTCCCTAGTACTGCTCTTCCCTGTAATTCAACACATAAAGAGATTCTGTATCATGGTAAACAAACCCCCAGCCGAAGGATACCTGTTAACCTTGATGAAGAAATAGGTAACCATCTGTGTTTCAGTAATGAACATAGCTAGGCAAAAGTGTGGATTTTTTCCTTTTTTCCCCCTCATTTTACAGACAAGACCAAGACACGCATCGCTCGTGAATCACAGCTATCCTCTCTGTCCCACACCACAGGCACATTTCGGGGCCTCCTGCAGGAACACCAAGCCACATCTAACACACGTTACCCTGCAGAGATGCTCTTCAACTACAGGATAATGTAATTCATTTCAGAAGCGATCTTTAATTCTGGAGCAAAGAGGAAGGAAAGCTTTAAATCTACATAATTGTATGCTTTCTACTTAAAATTGAAAACTAAATTGAAGAGAAATCCCTTAAAGAGACTCTGAAGACCATGGCCAATATCCCTAAGCCAGCCCTTGACCTACCGGAGCAGCAGAAGTGGAGACCAGTGATTTACACCCATTGGCCCCAGAGCAGTCCTGTCTCCACAGCTGGGGTCCCCGGGGAGCCCCCGTGCCCTCGACACTCTGCCACCCAGCCCTGTCTGTGCTCTGTCGATGGTGGGATCAAGACTTTAGCAAGGAAAGGATTTTCTCCTATGGATTTGCCATCGCAAGCAACATTATCGATATAGATTGGCTGGTTAAGAAAAGAGAGAAAGAGAGAGCTCCTCTTGGATGGAGATCAATTCATGACGCAACTGCTTAGATGAGCAAAGGACAGAGCTGCAAATGAGCTTCAGTACCAGACATTTTCCACCATTTTTTATATAGGACGGGGAAGGAAAAATCCTATATTCAAAGCCAGCTGCTAATACACCTGTGCGCATTCATGTACTAAAGAGAAAAGCAGCTTAAGTACTAATGACATCCAAATTACATCTTTCCTATCTGTAATGTTTATGATTCTTGGCTCCTTTTTAAGAAAAAGATGATGTTAGAGCTTAATCAATAGCATTCTGCTTTAAGAAAGGCTTTCTGAAGCTGAGAAAACTACATATGTTTCGCTTTGAAACCTGCTTGAATTTGAAGAACGATGAAAAGCGTGTGTTTTATTTTTCATGCTAGAGAGGTCGTTGAAATTTCTCAGGAAAAAAAAATCCAACAGCGACTACAAACCACAGCCTTATGTTGCTTTGTTCACGTGCAGAACGGGGCTGAACCCCGGGAGAAGGGCTGGGTGAGCCCACCCGGGACGCAGCTCCCCACGGGCTGCGGGGTTTGCTGCCGAGCAGGAGCACTCATTGAGCTCAGGAAAGCTCAGAAGCCAGAGATGAACATGTCCTCAAGCAATAATAAAATCCATTCCACCAAAAAATTACAGAATCACAGAATCACAGAATCTTCTAGGTTGGAAAGGACCTTAAAGATCATCTTGTCCAACCGTCAACCTGACTGACAAAAATAGACACCCACACAACAAACAAGGAGCATCATCACTAAACCAGACCTCCCAGCACTACATCAACCCGGCTTTTGAACACCTCCAGGGATGGTGCCTCAACCACCTCCCTGGGCAGCCCAAATTACCTTTGGACTCAGTCAGGGCCACACTCTGCTCCCACTCACACGGAGCAGACATCCCTTAGCATCAAACACCACCTTGCTCGGCATTAATGAAGTAGCAAAAGGTGGGTCAGAAGCTCTGGTGGGACGTGTCCATGGCTGCCTGGGGCTGCCAAGGCCACCTCAGCTGCTCCCTCCATGCAGGCAGGAGGCGATCAGTGGCCAACAGGTTATTTGTGCAAGCCATAAATATTAATAAAGGGATTCCTGACCTGACCGCGCTCCAAAGCCTTCATTTGGCTCCTGGTCAGCTCGAGTGACCCTCAGCTGCGGGTGTTTCAGCTCCACATCCCCAAGGGCCTTGAACAAATAATAAGGCCCTTTAATGGATAATTAGCCCTTGGAATTAAAAAATAAAAACAAAAATAAAAATATAAAAATGCACTTCTCCAAAGCAGAACCTCTCTAAAAGAGGGTTTTGGCACAGTCCCAAGCTACAGCAATTCCAGAGTCTCTCCCATTGCAACCAACCAGTTCAACTTTTTTTTTTTTTTAATAAATTCTACAGTGCCAAGGATTTTTCCCATTTCCCAGTGAAATCAGAGGAAATGGCTAAGATAGCCTAGAAGATGCATTTGTTCTCAAGTTAAATGAATGACATTCTTGGACACCAAAGTTCCTGCTGCCCTTAATCCAGAATCTCAGAGGCAGTAACACAAACGCAAGGCAAGGAACCAGAGCGAAGCAGGGCAAGAACATGGTGGGGCTTTAAAAAGAGGCGCTGCTTTTAATGAGCTTTGAAGTTCTGGAGGAGCAGGGCAGTAAATTGCTGGATTGCTTGCACCGTAACTCCAGCTCCCGGATTTGTTCTTAGAAAAGACTGGGGGAAAAAAGATTGCATCAAAGAAACCTCAAGTGAAACAGCATTATTTGCCAGAGCCTCAAGAGGCAGAAGACTAATAAAATTTTGCAAAGCACTCAAAAGTGCTAATTGCTTTTTTAGTGCATCTTACAGAGTGGTGCCATTGTAGGGCATCTATGTGTGAAGAACCTGGAGAGGGGCTACACTTTCTGAGAGCTTCTGTCGAGATTTTTCAAAAGATGTTTATTTCAAGGAACAGCTTGTGTACTCTAGACCTTGGCTGCAATTTTGTGATCCTGCTTCTCTGTCTTCCCTCCTGATGTTAATAAATAAAAGTTCTTTGATTACAGCAATTGGAGGTTTGAGATGAATTTGGGCTGTAAGGAATATATTGTGCTTTCCTTGGAACAGAGAGCACAAGAAATGCACTGGTTCAGGGAATTACTGAGAGGTAAAATCTCAGACCTGGGAATATCCAAGCTCAAATTCACCCCGGCTCAGAGTAAACAAGACACTGTTCTCATCACTTGGCTTGAATTGTCAAAATAAGACCTATTTTGATGCACAAGAGTCCAAAGAAAACATGCCTCATCCCAAACTCCAAATAAACGCTCCGCTTTGATAAACCAGCTGGCTCAGACCAGAAAGGGGTTATTTATCAAAGCCAAGTGTATTACTCGGGGAGCATGACTCCTTCTGGCATTTTCTCTCTGGTAAGACATGGCACCAGAGCTGGTTTTCAGGGTTGCCACTCTCCCACCCGACACGAATGCTGAGGGAACAACGTTGAGACACCACTATTTACAGCTGGATTGATTTCTGTACAGACAGAGCAATTGCATCTCCAATCAATTTGAATGGAAACCACAAATGCTCAGTACCCTGGAAAAAAAAAAATAATCGAGGTACTCAGGTTCCTTTATATAGACTTGTCCAAACATAAGATTTCAAGTAGCATTCGGTTTTGACATTGAAATAGTCAGATATTAAAAAAGGCCTCCCAAGGAATAATAAGAGAGCTTGGCAAAAGGCACACGCTGCGAAAAAAATGAAGGCCGTTTCTTAACCAGAGTCCACATGTTATCCAGCAGTGATATACCAGCAGTATAATCTTAATTAGCCAATAAAAGTTTTTAGACAATCTGTCTAGACTTTCTTTTGCTTGAATATAAAACTGGCTTTAAAAGAAATATATAAACAGCAATGAAAAGTCAATGAAAAGCCGTCAAAAAAAGCTTCCTGCTGTTTCACATCTGCACCCTGCACTCTGCTTAAAACATGATCATTTAAGTGAAATCCTTCGGGTTTTTTAAGCAGAAAAGTTGTTATATTTGAGATTACCGCACTGCAAGCCCACAGTCAGCTCCTGACCTGCCAATGTAGAACGTGACCAGAGGGTATCGTTCCTCAAAAGTTCTGATCAACACAGCTCAACACGGGCCTTCGTCTTGAGGAAGAGGAGCTATTGGAAATAATCATAATTGAGTACAGACAAATCCTGAGAGAGCACCAGGCTCAGTCCCACGTGCTTGAAATGGTCTTTGCACTGATTTGGTAAAACCACTGATGCCACGAGGCTGGGGTTTAGGTAGAGAAGACCCCGTTTTCCAGCAGATCCAGCATTTGACCGGCTGAAGAAAACTCTTTTTGACTCAGCAGAGAGCAAGAGAAGCTGCTTCTCCTGCTCTGCTCAACCCCAACCTCAGCCCCATCCTGGGGGAATCCATACAAAGCATACAAATCTTGAAACACCAAAGGGAAAGGAAACAGAACAGCCTGCACAATAAACTCCATGTGTATATATATATCTATCTATTTCTTCCCAACATCCTGGCTGTACATGTCTACCATTTAAAACGCCGTATTGCAGTTTGTATTTTCAGCTCAGGTATCTTGTTGAATATACCAGAGCAAATTGTCTAGGTATTTCAAACTCTGCCTTGATAAATAACTTTCCCAGGAATGTGTAAGGGTATTTGATAAATAACTTGATAAATAACTTTCCCAGGAATGTGTAAGAAAAGAGTAGGAACTCCATTGATCATAATTTACTACCTGCTATGATTTAGCAAAGCGGGGTACATATTACCCAGTTCGAGTGACTTTCTCCTCTCATTGATCTTTTGGGTTTTTTAATACCCCAGGGAAGCTGGGCTGGGAAAGGCTTAGAGAGCTCCAGAGACGGACCAGGGGATATTTTTGGCATGCCCTGAAGATCACTAGCAGCGCATGAAAGCCATCTTCCAGGAGTGTGAAGGGTTCAGGGCGTTTGTCACCCTCCGTTGTCTGAGGAAGGATAAGGAAGGGAGAAGGCAGGGGAGGGCGCGTGATGGAAGAGGCATCTTAGAATTATTTATGTGCTGCTACTCCCCCATGGCTATGAAAGCTGTTCTTTGCATTAGCACAAAGTGAAAAGGGACTGTGAAGTATGGAAGGTACAAGATGAGGCAATATTTTGTATTTCCTCCTGGGATGCAGGATTTCAGTGACAGAAACTGGAATAACTTACTGCAGTCGATTATACATTACCCTTCAGATGCAGGAATGTATTTAGAGCTGGTCCCAAATGAAGCCCCAACAAATTCATCCTGCTTTGCAAAGCAGACATATCCCATGGGAAAATCTCAGTGTAATCACAATATTTCTATTTTCCATGGGGAAAGTCAAAATGACAGCAGGGGCTTCCTCTGCAGAAGGTTTGTATGAAATTCATTTTATTCCTTCAGGAAAACTGACAAGATGCTTCTCACCACACACTGGAATAGGCACTGTAGGCGGAGGCGAAATGGGAGCCAGGATTCACAGGCTCCACTTTCCCCTCCCGGGAAGGCTGGGAGGCAGAAAAAAAGCCTAGTGAGGAGCAAAGGCACTCACATGGGATCCTCTGGGAAGGCTGGTTTCACTGTCCCCCCCGGCAGAAAAAATGGACTTGGGGAAAAAATTCTATCTTATCTCCCAGAAGTCTTAAGTTTTCACCATCAAAGTCAAGTCTGTTCCTGAAATCCTTAATTTTTTTTGGTGAAACAAATGTAGTTTTTCCACCCCACTCTTTATGGCAACTCTTCCTTACCCATAGACTTTTTTTTTTCCTGCCATGGCTCAATCTTCCCAACCCCAGCCACTTCTATCAACCTTCATTTTGTGGCTTTTCATCTCTCCTCCTGATCCTCATACCTGTCTCGCTGCTTCCACAGACTTGTTCCTTCTTTTCATTGCTCAGTAAATCTCTGCTTTCCTCCAACTCCTCCCCAAAACAACACCAGCTTTTGCACTTCAAAAGGACCTTCTCCTTGAGCTTCCTAATGCACGTTAACATGCTCTTTGTCCCTTCCCCCAATATTTTCACCACCGTTTATCATCAAATGTCTATGTTTCCCAGAAGATGGACACAGAAGAAACATGAATAGTTGTGCTTCAATTCTGCTCCAAACTCCTATCTTCACCCAGAGGAATGGACTACCCATGAGATGCAAAAAACCTTCCAAAGAACAGACGAAAAAGCCTGGACTGGGATGAATAACCTCCTAAATCTGCACCAAACCAACTTCTTCACCTCTGCACCACGGGGCACGTACACTGCAAAATGCAGGAGCGTTCCCAGGGGGTGTCCAAAGGTACCAATAAAAATATAGGCTCAACAATATTTGTCTCAGCTATGAAGTAACAAGGATTTAACCAATCACTTGCTTTCAGCTGATCCACGTGATACTTTTCAAATAACCACAAAAGCAACGTTTTATTAAATTTGGGGTAACATTTTTAAAGGATGCTGGCAGTTATTTGTTTAGTAACAAGAATTGCCCGTTTCAATTTTATTCTGTCCTTGAAATGCAATCTCCATATGTTCAACAAATGCCATAAAAAGGCAGATATTTATCACTAAAGTGACTTATGCTATAACGGCGACAACAGCCTGCTCCAGCTCCCCAGCAATACCCCACCAAGGACCCAGCTGTGAGAGCTCGTTCAGGAGGACAGAGCTCCTGCCCGTATCAGTGTGGAACTGCTCTCAGAGTCCACATAAGCAGACGCGGAGGAAATCATAATGTCATATCTTTACCTCCTTCTTTCTCCCCAAACTCTATTTTTATTGATTTTTCCTGAGTGTGTTTGAGAGGGAGGAATTACTCAGACCCCTGCTGGCTCCATCACAGAATTATAACACTGGTTGGGCAGATGTTCTGATGATGCTGCCGTGCCACCACCAGGGAGGAACCCAAACCACATGCTCCTAATGACCATCGGCTTCATGGCTGCCTTGAGTAAGATAACAGGAGCCCTATAAATCTACACTGAGTATTTATCTTCAAATTATGACAAAAAAATAGGAAAATACATATATCGCATACATAGCAACGATTAGGTATTTCTTCTTAAATTCAAATTCTTTAATGACATGTTCTGATTTGGTGCCTACGCTCCCTGTGTAGTCAAGAGAGAGAAATAGATGTTTCAAAAGGGCGACTCAGACCTCATCACTCTTGGTTAGCGCGCAGCTGAACGGAGCCAGCTAACGTAGGCCATCTGCTGTGTCGTAGGTAGGAAGACGCCTCGCTGAAGAGATGAAGATTGCTTTCACAATGTTTTGATAACCTAAAAATACAGGCAGGCGCCTCGAGGGTTTCTCAACATCTAAGCCAGGCAGCTGGAGAGCTTTGCCCATATCACAGGGAAGTCAGAAGTCCTATCACCCCCTCAAGGACATCACCCGTTCGCTCCTCTAAATGACATCATTTCTCACAAGTTATTTTAAAAAAGCCACAGCAGCACAGACCATGCACAGAGTAACAGATTTCCTTTGCAAAGATGTGCTTTGTTTTTCCTTTGCTACTGTCAGAAGTACGCTGTACAACTCTAAATGCAACCTGAAACACCCTTGAGCATCAAGTCCAGTGCATCTTCTACCAGAGCAGTTAGAATTAAACAAAAATCCTATTAAACCTGACAGACTGCAGCACACAACACAAGTTGGTACAACTTTAGAAAGCAATAACGATTTTTCTGAAATGGCAAAACATTTCTTATTTGACAAAACATAGGAAGGAAAATAATAGATTTAATAAAGTTGTTATTTAACATAACACCACTGAATACCAAAAGGGACAGACACATAGATATTTGAGAAAAATAGAAAGAAAAATGAAAACCACCTGAAGTGCTGGGATATAAATGACTTGATTTCATTAGTGGTTTATATATTTATTTCTGCTATATTCGAGCCAGACAACAGGCTCTCAAGCAAATGAATAAAGGCCATTCCCATCAGAAAGTACAATCATTTAACACAGCCAAAGACAAAGGGACAGCTCCACGCTGCTGCCTCTCCATCCCCCTGAGTCTTCCATCCATCCTGCGGACACTGAGACACCCACCAGGGAGAAAAGCTCCAAAGGGACTGGTTGCAGGACCAGCAATTCACTGGGAAAACTCCATAAACCTCAAACCATGCCCTATACCCTCAAACTCCATAAACACCCTGGGGTCTTTGACCCTCCCGAGAGCTGAAGACCTCTCACATCTGAAACATGTGCTAAACTCCACACTTGGACAATGGCTGGTTTTCTGAGGCTGGCTGTTGGGCTGCACTTCAAAAAACATATTTATAGACCAATTTTTCAACACGTAAGCTCTAACTGAAACACTGGAGAGCGTTTTGGCCCCTTGGGTTACAGCAGAGGAGGATTCAAGGAACACAGTTTGCAAAACGCTATTCCTTCGGTTAAAAAAATAAATTTATTAATAAATAAATTTATTTCTGTCCACCGCATCACGGTGGACAGAACACCTCATCCCACCTCCTTCCAAAGCAATGACTCACTCCAATGAATATTTGAAGAGTGACTCTGTTAGAAGTTGGGTTATGTTAGCTGCCAGAAAGAACAGAAATCATAGATCATAAATTTTGGGCATCACTAGACAATGTGTGGTATCGTGCATTGCCAAATGTGCTAAGCTTCTCTAATAAATCATAAGTATTTGTCATTTAATAACACAGCCAATGCAATCTTTGCCCACCACAGTGCAACCCAGTTCCAACTGTTTCACTAGCATCAGTAGGACAGAGGTTTCAGTCCCAGGATTTTGACGGAACAGTTGGGTGACATTCACTAACTTTTTCACCTCCCTTTCTCATTCTTGGGCTTTTTTTGAACTGGGGTTACGTTGCAACCTAACTGCTCCTTGTAATGAGTATTCTAAACCCATTCAGTAGGGCTTTAATGGATCAAGGGAAAAAAAAAAAAAAAAAGAGCTTTCATGAACATCAGAATGCAAGGCGAAAAAAAAAAAAAATCAGGATTTTCTACTTGGCAATAGGAACCAGGACTCTATTTGAGACACACAGACAGAACAGTCTCCTCTTCCTTCTTAAAATACAGACAGTTGTACAACTCCCTCGTAGCAATGATTTAACTCTCTCATGTTACCCAGCACTAATTTGTGCTAATGGAATTCCCAACAGACAGCATAAAAATTAAGTTCTATTAGAAAAATGCAGATGCAGGATCGTAGCAGGCAGTGGAACAGACCTAGAGGAGCCTACAAAAACGCTGTGTGAATCACCGCGGGATGATACAGCAGCTCTTGGCTTTTAACAGTGTCAGCTTCCACAGAGGAAAAGCGCTGAATTAGAGCACCATGTCAGGATGCACCACATGGAGGGTTTCACAGACAGTACCACGAGATGATTCAGATCACCCAAAAACCTGAATCAAAAGATTCAGATCTTTTTAGAAACAGAAGTCAGGGTAGAAAACAAATACCAAAGCCTTAGGAAAAGCTGTTATATTTTCACATTTAGGTGGCTGAAGAGGTATAAAACAGTCTTTGCTACCAATAACAAACCCATAGGAAGTATTTTCTGTAGGAAGTATTTAATTGTATGTAGCTAATTTGTAAAGAAAACAAGGCAATAGGAGATTATACAGTTAATGCATGGATTCATCTGATTTAGGTGGAGTGACACTTGCTAGACATAAGGGCTGTGTGTCTCATACAGGTACATACGTGTGTGTACATATGGCTTGTACTAAAAATATACTGAGAAAAATGAGATAAAGAGAGAATTCAAGTTTAAATCAGAGGGTAGAAAAGAAATCCTGTTCAGTATCACTGCTGGGAAAAAAAAAAATCTACTTATGAGGGTAAAGAGAACGTTTCATAATTTCAGGGATTTCTTCTTTGCCCAGAAAATTAATGTTTTTTGATGTTGCCTCTGTTTCTGAGGAAATTCAGCTCCTGCAGCTTGTGCATCCAGGCCAGCCCTGCCACATGCAGATGTTCTCAGCCTCACAGAACAGATGTCTGTGCCGCGCTCGAGGATCATGGAGATGGAAGAATTAAAGAAATGAATAGCTCAAAAAAAGTCCTCAGAAAGAAAAAAAAAAAAAAAAACAAGAAAAGGAGAAAAGAAGATAAAGAGACTGTTGCAAGTGTTGTGCTTCCTATGTTAAAGTGGATTAAAGTTTAGTCTGCTTTTTTGTTCTGTCAAGGTGATGATAGCCTTTTAACAAATATGACACTGCAACTAAAAGTCTTCAGAAGAAACTTCAGTGTATATATAATCATATCAGCTCACTGGTACAAGAGCTTTAATCCTTTTTTTTTTTTTTATGTCTTCAGTGCACAGAGAAAGAAGACATGCTTCCAGAAATTTTCTTCTCCAGTCCTTCCCAATGGTTGAGAACATCATCATCTAAATGACTTAATTCTTGGTTTGTAGATTAAGATGCTCTGTCACTGGCACGTTGCTCTGTGCAAGCCTAGTTTGTGCAAACAAGCAGAACTGTGCTCAAAAATCAGCCTCCCTGAGCAGAAATACTGATTTCTGAGGTGGAGTTGGCCGAGGGAGCCAGGCACAGGCAGCAGAAAGAGGTAAAGGTTGCAGCTGTAGGGGTTTGAGGGACACGGCACCCCTGCCTTAATGTGGAGACAGCACCACAGTCTCCACAAGCACAGCAGCCAGGGTACTCGTCTGTGAAAATGGGTGAGTTTTGGAGAGAAAAAGATGAATAAATGTACACTATGTCTTTCATTTATCTGTTAGGAGGCATTCAAGTGGTCTTTTGCTAACGACTTCAATATATATATTTCTTACAGATAGCAATTAACCTTCTGGTACAGATTAATCTTTAAAAAAAAATCAAAGATGAATTAATCTTTGAAATTCAAGTATTCAGTAGTTTCATTAATAATCTGAAATTGTCCTTTAGATTTTCCATAATTAGCCCATTCCCCTAATTTATTAATCCCACAGACTGCAGAGCATGTTTCAAATCCTCATCTCCTGCCACAATGACATATTCAAACTCGCTTGAAGTACTCATAATAGAAGTCACTTTGTGAAAAATTATTAACTCAAAGGATCAAGCAAAGTCTTTATATACTAGAGCATATTTGAAAACGAAGCAAGGATAGCACTTTCTACTCATCCTCGCAATTCCTAAGATCTTGGCTGAATCAGAAACAAGTCTGGATAAAACACTGAATTTAGGATAATTAGCTGCTCCAGATTTGAGGCCAAAGATAATAAACACGCTGGTACCTATGGACTAAATCTTCTTTTCTGCCCAAACACCCTGATGATGAGATACAAGGCAATTGTCTGTGAGCTAATAAAGACTGCTTATTGCTGGTGTGTCTCAAACTAACGACCTCTGCTCTGGGGCTGTTCCTGCTGCTGGCAGATGCTTCTGGTCCTATGGGGCCACGTAGGGGAGAAGCAACACCGAGACCCTGTTCTGACACCTCTCCCAACTCTGTCCTGCTGATTAAAAGGGTGATGGGGGACAGGAGTCAGGCCAGCTCTGAAATCCCTCCAGCCTCGAAGGACTTAGTGCATCCCCCCTTTGCACTAGGCTACAGAGCTCATTGTGCCACCACTTTGTCTACATGTTTAGGTCCCTGCTGGGGACATCTCCTGGGATGGAGACTGGGAGCAGCAGCTCTGCCCGCACATGGATCTGGTGGTTCTGCAAAGCCTTGCTGCAGCCTGGCTGGGTTCTGAGCTCTGCAACCTCACAACCACCCTCAACCACAACTCTCAACCCCACAGCTTCCAAGTAACTTCTTCCCCAGATCTCATATCAATTTCCCCTCTTCCAGTTTGAAGCCATCACATCCAAGCCCTGAGCAGGGCCTGAACACAGCAATTCAATGGACACGGCTTTAAGCAGAGCACAACTCCTCCTGATGAACATCACATGTTTTAGCTACCTGGAAAAACCTCAGAGTCTGTCCTCTGAGCTGGGAATCATGGAACGGTTTGGGTTGGAAGGGACCTTCAAGACCGTCCAGTGCCACCCCCTGCCCTGGGCAGGGACACCTCCCACCAGCCCAGGTTGCTCCCAGCCCCCTCCAACCTGGCCTTGAACCCCTCTAGGGATGGGGCAGCCACAGCTTTTCTAGGCAACATGGGCCAGGCTCTCACCACCCTGACGGCAAGGAACTTCTTCCCCAGATCTCATCTCAATCTCCCCTCTTCCAGTTTGAAGCCATCACCCCTCATCCTATCACTACAAGCCCTCATAGAAAGTCCCTCTGCAGTTTTTCTGTAGCCCCTCCTCAGGTACCAGAAGGTCACAGAAGAAGAGAAGAGGCAATCTACAGCCTCACTGATTTCTAGAACTAGGTCTTTTGACTAAGGAAAAAACTTCCTCCCACTGCTGTTGCATTTCTGTTGCTTCTGGCACGAGTTTTCTAATTAGCATGGCGTTTTGATTGGCACCCCAAGCACCACGTTAATCTACTCGCACGGCAGCAGCAGCAGGAACATCACGAGCGTGGTCTCCATCCTTTCCTCCCCGTCCCTGCCGTGACACCACGCCGTCCTCGGCTGCTCTTGCCAACCTACTGCATAATTACACACCTTGGCTGGGCCACAGATATTTGGACCCATTTAAATACATTTAATACATGAAGCACCTGGTCTTGGCAACACCCCTTTATCTCGTGAAAGCTCCTGTCCCTTCCGTTCCTCATTAGAGAGGGCTGTTCACTCCATGCATTCAGACACACGGCTCTTGACCACTGAAACATTTTTAAATAGACAGATCAAGGAGCTACTAACGACACCGCAGCCATGAGTCAGTAAAATTATTGCTTCTCCAGGAGGGCTCCTTCCAACCCTGCTATTACAGCAATCACCTGACAGCCTGGTTAATCACTTCTTCTGCATAAAACGTCCCCAAGGAGGCACAGCCACATCAGGCACCAGGAAAGCAACGCCCCCCCCCCCCAGCATCGTGACCCACATCACCCTGCATGCAAAGCTGGTTTAAGAAGGGTATTCTTTTGGTCTTATGCTTTATTTTTTTTGAAGGACATTGAATTACATGTTGACTACATGAACTGCTCTTATTAATTTAATTCTACAGAAGGTCTATAAAATGATACAGTATTATTCAGCCAGAGTTTGTCCTTGGCACAGAGAACACATTTCTGGTATGATTTTGCAACAGTGGATATTTGCAAATAAAGTAAATTTTAAATTATAATGAACACTGGCATTTGTCACTTCCTGCGGTATTAAATCCAAGCCCATTTTCTTTAATACCACATAAATATGCATTCGACTGAACAAGACGAATTTATGCAAATATAGGTTCCTTCTGCGATATCAACATAATGAAACAATTCTGGATTCCCATCTCTAAAGCCCCTTTTTCTTTTAAGCTCGGCCGCTTTCTCCGCTCACTCCTTGGGTGACGCTGCCCACAATGACCCAATGCTGTGGAACCAGCTCTGCAACACCCAAGGAGCTGAAACCTCTGTCGGAGCAGTGCCCATCCCCTCCTGGTCCTTCCCTTTCATGCACTCACTAACCCAGCTGGTGATTCATGGAATTGAGTGACCCGTGGATTGCACTATGCTGGTTTTATTTAATGCAATGCCAGGGCAGCTACAGGGTGGGAGATAATGTAAGTTTGTTGGGGAAAACCATAAAGAGCTTATTCTTGTGCAATGATGAGGGGCTTCTGATCAGGATATATCATTGAAGGCTTCTGGAGATGGGCTTTGCATGTATCACCAATAAGGAATGACATCTTTCACTTATTTTTCCTTACCAGCAGAGGATTCAACTTCAAATATTTAAATCTCCAAACCTTGATGATTCTGGATTGCAAATCAGTTTGTCATGGATTTATACCTCTATTCCCTGAAGTGCCATCTAAAGTCCTCCTACATTGTGGCAGCTCTGGGGAAATTTAGAACTATTTACCCTGAAGAAGAAGATACCAGGATAAGGGTATGAGCATGCTGACATGGCAGTCACACCTTCACGACAGGTCTGCTCTATGTTCTGTACCAGAACAGGAAAACAAGCTGTAAAAATTAGAGATTTCTATCAACAAATTTATGATGGTTTGACTCAATAGCATAAGCCTGACTCAGCACAAGACACAGCATCTCCCTGTCCTCTTGGAGCATCTCTCATGGACACTGGCGTTGTCCAACACCGTTTGGCCTTCTTGGGACACCACTAAATGAAACCAGTAACAAGCCAAATGCGATGCCTCACACCACAGGTCTGATGTGCCTCGCACCACCCCGCTGATTGCGTTGCCTCCATACCCCTGGTCAGTAATCTTTGAGCCTTCAGGTAAAAGATTATGAATTTTCTCAACTGAATCACTCAAGAGACATGCGAAAGAAAAGCAACACAAATCAGACAGCGATCTGAAAGGTGAACAGCAACAGCGCGACACAAGTCAATGTCTGGTAACAAACAGTCTTCACAGAATTGCTAGCTGCAGAGAGATAAAAGCTCAGCATTTTCAAAACTGTCGTCTACCCATGTCAACATAACATAATGCCATCCAGAGGAATAGCAGGAACTTGATAAGATTCAGGATTTTTCTATTTTCTCCAGAAATGATTGAAAAGCACTAAGGTTTCAAACTCTCTGAAACTCCATAAGCGATTTAGGAATGAGAGTATCTAGGAGCCATTACAGAGGCATTGCAAAGACCTGGAGCACCTTTAGAATCAAATACACGTTCCAGAAAAATAATGTAACATTTGGTACAAAATAACATTCATTACTTCTATAGCGTTTTCTGGAGGGAGGACGGGCGTTGCCTACCTGCCTCTCTGGAAATTTGCATGAAGGACTCGACTCCTTTTTCTCCATAATTCCCTTCAGATGCCAAAGTGGACACATAATTCCATCCCAAAGCTTTCACAATGTCCACCATTGCTTGTGCTTGGAAGGAATCTGGAGGAACCACACGTGAGAAGAAATCATAGCGCCTGTCATCAC
Organism: Calidris pugnax; assembly: GCF_001431845.1. Lineage (NCBI taxonomy): Eukaryota > Metazoa > Chordata > Aves > Charadriiformes > Scolopacidae > Calidris > Calidris pugnax. The sequence goes on from NW_015090880.1 coordinate 1,236,564, forward strand.
TCAACTCTGGTGCAGTTGAGGCATAACTGATTTGTGGGATCTGTAGAAAAAAATAATTTCTGATAAATATACATATTCATATACTCATTGCACTTCTTGCAGCAGTTAGCTAAAGCAGTTAGCTTCAGCTGAGCCTCGGTTCATCTGCGTTGCATCCATCTATAATTCTCCACCATGTTCCTTTACAACGTACCAGTCAAAGAAACAGTCTTTTCATCGACTTCAAGTCACACACACAAAAAATCATTAATCAACAGAAAACGACTGTATACGTGCACATTCATAATTGTTTCCCCTTTCAGGCAATCTTAATCAAATACAGCACACACAAACCATTTTTCTCACTCTGTCCTTTTATTGGAGTTCTGGTTTTACTACCATCAGGTTATTTGGGATCCTGAACACAACCGAGTTTCCGTCTCTACCTCTCACCGCTGGCTGAAAGCCAGAAGGAGCCTTCATCCCTTTCTGGAGGATGAAGAAGCTCTTAAACATTAAACTGCAACTCCAGGTTTAAACAAAAGGATGTTTATTTTTGATTCTTTCTGATGAAAAAGATTGTCAAGATTGCTGAGCACGGACATCTCCTTCCCACAAAGAGAACCTGGCCAAGGTTCAGCCGGGCATGCTCTAGTGCCCAAGATTACTGGTTTGTGGTGGGGTGCTGGGTTTTTTTTGGTTTTGTTTTTTTTTTGGTTTTGTTTTTGTTTTTGTTTTTTTGTGGTTGGACTCGATGATCTCCGAGGTCCCTTCCAACCACTATGATTCTGTGTCCTAAGACCCTGCCTGCCCACAGCAAACCAGCTCTCGCTGTTCCTCCTCACAGCAGAGCACGACGGAGGCTGATGGTACTTGCTGTAACAGGAGCACAGAACATTGTTCAGGGCTATTTTCTCCTTGATAACAAAGGTCCCTAAGCAGTTATCAGGCTGACAGTATGTTAATCCCCAAACACATTATGCAATTGTTTGAGTAACAGTCTGGGACTGTTCCTTAAATTAAGGAACCTGCCATAATTCTCACTTGAGATGCCAAGGAGGGGAAAAAAAAGATTTGCAATATACACAAACATGATCATATATAATGATTTGAGACTTCTAGACTGCAGAAAGGTCAGTATTTCATGCCTCAGTACAAGCATCTTCTGCATTCTCATATTCTGCCTCTGCACAGCATTCCTACAAGTATTTATTAGCTCTTCTGCCTTCTCAGAAGAATAAACATTATATTTCCCCAGGCTCCACACTGCGAAGGGCTCGGCGCCGTCGGTTCCCACAGAGGTCAGTAGCAGACAAGAGCAAATGCAGTATTTCTACAGAATCTGCCTTGTATCTGCACATCTGCATGGACAGACCAACTTCTACAGCAGAGTAAAAACAGACCCATGAAGCAAAGGACCCAGCAGATAAGAGAACTTACCCAAACCATCCATCATTATTAAATACCCCAACGCTTGTTGAGACGCGTTCCTGTGTCTAAAGGCAATATCTACTGTTTTCTTATAAAGCATAACAAACCATTACACGTGACTTAATTAAGATTTGATTAACTTAATTCAGTGTCATCCTTGAGCCAACCACGGCTCGTGGTCGCTCTTGCCCCTGCAGGACCCCTGAGCAGGGGGTGGGCTCAATCGGGGCCCAGGACCATCCTTGCTATGAATTATTAAACCTAAATAAACACTTAAACTTCCAGCGGGTGCTGGGGCTGTCACTGTGGATGCTGGAGAACTGACTCCCCCATCACTTGGCACAGTTTTTCCTTTGGATGCGACGTGTCACTCCTTTGCACCGATTTAGACCCAGCGTGGTGGCTAATCAAGCTGAAAGCTGGGATGCTCTGGGTTTTTAATGCAAGGCAGCAGCCTCCTCAACAAAGCCTTGCCAGATTTGTTTTAGATCTGTGGCTTCTGGACAGCACGTCGCCTGCAAGACCTTCCAGTGCTTCAGTCACAGAAAATTAAAAAAGTTAAAATTGAGGCTGCGGGGAAGAACCCAGCATGGCGTTGACCACTGGTACATGATTTACTGGCTCAGGATTTCGCCTGGGGGCCAGCAAAGCTTGGGGACCACTCTCAAAGACAAATAGATCGATTACACCAATTTATCAGGGTTCTTTATTTTTAATCTACCTTAGGGATGACTTTCAGCTAACACCAACCACTGCGGCTGCACAGGAAGAGCTGGGCACCCTGGCCGTCAAAAATAATTGAAATTCCTAATTTGTCTGTGCCTGCAATTGCTCTTGTAATAAATGACTGGTGACATTTTAGGATCGCTCTCTTCTCATTTGTACAAAGCAGCTAACGGAGCTTGCTCAGCTGCTTATCAGCTTAATTCATCTATTCATTGGATGGTATTATATTAAGTGGAACAGTTAACCAGGCTGGCTTTATGGGTGCTGTTTACCCGTTATTAATTAGACAAGCATCAGGTTCACAACACACAGTCCCACACACAGAGCCGCGCTGATAGTTGAGGGCTGCATTTTTAGTTATAAATAAAAGAAAGGGTGAAAAATGAATTTTTACCCAGGGCAAGTGTTTGTATTCCAACATGCCAACAACTGCTTTTTCAACTGAAAATCAAAAGGAGCATATTCTGCACGTGTACAAAAAGCAAAACTTCTACAGAATTTGCTCCATTGCTTATATTACTAAAGAGACTTTTTGGTTTTTTAGTCTTTCTCCTCTGCCCATAAAACACTAAGCATTTCTGGCTGTTTCAATCACTTGCAGTATAAAAAGCACATATTGGGAGTTTTTACCAACATTTCCTACAGGATACCTAAAAGTAACATGAAGCTTTATGTATGAGGAGTAGAATTTTCATAAGATTTTGTCCAAATACAGGGAGAAAAGTACTTAAATGGATACAATATAGATTGTAGAGTTCAACTTTGTCCAGTATGTCAGACACCTATGAAAGATGTTTTCCCTTCCCACACGCCTCCCCACACACGCAGGCAATATCCCAGATGTCCAAACCGAACATCTGTTTGCATCGGCTAAAATTTAACAATTTGGCATTTCTCCTTCTCTTCCCTTTTTAACGTTCACACCCAATTGGATGTGGACAAACATCCCATTGACTCAGCTGGAAACCTTTCTCCTGTGCTTCACACCGCATGTTCCTCTCCGTTACTGCCTTGTTTTTACTGAGAGTGACTTCAGTTTGGGAAACACAACTCCAGTCACAGCCCCATGGCCAGGCTCCCTCTCCTCTCAAGATCTCTTCACAGGGCTTACGTTCATCACACCAACATCCAAAGGACAACATTCCCTGCTGCTGTGTGCTGATGGCTGCTCACTGGGTAACCCACAGACACGCACCCTCAGCTCCTGCCAACAATGAAGTGCACTTGAAAATAAAAATGCACTGATCTAATTCATCAAGACCCAACCCCAAGTTGGCCAAAGTCATCCAACTTACACACTAAATGGCACTTAAATAAAAAGGTCTGCATTGCCCCTTTCCTATAGCTTTGCCTGTTTTTACAAGTCTTCAAACACATCACTCCCCTTAAGCCATGCTCATTCTCGTTTTGGTGCCACAAAGGTCCAGGTTGAGACATCACATCCTGCTGCCGTAGGAAGCCCTGGGACGCCAACAAAGCCAGCAAACATTACAGTGACTTCATGTCAGGATCACAGCACAGTATTTTAAAAGAGGCTGGTTTGTTGTTGTTTTTTTTTAATTAACCAGATAACTATTTTCTGTCTCTTTTTCTTTCATTTTGGTAAAATCTGCTTGTCATTGGTCTCTCACATTGAAAATTTCAGTTTAAAGCCTCAGGTTTTCTCTTCCATAGCATTTTCCTACTTTCTGTTCTGAAACACGTTTGGAACATCAAAAAGCTCCAGGGAATTACAGCTGCTCTCCAAATGGCTGTAACGTCTTGGCAGAAGAGTTGTGATCCATAAAGCTCAGGGGATAAAAATCCCCCTGGCCCTTACGGAGCGAGGCTGGGAGCGGGAAAAGCCTGTGCTCCTCCCTCATGTGTGGAGAAGCAGCATCTTTCCTGAGAGCCTTCACCACCAGAAGACACTCGGAGCTTTCTGAAGCTTTCCCAAGGCCACTTGGGTGTTGGCAGATGAGAGGGCAGATCACCCGGGTGGGAGGAAGATTTTCCTGAAGGCGATTTTCGTGTTTACAGGACGATGGCAAACACCCCAATCCGAGCGGGAAAAGCCTGTGCTCCTCCTTCATGTGTGCAGAAGCAGCATCTTTCCTGAGAGCCTTCACCACCAGAAGACACTCGGAGCTTTCTGAAGCTTTCCCAAGGCCACTTGGGTGTTGGCAGATGAGAGGGCAGATCACCCGGGTGGGAGGAAGATTTTCCTGAAGGCGATTTTCGTGTTTACAGGACGATGGCAAACACCCCAATCCGGAGTTCTACACGTCGCTTCCCTGGCTGATGTTCTGATTACACTGAGAGTCAATGATTAATGCCGGGAACGTTGCATTAGTCAGTGATTAATTAATGTTAATTTATTTTTAACATTGAACATTATTCTTCATTTATTTAATTTTCTTCTGTTAATGAAAAGCTCTCTCTGGGTGACACTTGGCTGTCTTGCTTGAAAAGCCAGGCCTGTCTGTGAGCAGCTGCACCAAAAGCCACAGCAGAGAACACTCCAAGGACCAACACGTCCCTCTGATGGTCTCCTAAGTCACTCTGTGCAACATCAAACATCAGCCAACAACAGGTCCAGAACTGTGGATTCCAGAGTAAAAAGCAACCGAAATACTAACTTGTTCCAATCCTCCATTTCAAACTCATTTTTTGTTATCGCCTCATCCCATGTCCTCGTCCCCTCATTGTTCTCTAGACCCTTCTTTTCAAGCAGAACAAGAGAAAGCGGGGAGGTCCTCACTAACACCCAAGTGTCTCAACTGGAGACACACACGAGACCCAGTGCCAGGAGATGGCCCAGCTCTCTCCAGAGCTGGGGGAACTGCCAGCACATAACAATTGCACCATAACACTAATTATTGCTGCTCTGCTACTTCCAACGGGAGTGAGCCAGGCCACCGTCTCCTCAGTAACCTATTAAAAGATTAATAAAATGGTGCACCTGAACCCAACTCACCAAGTGACAGTAGTCAGGAAACTTCAGAAAAGGCAATTTCCCTAAGAACCGCGCGCAATTAAGATAATGCATGAGTATACCTGTTGAGATATTAATGAGCTCCCACCAGGGTAATATTAAGTTCACAGTTTGCTGCATTTTTACTTTCAGTTTCCTATTAACTTTTACTGATTTGACTTCCTGACAATAGACAAAAAAAAAAAATCAAATACCCCACTTCGATAAAACCTCTTGAACTCATCTTACGTGGCAGCGCGGTGTCAGTCTACACAAACTGCACATTCCTGCCAATGACTTAAGTTTACAGAAATAAGATGCCTGAAGACTTTTCCCTTGGCTGCAAAACCCTTTGGTGGGAACTGATGGATGACTAACAATCTCCAATCTGTTTAGGTCTCAGCTTTTATTCGTGTAGAAATTTCTCATGTCAGGACTTAATCATCAGTTAGTACAACTACCCTTTTTTCACCATTTACATCTCAAATTGCATAACAAACAGCTTCAGCATCCTGTGAACTGCATGTAATTGTTTTCATTGCCTGGAATTAAAATTATCTGAAGTTTCTAACTACACGTTTTCTCTGGGCAAAACTCCTCTACATTTTCACAGTGTTCTGAACAGGAAGAAAATGTTACCCGAGATACAAAATAGGATGAGATTATGACTCAAAACTGGCAAGGATAATAGGAATGAATCTTTCTGCCCATCCCCACTTGGCTGGAGGGGGAATGCAAGCTCACTCCACTTCTCAGGAGCTGGTGTCCGTGGGGTGGTCTCACTGGCCAGCACACTGATGGGGGGGCGGGGGGTGCAGATAACAAATAATATCTCTGCATTTTGTTCTCCTCCTCTCCAGCCCTTCCGGAAACTAAGCACCATTAAATCAGTAGCTTTAGGTAGATTTTTCTGGCGGTGTCAATCAAGCAGCAGGTGCCCTATTTCTGTCCTGAAAGGTGCATACAAAAACAAATATGACTGCAATTCTTGCTCTGGGGCTCTTAAAAGACTAGGGAATAATATTCCCAACAGTCTTAGGTAATGATAAGAACAAATCCTTTCTAAAGTGCTTTGATAATCCCTCCTTATTATGTTTCATGATGAAATTTTAGACGTAGTGCTTTTCAAGCTGATTTTTATACTCAAGAATCAAATGTTGACAATAAGAAAATGAGGCAAAACAATTAATAATAAAAATTTTTTCATGTGGATCAGTTTTAAGAGCAATAGAGAGTATTTCTGCACAGCTCTGCCACAGGCTATAAGGTGTTCACTTATGGCAAACCTGCAAAAGTCAGACCACAGGAGCAAGTTCCTCCGAGCAGTGCACAAAAGCAGCACATCTAAAGAAGGGCATTTGTATAACAGAACATTTTCAAAACCATTAATCTATTTACAGTTCACATCAGTTTCTCTCACTCTGTTTACCAATTACTAAAGCTACCGGTGTTCAAACAAGGTCCTGTTTGCTCACATCACCACCTCTCTTATTTTATCCCACAGTGAATTCCTAATGATGTATTAGAGATCAACACAATCACCTACAAGGGAATTGGATAGATATTTCATAAGGTACAGAAATACAAATATCAACAACATAAAATACAAATGAGAAGCTGAGCCTGGAGGAGAAGTGCATTCAATAAAACAGAAATATCTTCAAGAACAACAAAAGAAACACTAAGAAAATAAACCCAATGAATGATTCATCTACAGGAATTTTGCTTACATTCAAGTTGGCCCGTTCCACCAAGCCTCACCATGCTGTCCAGCTCCCACTACTTGTCCAGAATTATGACTTCAGCTAATGGGTGAATGGATCTTCTCTCAACTTGACCTTAGAGACCACAAGGACTATTAACATGTCCATCAAACAGAGTAAACCCCACTTTCCACAACATTTTAAAGGAGAGATTTTCAGAAGTGCTCAGCATCTCCAGGTGAGGACCGATGTCAGAGCTCCCAAACCTCATGCAATTTCTATTTTTTGGTGGGAGTTTCCAAGTGTGATGGCAAAATTCCATATTTATGGAGAACTAAAGGTGTTCCTGACAAATTGTCAATGAAAAGCTGGATGAGGTCATTGCTGTGTGGACCTCTCGGTATCAGAGAATTCAAGAGTGACAGTGAGAGGAGAATAAAGCAGTGTCAGGAAGGGTAATGGACTGAGAGAACACGGGGAACTACAAGGAGAAGTCATCTGTAATTTCATCTCACCGAGTTGTCGTGCTGCGCAGCACGGACTCCAGCTTCAACACATCATGAATAAACATTAGAAGCTCCACGCAGATTGTGGGGTGGAAATTAAGAGGGAAGGCCAGTCCTATTAAAGGGCTTAGTGTAATTGAAGAGAGCAGTAACAGACCTCAACCAAGCTGCTGGGAGAGCGCCGTGCCTCCGCTCTGCCGCCCAACAACATGGAGCCAGGCGCTGCACCGTCCTGCTTCCAGGGGATGGCTCTGCTTAATCAGACCCTTTAAAATTCACAACTCCTTGATTACCAATATTATAATGGATGCAACCCATTACTGAAACAAACACCTCCAATGCTGCAAAATATAACTGCCACTGGCTTTCTAATTGAATGCATTTATTATTTTTTTTTAATTCATTTCCAACCTGAAAAGAGCATATGAAAGAGCCCATTTCCAGGCACATAAATCAACCTTCATCCCCAGCACAACTGTCATAGCACTAAAGTATAAAGACATCCCGAATAATATTGGCCAGCTGGGAGTATTTTCCCATATCTACAAGGTCTCTCCTGCTTCCTTTTCTAGAATAAGAAGTACTTGTATGAATTACTCCAGAAAAAAAATAATTGTAGCAATTAAGGGAACAATAATTATAGCAATTAGTACTCTCCACATGGCTCACAGGAGCGTTTTATCAACTCAGACAGAAAGCAGGAATGAAAAAAAAATGAATTATAAACACATAATAAAATGAGAGGTTTCCATAAATATGAAATATCCCTATATTTCATCTTGATGACCTGTGCTTAGAACCAGGTCTACTTGTGATAATGATGAGCTTCTGGCGTAGCTTGGGCTTCTATAGCTGCCAAACAGGACATGATCTCTTAGCTTTTAAAGGCTAAAAGATCCTTGGACACATGACGTGAAACCAGGATCCACAATCTTAATAAAAATTTGTCTTAGGATGAAAATAAGCATTTTATCTCCTCACAAGGCTGTATATAATACTGTCCTCCTAATAAATAAGGACATAACACCAGTCTCAATGAGCTTACATGTTGTGGATTAGGAATCATCCATTTATACTTTCACCATGGACACTTCCCTTTGTCTATCCCGTGTGTTGAGGTGCTCAGGCACACGGAGACAGATACCTGTGTCTCCTCAAATGCATTCCAAATGGCTACCACCTACAAATTCTTGTACTGAGTCCATTTATAATGAACCTACAGCCTCATTTCCCTTCCTACACAAGCATAACTGAAACTGTTATAAAATCCTTTTTTTTCCCACGACACTGCCCTCATCTCGGAGCAAGGTTCTCCCATTCCCCCACTGCCACAGGGCAGGAAAAACACTGGAAATAAATCAACTAGAGAAAAAAAAAAAGTCCTATCAGTCACACTTATCCATTATCCAGTAGGAGGTACAAGAGCAAAGTGGGTAGTATAAAGCATGGCTTGTGATTCCAGGTTTTTATCCCTAAGGCAAGGCCACCCACCCACATTACCTTCACATGAAACACGTGGCCATCCAAAACCTGCCCAAAAGCCTTCTGCAAAAGGAGAAGCAAACAAAGGCACGAAGCAGCAATATGGATATAACCTACTTTCCTGAATGTTTTTAAATTCACAGCTCCACTAAGTGCCATTTCTGCAGTTAACAGTCTAATAAGCTTTTCCATGGGCAAAGAGCCTTCTTCATAACCAAGCTCCTTTGAGCAGGGTCTATGATCCAATTCAAAAAGTTTCTGATTCTTAAAAATAATTCATTCAACCCTTTTGGACCAATCTGTGCCAAAAAGCACAGTTCCCCCTGCACTGCTGCTACAAAAATAGAACACCTTTGAGGAAGGCAGAACAGGATTTCAACACCACTGTCAATATTGCACATTGTTTTAGAAATAGGTGAGGCCCAAGTGGAATTCAACCTTCCTTTCACTTTGCGTCCTGTAGAGAATTACCTAAATAAAAATCTCAGCCTACGCTGTAGCTTGGACACAAAAGCTTCATACATATTGAAGACTGCTCCTTTAGAGACAAAAGCATGTTCCTCTGTGTATGTAAAGACGTCATCTTCTTTAACATTTCTTGGCTGGTTTGTTACAGCACACCTGCCCCAACATAAAAAAAAATAGGTTCTTTTTGTTCACGGGTATTCTTCCTGTTTGCAAGGCCATTATCATCTGAATTATTAGTTTTCCCAGTAAATTGTCATACCTTGAGACTTTTTTTTTTGTTTCAAAACATTCCTTGAAAAAAAAAAAATTGCAAAAAACCTACCAGAAATTAGTGTTTGAATTTACACTGAAATGGCAAAAGCCTGTTGGATGCACACTTGCCTGATTTTTGTGTGCAAATTCTTCACTGGGCATAAAGCTGCATTTACGTGATCCTGACAAAGATCACTTCTAAGCAATCACTTCTCAGAAGTAAAATTCGTTTTTATTTATATTATATATATATATTAATTTCTCTTGTTTTAGCTATATTTTGATATAATAATATTACATTCGGAATTCAATTTATTTTATTTTTTTTAGTATTATTATTTCTAGCCCTAGATATCTAAAGATCCTTCTTTACTTGGGGCAGACTCCAAATGCCCCCATCCCTCTGCACGTCACCGAGATGCATTTGTGCATCCCAATTTGTTTTATTTTTTTTAGTATTATTATTTCTAGCCCTAGATATCTAAAGATCCTTCTTTACTTGGGGCAGACTCCAAATGCCCCCATCCCTCTGCACGTCACCGAGATGCATTTGTGCATCCCCTGATGCAGGAGGAGGCACCAGCTCCTTCCCTCAGGCTGGCTCTGTCCTCCCTGACACAGGGATGGGCACAGACAGACAGAAGCCAAAATCTCCCCCAGCTGACACGACACACACAGCCAGGGACAGGGAAATTCTTACAGCTCCCATCTGCAAACAGAAATATTTATCCACTGCACCAGAGAGATTATTGATAATAAAGACAAAGGCACACATACCGTTATGAAACTTCAGCACTTAATATTTTTAAGTGAAATATTTAACTTGTTAAGAATTTTAGCTGGCTTGCCCATAAACTAGCAAGGCCATAAAGCTGTGCTGGTTTGCAGATCTTGGGGATGAGATATGACCAGCACAGCACATTTATATATACTAGTGCATATTCATTGATTTTACAGTATTAACTAGAATATTCCTCCTAGGATACATCAGTTAAAATATCAGTGCTGATCGCCCATCCATTGCAATGCACGAATGCACAGCTCTTCATATTTTAACTCCAGCCCTGATAGAATGAAAGCTTGAGAGCAGCATTAAAATAATAGATGGCACTCTGCTAGAGGTAATTTGAAATCTTAACAAAGCATCAAAGGATCTTGTCTGTTATGAGCTAATACTTCAAGCCAATTTTTAGCTGAACTCACACAAGGTGATGGGAGTACAGGGACCCTATCACCTTTCTAATGGCCACATTTTTGTAATCATATGGTACAACAAAGCTGCTTATGCAGCAATAGTCTTTTCAACCTCATGCTGTGATTTAAATTCAGCTTACAAATAGCATATATGGATATTCTGTCACACTTTTATCCCATGACACACCACAGCATCTAAATCATAATTGCAAAGATATTATATGAAAGAGAGAGCATGAACAGCTTCAGAAGAGGCATATTCTGTATTTCTCAAGTTTATGCTAAAGCTGAATCTGCTTTGGGGGTTGTTTATTTCTATCACAGCCCAAGAAAGCAGAAGGGTTACCTCCAGCAGATAGAGCAGGCAATGGTATTTCAAAGGGGAAAAATCAAGGTCTGCCCATTAAATGCTACAGATAACAAAATAACTGGTGTCAGAAAGCCAGCTGTATTTGCACCACATTGCTGAGAGTCAGATGAATGTCTGTCTAACCCACCAGGCACTCGGGCAATGGGAGAGGGTGCTCTCTCAGACAGCGGCACGTTTGGGAGAGGCTGGCATCAAAGTCCTGCACAATGGAGCAGAGGGAGACAGGGCATGGCAGGTTCAGACCACTGCCTCTTCCGTGGCCTCAACTCACCCTTCAAGATCTTCTAGATGCCAAAACCCAACCCCTTTGAGGACCAGAGCCCACAGGGTCACAGCCAAGACATTCTCAGAAGGGTCATTTCAACCGTTCAGAGAAGTACAGAGTCCACATGTGCCCTACGCTCAGTTTCGGGACGTGACAGCAGCAGGTGGGTTTGTTTTCTTCTCCCTTTACATAAACAATTTCCATACCCTGTCTACGTTTCCAACACCGGAGGAGTCGGTCGCTGAGCAGTGATGTATCTGCACCAAGGATATGTTAAGCACAAACACACTTGCAGTGATTGGAGCTCACGCATCCAAACACAGATTCACAAATTCTAATTATTTTGAAAATAAATCAGAACCAGAAGCTAAACATGGCAAAGCAGCTTTTATGTTTTATTTATGTGTACACATTTCTCCATTCATCGCAAACATATAATTGAACCTTATATTGTCTATGCATATTTTAAAAGGTTTTTAATCTGCAAGTATAAATCTCATTGATTTTGAAAGTAGCCCGATAAAGACAACAGTAAAGACTTATTCAGCAGACAGGCTGAAATATAGAAAAGCTCAGCAGCACAACATCATTTTCTGAAAGTAATACGCAGACACACACAAACCCACGACAGTGGAAACAAATTGCAGTGCGGTACAATGCGAAACAATCATCCTTCAAAGCTTGGTTATTAGACTAAATGAAAGCTGTCGCGTTAGTATTTGAGCCTATCTCATAATTGCATTTCTAGACAAGCATCCGTGGTTATGTTGTGGAAAATAAGGCTGTGATTTGAATATTTATTCCTAAATTTTCAATATAGCAAAGTGTCTTCATAGTCAAGGAGAATAAAGCCTATGGCCTTCTTGTCTTCAGAGAATAATACATCGAAAATCTGTCAATATGAATTTATCTATATTAAGTGTTTATTTACAATCTCATTGTGAAGTTAAACTTTCGGCAAACGGCTGAATATTATGAGGAGCAAAACTGAGTTCCTGTGAGTGACTTTCACTGAACAGATATTGCAAAATTCAGAATCTATACTCATAGAAATGTCTCCAAGTGGCCTTCATTTGAACAGGGAGCCTTCAGAGTAAGACATCCTCCCGCTCCCCTCCCCGAGATCCTCCACAAAAAACCCCACGAGGGTACCAGCTGCATTTCAAGCAGTAAAACGGTGTTTTAAACAGTGTTTCTGGAGCTCACTTCTTTCTTTATTTCCTTCCATATAATACTGGAAGCATTTTGCTCCTGAGCCTGCGATGCTCCGACGCGCTGCCGGGAGCACAGGTACCCGCACACGACACTTTGCCTGGGGACCAGAGGAGTAAGGAAACACGCCATGGCCTCCCATTAACATCCCAAATATTATACCCAGGTCTCATACTCAGTGGTAGTGATCAGGACGGGACTGAATACACACAGCAGATTATCCCATGACTGCCTGGATGGTGCCCGTTTCCCTTCCTGCAGCAAATTGGTTCCTCCAATTGCTAGAGACAAGTTATGGCCTAAATGAAAGCAAAAAATTGTCTCCTACAGCAAGTGAAAAATACTGCGTGTGGGGAAGAATGTAACTATGAATTTTTATTTCATCTCCCTTACAAATAGTGTGGTGACCAGGAAATTCCTATCTACAACTTCAGTAAATATATGATACAAATGTGTTCTCAATCTCAGATATCTGGAGCAGTCTCCATTTAAGAATAGCATTTACAAGACTTGTTCAGACGTGTTCATTAGCGCTAAAGCAGTAGTTCTGGGACATCAGAGTTAGCTTCCATAACAAAATCCTTGATAAATTATTCCTCTCTATTAGAAGTTTTCACCTGCTGCAGCAACAACAACTCTACCAGAGGAAAAATCTTGCTGTAAACCCAGAGCAAGAGAAATTTAATGCAGAAGGCTTTACTGTAAACAGATGAGCTACATAAACTACTGCCAGGACTAACCTTGAACTACCAATTGCATGAGAAGGGTACAGGTACGATGCTGTTCCACCGACCTCTCGGTGAAACACAACATTTATTTCAGAGCTCTGAAATGTAATCAGGGGAAAGGCGCTGCTTTCCAGCAAGCTTGCGCTTGTTTTTCATTTTCAGCTTTGACAGGTTTAGGGTTTTTCAACCAAAACAGCCGGGATGGGAGGAGGCAGGCAGTGGGGGAGCAGGTCCTGGTCCCCCATGGCCCCGGGGAGCCCAGGGCTCTGCAATGCCCAGCTGGATCCCAGCTCCCCCCAGCTCCCGACGCAGCCACATCCCCGCTGCTCCCCGACCTGAAAAGCCAAGACAGGAAAACCCCAGGCACTGAAAAACTCCAGCCTTTGACAATAAGCTTCCCGTCACCTGAAATCACTGCAGCGAGGCTGGGTGTCCTCCTAAAGGACATTCCCCAGGTGAACTCCAGCTTTCCAGCACCGCTGACTCCGGCTGCATCGGGCAGGAAATCAGGTCTGATCATCAGGCCCGGAATCCTTCCCTTGGGAATCTGTCATCTCCCAGCTCCTGCCATCACATCCCCACCTGGTTTTCCCCCTGCCTGGCCCCAGGAGCTTTACCTCCTCCTTGGAAACGCTCACAGGGCTGCTCTCTGCATTCTTTTTCCGTAAACTTGTCATCTTCAAACTCATCCCCACACGCTTGGGGTCCATCCCCTGTCAGAGCTGTCTGCCCCGGGGTCCCCACGCACCCCAGACGTTTCTCCCATGGCATCCTCCTCCCCGGCACGGGGCAACCAGCACAGCCACCTCTGCAGTCACTGCCTTCTCCTGAGAGCTGCTCCTCACAGCGGGAGGGACCCTCGTGTCCCCACACAGCCCCACTCCAATGCCTGGTTTCCCTGGTTTTCCCACCCGAGCACCACCGGTTCATCCCCCGAGGACCAGCATCCCATCAGAGGCAGGGGCTGCTGAGACGAGCGCTCAGACAGTGCAAATGTGTCCCAAACAGCACCCACAAGGGTAAAAAATCCACTCCTTGGAAATAAGAAAGTCACGGGCAGCTTTTAATATCCCTTCAGAAAGTCACTTCTGCCAGGAGACTGCGCCGACCCTGGCTGCGGGATGAGCTCCCCCAGCCAGACTGGGTGATTATATTTAGACTGCCTTTGATTTCGTGTTTTCTTTAATCCAAAATAAACATTATCAGGAGTAAAAAGGCCTGTTGTGTCCTCTGAGCATAAGAAACCGAACAAGGTCCTTCAGGACGTGGACTTTGGGCCTAAAGGAGAGCGAGGAAATGCGGCAAGAAGAGATGTAAGTGAGGATGGATTATAATTATGGGAGAAATCTGCATTTGACATTTCTTCGACTACATAGACAAGAATTATAGGACATACTGAAGTTTCAATGAATGTCTATACCTTTTATTTCCTTATATTTCATCTCTGGCCTTCTACAAAGTGCATCATCACCATGTAATTCTACATGTATATAAATATTTATGTATTATTACAGGAAAAACACAAGGCAATCACGCTTTTACCTTCACTGGTTTTCTTCACCTCAACATTAAGCTTGCCAGCTAAATAATTACATTTCTTCTTATCTAACTTGTGGGAAAACAAATTTAATAACAGAATACAGCCAGAAAGACAAATACTTAGGGGAGAATAATTTTCAGACTTAAACTTCACAAGCTCGATAGATTATTCTGGACACTGGATAATTACTCGGCATGTCTTTATCACAAAAGTGCCCGGACATTCTAATTAATCCAAATTGCTTTCTAAGGGCCATGTTATTAGACACATGCAGAAACAACCAGATATAGAAATATATTATTTTTTTTTTTAAAGGTCTCTAGCAGCTTTTGGCACCCTGATGAAAACCACACCAGAGGGGCCACCGACTCCTTCCCCCGCATCACAGTGAGCCCAGAGCCAAGGGGGGGAAAGGAGCCCACGGTGAAGAAACAAGAAGAAACAGCCAGAAGGAGCTGCAGGGCTCGGCCCATAGAGCCTTTTTTTTAAAAAGACAAACAATATTGACAAAACAGAGAGGGGAGGGTCAGTTTGTCCCCCTCCCTGACGAGCCAGCCCCAGCAGCCTGGGTACCAGGGGCCCATCGCCCCAGTGCTGTGGCTTCCCAGTCCAGAGAGATACCAGTCCTCTTGGGCCACTGGGACCAGCAGGAAAAGCCTCTGGCCATTAGGGCAGCTCCTTGCAGCAGCCACGCTGCGACTGCACTGTCATGACCCAACAAAATTTGATTCTTCTTCAACGACCTCTTATTTATTTGTTTATCTACCTATTTATTTAGCACTCCTCCTCATGGAAAATTATGACTTTCAAGCTCTTTTTTCACCTCCAAGTGAAAATAATTTCTGAAATATTCCCATATGCAGTGGAGCACAGGGCTCCTTTCAGAGCTTCTGCTGGTCCTCCAGCCTGTATCTCAGCAGGATGCCCTGGAGCTGAGGGCCAGGAACCAGAGCTGGTGTGGCTGGAGAACCAGAGCTGGTGTGGCTGGAGAAGTGCTGATGGAAGAGCCGTAACTCCCTGCCTCATTTCTCATACAGCAAAACATCACAGATCAGAACTAATCCCTTGAGCTAAAGGAGTGATGGTAAACTGAGTCGCTTACAGGATTATGGAAAACTAGAAATTGCCTATGTTCTTCATGAGATTACTTTTATCATCATTTGTCCTCTTTAACAGCCTTATGAAGTGTGATTTTCCTTGAACCAAATACAAACTTTCAACTACTTAAAGCTTCTGTTTAAAAGAAGGCAATGCCCCCAGTTCGGGGCAGCAATCTGCCCAAACACAAACATTGCTTCCCCAAGCAATTTTCGGCATTCCTAAGAACCACCTGCAGCCGCGGAGCAGACCAGAGCCCCCAGAGCCCCCGCCGTGGCCGGGAGGGGAAAATGGGAAGAAAAAGGCAAAACTCGTGGGTTGAGACAAAGGCAATTTAGCAGAAGAGAAAAGGGAGCAAGAAAACAACAATAAGAGTGACAGAGGAATATACAACCACGATTACGATACCGCCACTTGCTCACCTCACCCTGGACCCCCCAACCCCTCTCCCCCCCTGGGGGTCACCTCCTCTCTCCCCCCCCCTCACTGCCTGTCCCCCCCTTTCCCCCAAAGCTCTGGCTGCCCCCTGTCCTCACATAGAGGACAAATATTTCTAGATGCATGGCCCAACAAAATGGTACAGAAAATTTCTCATCCTTCAAGAAAATGCTTATCCATGTCTGTGACTAAACTAATCCAAACTAAAATGTACCAATAGCCTCTTTCAATGAATAAAACAACCTTTCTGAGCCCTCACCTGCCTTTCTCTTCCCTTTGCTGAACCACCAGTACCAGTCCACCAGCAATGTAATTTTCAGTCATTAAAAAAGGATCGCAATTCTCTACCAAGTGTCCTTCTGAAGTTTCATGTCTGCAAATGTGGTGTACGTTGCTGTCAGTATTCAATATGCGGGATATTACATGCAATTGTTAATCAAAGAAAATGTCTATGCAGAGTGCACGCCTACAGTAAATTAGGTCTAGTTTGTTTTCTCTCCCAATAGCAGAATTGTTCCAGGAGATGTGACCTGCCACACGCTGTCAGAGTTGCACAGAGCTGGGCTTGTTTATGCTTTGAAATGAAGAGGAGAAGGAAAACAAGTGTAAATAAAGCCTGTTTTACCCAGATACTAAAATAGTTTCAAAACAAACTTGATACTTTTCTTCTTGCAATTCCTTCAGCAGGGAAGGTACAGGCACTCTGGAAATTTGAACGGTACCTGGAGGAGCCACATGTCAAAATCTGGAGCAGCTTTTTCCTCAATCAACTGACACCTTGGGCTCTCTCTGGCACCAGACGGGGTTCTTGGCCGGTCCATCGCTGGGCTGGCAAGTTGGCTTTAAGCTCTCAGAGATCAAACTAATGGCCTCCCCGGGCAGTCTTGTATTTTTGTAACCTTTCTTTCCACATTTGACTCTCTTTCAGTCGCGGGGATTTGGCTGGCAGTTACGTCTTGAAGTTTTGCATACTATTTTTTGCTGATCCACGCAGAGGGCAGGCGAGCTTCACCGAGATGAAAGACTTCGCTCTGACCCTGGGAAGCTCCGAAGATAAAAGGTACAGAACCCATTTCTGGAAAGCACTAAATATTTCAAGATCCCTGCTCTCTGTAAGAGGCTGATAATGCTGGAAGTCCTTGTGCTCACTGTTATTTAGGGTCTGATCCTGTGAGGTGCTAATGCATCAAGCCAGCAGAACAGAGAAACCTGTTCAGGAACCTCATGAAGGAAGTGAACTATGGATGCAGAGCAGAGGAAAAGCTGCGAGCAAGAAAGAATGATACGACACTATTTTTTTTTCCCCTTTTATGAGATGAAAATTGGATGTAGAGCGTCACATCCTCAGCTGGTGAAAATTGCCATTGGCCTCAATGGAGCTCCACCACGTTGCACAGCTTGAAGATCTGATGCACAAAATTAACACGGCAATGAATGGCCCTCTGCAAATAATCACGCATCTGTATTTATCTTATTAAAATGAGCATCATGACTTTGGAGATCACCTCATGTTTATGCATGTGCGGTTTGTACCCAAATCACTGTACTTTTTTTTTTTTTTTTTTTACTTCTCGCTGAATAGATCATTCTAAAAGAAAGTTTATGCAAAATGTCGGGTGTCAGATCATTTTGAACAACTGAATGTAACAGGTCTTCAGCGGCTATCACCAGAGCAAATTAAGCAGCGCCAGAAGGTCCGTAGGAAGAAAAGCTCCTTTTTGATGGTGGTGATTTTCCCCATTAGTCCCTGAGCAGCAGGGCAGCGCTCAGCACATCATCCTCGCTGACAGAAATTAGACAAGCTCCATGACCCATGTTTACAGCAGCCTAAAGCCATCCTGGTCACTGAGGTCACTGCAAGAAGGGGTTGGCTCTTCCAGCCCCAGTTCCATCAAAGGAGGAGCAGGGAGAGAAGAGAAGAGAAGAGAAGAGAAGAGAAGAGAAGAGGAGGGGTACAAGGAGGGGAAGGGGAGAGGGAAGAGAGGATGGGGAAGGGAAAGGGGAATGGGTCTTTACTCTCCACTTGAAAATATTTTGAAAATTTTGAGTGAAAAAAAGACATGAATGCTGGATGTCAAGTGTTCCCAATGTGAGCTTTCCCAGACAAGAAGCAAACTGGGACCGTCTTATTTCTGTGCGATAAGCCGTAATAAAACATGAGTGATAAATAAAAACCCCCAGATATTTTTTCAAACACTCAGCACGTGACTGCTGTTCCTTTGTGTCACCTCCTGCTCTGACGCCCCGGCATAACAGCACCTTTATCAGGATGCTGGTAGCTTTTTAAACGCCGCCTCTATCCACTTAGATCTTGCAAGTGTCTATCAGATTCCTAGGTGTCAGCTTTTGAAATAAGCACAGGGGGTTTTATTTCCTTCTTCTTCATTACCTACTTTTTTTTTATTTTCAATTCCCTTCCCTCCGGTTATTTATTCCTCTGGAGGGGAAAAGAACAGCGCAAAGGAACAAGCCCCTTGTGCATACTTCATCGAGATCTGTAGACTTGCTACTAATTACTGCAGTCACAGTTATCAACCTTACAAGCAGTTCAGAGGGATGAAGGCAGTGTTCTCCTCGCCGAGGCTCAGCAGGTCACGCCAGCCCTGCCGTTCCCCAGCCACTGCATCACACCACATTTTTTCGGAGCCGAGAAGCACAGGAATTTTTTTTATTTTATTTTTTTTTTGAAAGGCTGTGTTCTGGTATCACGAGCAACCAACAGGAAAATTAGCATTGTAAAATGGCAACCTAATTTAGATAAGCACTATGTGGATCCATCTAATTTGTATACAGAGTCATTATATGGTCACAACTGAGTGACTCAAGCCTCTTTCTTGTCTTCAATTTCCCCCCCCCCCTACTCCTAAATAAGGGTGCTCTGGGAGTATCCTTCGTTAGTTCCGCATTGCTGCTGCTGACAGTTCCCTGGCAGGCACTAAATGGCAGGAATATTATTGTTAGTAGCTGGGGAATGACAGCTGTCAGTCAGGGAAGAGGGGGGACACCCCCAGCAGCCCATCCTGCTCCCTTGCCAAGGATGGTGACCACCTCCCTGGGCTCGGAAACTTCACTGGCTCCCCACAAACTCCCATCTGCATCGCTTCCTGAGTTGCTTATTGCGTTTTCCTGTGATTTTCTGGAGCTGCTGGGGAGCTCCTCAGGATGGTTGGCAGCCACCCTCCCCGATACAACACCTACAGCTTAGGTGCTCTCATTGTCACCCACCTGGGGACCCCCCCAGCTCCCTGGGGCTGCTGGGGAGCGCTGGGAAACACACACGTGGAGCTGCTTCATTTGCCAGGTTTTGTTTTCCTGCGGACTTTTTCATCGCCAGAAATGCCAGAAGATTTTAACATCCACGGTGACAGCTTGGAAATCACCATGTCTAATAACAGAAAGCTGAAGGGAGACGAGATAAACAGAAATACTTTCCCCAAGCAGCCTGTCCTGGTCCATTTACATTATTCCAGACATGCAGGAGGCTTGTATCTATCTAGGTGCTTACACCGATTCCATCACCATGGTATCCCAGCAGTTCTCAAGTCTTTAAAAATAGAACTAATAGCATTTTCTCCTTGTTTCTTTTCCTTTCGAGCTTTCAAGAGAAAGGCTCGAATCATTTATGACTTTGTTTTATTTATTAATTTGTTTGTAAAAGAGGTTGAGCGAAGCACGTAGCTTCCCCTTCGTGTCAAGAAAAAAAAAAAAAAGAAAAAAGGGGGAATAAAAAGGAATTTAAAAGAATTGTTTATGTTGTTGTACGAGTCCCAGTACCTGTGGGTGCTCACACATCCTTGGGACTCTGTTTCCCCAGCCCAATCCCGGTTGGGGTGGAAGCCCTGGCTGCTGTACCCTGCCCCAGGCGGGATGGGAAAGCAGGGAGAGGGAGGGAGCAGCACTGCAGAACTGAGAGCAATCCTGTCCAGAGCTTAGATTAATTAGTGCAGAGATCCAGGCTGAAGGAAACAGTCACTCCAGCCCCATGGCACTACATGTTTTTAATCACCTGGAAGCTCCGAGCAGCGTGTCCGAGGCAGGGACGAGAGGGCTCTCTGCTGCCCCAAGTACCCAAACCACAGGGAAATGGCAAATCGATGTCACTCTCTAAAGAAAGGTGCCTGGCACAGCACGGTGTGTCACAGAAGAGACAAATGGTCCCTGGATCACCTCCTTCCCCCACTCCACCACTACCTTCTATTTTTTCCCAGGATGGAGAAAAGATCGGGCTATTATCTGTATTTGCTCTTTTACCATCCCTCTCAACTATTTCTTTTTTTTCTTAGTAAGATAGAAAGAGCCTTGCAGATCTCTTGAGGAGTTTCTCTTCATCCCTATATCCTCCCAAAGGTACCTCAGACACGTCCCCAGCCATCAGGAAGGTGGCTGTGGCAGACAGGAGCTGGGAGATGAGACACTATTGCCGTGGGTTCCTCGAGAGGGGGCACGATTTGAACCTCCCCCGGGGACCCAGAGGTTTTGAGTACAAACATGCCACTTTTTCCCAGCAACGTGTCCCCACATTGTCCCCTTCAGAGCTCCTCACTTACGCATACATTCCAAAACAGACTGAAACAAAGCCACAGACTATGAAGTGATGCAATAAGGGATGACTGTCCCCTTTCTGTTGTCCCCCGACAGAAGGAAGCAACTTCACTCTCTTCATCTTACAGCTCTCAATGAGAAGAAAAAAAAAAAAAATCACAGCAAAACTCGATAAACCAGGCAAGAAAATTTCACTGCTTTCATTGGTATCTTCTAGGACTATGGAAATTAGAGATGGGGAAAAAAAAAAAGTGTATCTTTCAGACCACCTCTTGCATATCTAGGCCAATGCAGAGGAGCACTCCCCGCAGACTCCCAGCCGCTCTCTCCTGCTTACTGCGGAATAATTACAGTGAACAACGTGACTTCATGTTTCCCCAGAAGCAAACTTCCACATCCCTCTTACAGCCACCAGCCTTTGGGCTCCCAGGGAGGACCTGCCTTGGCCTGGGACCACCAGCAATTCCCATCCCCAGGGAGGAGGTGGCTCCAGCACCCACTGCCAGGAAAACATTTTGCATCTCAGGCTCGTGACCACGCTCAGCACCAAAGTTAACCTCTGAGATTTATTCTGTCCCATTTTGCCACCGTAATAGAGAAGGAAGAGATACTAATTAGCTCAGTGCTGTTGCAGGAATGCATGAATATTAATGCAACCATCCAAACTAATTTCGCCAATTACTACTGTTACAGCAGCTCTATTACAATTCATAAACTGAGGCTTGATAAGAAGATCACTCTTATTAAGAGAGCAAGAACAACTGTTAGTAGAGCTCTATCGTGCCACAGATGACACTAACAAGGTTAGAAACTTTTCCCCCCCCTATATAAAATAAAAATCCGTATATGTTTTAAGAATAAAAAAGTCTTTAAAATTCCCTAGGAAAAAATATCCCATCCAGTATCAGAGATTAATCAGAAAGGTGTAATCTATGGCCTGATATTCTATTCCAGTTTAAACAGCAAGGGTCATTGCCTTTCTGCTTGTGTCCATCAGTTACGCCAGGTCTTTACCCGAAACTTTAATGTCTTTCTGTTATAAAATATACACAGAGCTCCCTTCATCACAGATTGAACGCAGGGAAGTTTGTCATCTCCCGTTCCTAAATTCTCAAGCATGGAGCATTTAACACTGAGAAAGACAGAAAGACCCATTAAACCAATGAACTGATTCCTGATTTGGGATCTCTATTCTCTTTCAAGATTCCACATTGCTACTCCCTTTTAAAGTGTTTGAGCTCAGAACGACATCAGTATATGGAATGGCTGATTGATTATATGACACGTTAAAGCTTAAAAGCACTTTGATGATGCCTATAGCATTGCATTTCTGTATTTATTGCCTTTTGTAATTTTTTTCCCCTTTCTGCAAACACTGCCAATACTTTGAAATTATAAAGCTAAAATCTACTGAAATTACAAAGGAATTAAACCATTTCATAGAGAAAAGAATCACGGTACACATTCAGATTGCAGTAGCAAGCTACACTGACTTAGAACAGTAAATAATCACTTCTGTCTCTGAGCTGAAGATGACCATTGATTTGCAACTGCCCACCATGACTTAAATTACTAGTACCTATATATATATGCACCGAGACATCACCAAATATCTGACACCCAAACCAGAGTCTCAACAATTTAACTCTCAACAAAAAAAAAAAAACAAGCTTATGTGAGGGCAATGAGAGGAGTTTCCAGTTCTGACAGCCCATGGAGCCCACCTCAGACCCTCTACCCCTCAAAGCACCCAGTGCTTCCCTAAATCCCAACCAGCCAGTGTGGTGCCCACATCCCTGGAGCTCCCCTTCCAAACCCTCTCACAACACCAAGCCCTGGGCCATCCTCTGATTCAAGTCTTCATCATCTTCATTTGTTTCCATAGGAAGCGGACGGGACAAGGCAATACCAAATTCTAGTAGATGAGCATCCATTTACTAAAAAAAATAGCTTTAAGAGAGGTATCACAGGGTCCTAAATACCTATATCTGATCTCAATGCTCCCAATTTTTTTTACCAGAGTAGGCTTGACTAAATACGGAACCTACAGATCTAAGGTTGTGCCCAATGCTTAACAAAGATCTTTTATATTTCAGGGAAACAGCAACCCAATTTAATAAATAGCAACACAAAACATAGGGTCTAAGCACAAATTTGCTTTCCTGTTGCTTATGATGCATAAAAGTAGGGAAAAATGAAACAAAGAAAGAACCCCACTGGTAACGATCAACAGCAGAGGAAGCTGTTTTAAAAAATCACCCAGATCAGGCTGTTATGGACCAGATGCAAGACTCACCGAAATTATACAGTACTTTATATCCCCTAATGGTTTGCAATTTTAGAAGAAAAAAAACAGCTTCTCTGTGAACAGCATGGAAACACGCAAGACTCTTCGAGAGGTTTTTTTTCTCTGCTTCCACCTGCTGGTCAGACCATAATAATTTTCCATCAAAGGAGCTCTGCAGATGGAGCTGAAAATGCTGGTGAACTGATTACGGATGGGTCGTGCCCGTGGCCAAAGCCCAGGGGCTGCTCCGAGGCTTTGCCAACATTCCCGGAGCAGCACGATGGGGCATCGAGCTGCTCTTTACCCTCTGGAAATGCAGCCATAATATCAAGTTTTAAAATTATTGTCTGAATCTCAACACATTTATTCCCTTGGCAGTATTGACAAATTCATGTGCAAGTACTGGACACGGCATTACTTACAGTATAAAAAGAAAATAAAAATGAAAAGTGCAGTCTCTATGGCAGCGCCACCATTTCTATGGTAATACCAACAAAGAGGAATTTAGCAAATAATAATTATTTGGGTGAAAAACAGTCTCAATGCATTTCAGGAGTGATTTTTTTTCTCCAGAAGGGACACTTACTGAAAATTGGAATAGCCTCATGAAAATTGTTCCTAGAGATAATTACTATTAATGACTTTCATCCAGGATGAATAGTGAATTAGAGCCAAATTCTGTTGTGATGTGCACTCAAGTACATAATTCAGGATTTTAATGTAAATCTACTGCACTTGTTATAAATCAGATTTATCTATTGCCATAACCATCATCGTAAACAGTTCTATGCAGTATTCTTCTACTCTTGGATAACAACCCCTGTGGATGCTGCCCAACGTGTTGGTATGGCAGCCACGCTGGTGACACGAGGCATCTTCTTCATCTCAAATCAATACTAACCGTGTTTTCAGATTACACAGTCCTATTTCAAATGGCATTTGCTCTGTCACATTGAACTTGGATAAAATATATCCTAAAATACATCTGAAGTTTGGCATTCGAAAAGGATGAGGAAACATCTGTAGCATTGGAAACCCAAGAAACAAGGACCAGGGACACGGCAGCTCTCTGCTCAGTGGCCACATGGTCACACCTTGACCTCCCTCTGCCCAGCAGACAGAAATACAAGGTGAAAATTGCTGAAAATCTGAACATCCTTTCGCTTTCTGAAATATCTGCTGTAAGTGGTGACCAACCCAAGCCAAGGGCCATTATTAGACTGAACACCTAATGCTTCCACTTAGACCTCAGCCCTTCCTACTCCAGCGGTTCCTCAGAGGGCAGATCCCTCCTTGAGCTCGTGTGTCCTCTCCAAAGAAACGCAGCACCATCACCTGAACATCCCACCATGAGAGAGCTGCTATGGCCAGGAGATGCTCAGGTCAGAAACCCCTCTCCTGCTCACAAAGAAAGGAGACCTGTCCCAGTTGGACCCATCAAGGCTCCCCCCAGCACCGGGGGCATTCAGCTCTGCCTCGAGACAATTGGTGGAGAAAAGCCCTTGCAACGCCTCGACACCAAGTGACTGACTTCACTGCGAGTTATCAACTATACATACAGGTCCTTTGCCAAATGTGTTTCTGTGCAAGGTTGGAAAAGCATCAAAAACATCTAAGTGATGTACTCCAGCAACTCATGCGGGCCCTTCTCATCCTCTGCATTAATAATTGAGTGAGATTGTGGCGTGCCACACAGACATACAGTCAAAAAGGAGTACGAAGTGCTGCAAAGGGTTATTTCAAAACAAAACGAGTGTGGTAATGTGAAAAGACCCCTTCAGAAGGAGCCTTGTTGTACCCTTCAAGCAGCACCTTTTATTTCCTTCCTGCTTTTTTTTTTTTTTTTAAATAAAGTGCCTGTCATGAATATTGTTTATGCCACCCCAAATACAAAGGACATCAGCTCCAGCAGAAATGGCATTCTGCAGAAGCGGTAGTGGCAGCCAAAGATAAGAATGAGATGGAGCTTGAGTTTCCCCCATTTTCATGAACCCAACCAAACAAGCAGATCTCCAAGAAGCTGCTAGTTAAAAATGCAACATTATCAGTTGTGCTCATCTCAGGGTGGCAACGCACACACCTCCAGCTACGCCGTGCCTTTGTGGGTCCCATTTACAATAACTAACACAAGGATCTTTCACAGAAATCGCAACTTTCTTGTCATCCAACAAGACAAAAAAAAAAAATCATTTGCATCTTCTCATAAGGAATTATACCCAAATACCAGTTCCCAAATGCAAATTGCCAGCCCAGTGGTGACAGCAGCGGGTGAGATACCGGAGAGATGCCCCAGTCCCTGAGCTGTCTGATTTGGAAGGAGCAGCTCGTGGTGCACGAAGAGGAGAGGAGGAGGAGCAGAGCTTCCCAGGCCAGGGCCAAGGCAGAAAAATGAATTTGTTTCCCACTCCTCTTATTCATCAAAGCTGCTGCAGTACTAATAGGGTAAAATAGAACAAACGTGTTCAACAACAGCAAAACAGCCATATTTAGTCCAAAAAACAGTACTGAAAATGTTCTGACCTGCTCTGTAGTTAACTGTAGCCTTTGTCATGGCTCATTTTATGTCCCTCTTTCCCGCTGAAGACCAGGTCTTTGGTTTCTTCCCCTCAAAGCCTGTTAAGCTTTTCTTTTTCTGGGTTTATCTTTAAAGATGTTGCCTATATTTCCAAGCCTTTCATATTTCTCTGCTACATATCCCTGCTCCATCTGGCACTCACAACACCTTCCAATTTAGATTCATCTGGAAGGAATCCAGCAACAGCTTCAGAAATACTGAAACAGATGCTTTAAACAATGTCTCTTCCACCTTTTGCACTGATGGAGAAGGAGGGAGCTGTCAGACCTTCCTGCCCTCTCCTCCCCAGTCTGCCGCGTTCCCCGAGAGCGCTGGAGGAAAGAGCACTTGACTTCGCAGGCTGTGGTGGCTCTTTGGGTGGCTCTGAGGGCACCGAGCCAGCCCCACAGCTCCTCAGCAGGTCCTGGTTTCCTCCACGTCCACGCCACATCCTCCCTCCCCTGCCAACAAAAGCCCATCCGCTCTCCAATTCATAGAATAGTTTGGGTTAGAAGGGACCTTAAAGATCATCCCGTTCCAATCATCTGTTGCCACCGTCTCTGCCAGCTGCCTATACCTATCTTGGCTTCTCCTTCACCACATCCATTGCCAAATGGCCCAAGTGCCACCAGGCAGGTGTGTCCCCCATCCCTGAGCAACCTCCCAGCTCTCCAGCCACAGTTAGGGACAGCAGCGAGGTGTCACAGGGACCCTTCTGGATTTGTAATGACCCCTGAAGTGCAGGGATGAGGCAGCCAGTCCCCTCTGGACCACTGCACCCAGAGCATCCGACTCCTGTCCTGACTCTTCCTCATGAAGCTGCTTTACTCCTGAGGAGCTCTTGGATTTACAGATCTTTACCCCCCCACAAGCTGCCGGCACCACGTGTATGTCCATACCCCCCAGGAATATTTCATTATCAGAGGCATCAGTCACACAGACCCAGCTCCACACGCACAACTGCCTGCTCACTGTATGCACCACGCAGTTATTTAACCCACTCCATTTTCTTCTTTGTTTTCTTTTCATCTTCGTGATTATTGCCCATCATTCAGGAGGAAGTTACATCTATAATTCAAAACAGAGCTTCAGAACCAGTTCCTGTTTGTAATGAGGGTGTAGCACAGCATTGATCTAGCTTCTCGTATGCTGCAATAAATATAAATCAAACTCATAATCCTTCCCATTTTTAAAAGCAAACCTAGCCTCAAATAGCCAACCTTATTTTAAGATTTTTTTTTCAAGTGTTGCTAATTTTTCAATAGTTAGTTCAATAGATAGTTCTTTATCTCCCCAACAGCTCAAACACAAGCTGAACTTAATCTGTAACTGGTTTCAGACTGTACCTGGGCTGCTGGAGAGGATGGAATTATCCACCTTCACACAGAGCATCTCCAGGAGCGGGACCGCTTCGAATCGGAGTGGTTTGGTGCAAATTAGGACACAGAGGCTGTGCAAGGGCTGGCTGGACGGGATTTCACACACAATTAAGAACCCCTGTGAGTTTCTCCATAAATATACTGCTCAGTGAGGACTTCTATAGCAACCAGCCCTCGCCGGGAGCTCTTCCAGCAGACACGAGAATATCAAATGTCTACGACCGCTTTCTCTTCAGATAACAGTGATTTTAATTGCTGGAACTATTAAAAAGCCTTTGCTCAGTTTTTTTAAAGGATCACAAAGAAAGCTAGAGCAGAAAATAAGCAGAGAAATGAACAATAGTCAAAGAACACAGGAATATTCCTTTCCTCAGCAGCATCCCTGTGCCGCCGGGCCTGGTGCCCTTGTTGCCCGAAGGGATGCAGGAGCTGGGTCTCCCCAGGGGGATGCTCTGGAGCACCAGGAGATCAAACCCTCAGTTCTATCCATATCCCCCCAGACCTGAAAAAATCACCCTCACTCCTGTCTGCAAGCCCATGGCAGCCACTGGAGTAATTCCCAGTAAGTAAGTTATTATTGATCACTGATTTTTAGTGGCTCCAGGACCTCAGAGCATTCATGAGCTGGGCCACCCCAGCCCCAGCCAGCCCCAGGGCTCTGAGCACAGGGCAGATGCCAGCCCCACTCCTGACCCCGTGCCAGGGAGGCTGACCCCCCTCTGGCCAGGTAGGGCCAAACCTCCCATCCCAGAACAAGTGCTTTGAAATGCTGAGTTAAGCTTTGAGAATAAAAAATTCATATTTCGTTTACCATACAAGACAAAGCAGCTGTAAAAACCCTCCTCACAAAAGTTCCGTCGGCAAATGCCTTACACGTAATTAAATGATACAGTTAATAAAAACCAAGTATCAAAGGGAAGGGAAAATAAAGGTTTGAAGGCAAGGAAAAAGATGTTTTCAGATCTGATTTCAAAATGATGCCGCATAAATGAGAAAGCAAATCTAACAATATTATTGTACTCTATCATTAGGAGAAAATGAGAACAATCTACTTATCACTAAACTGCTTTTTT
Source organism: Calidris pugnax (assembly GCF_001431845.1). Taxonomy (NCBI): domain Eukaryota; kingdom Metazoa; phylum Chordata; class Aves; order Charadriiformes; family Scolopacidae; genus Calidris; species Calidris pugnax. Next base: position 1,264,744 of record NW_015090880.1, read on the forward strand.
TTAAACAAAAAAACCACTTAAAATGAAATACATGGTTGATATAAAGACCATAAAAGCTGGGTTAATTACATCAAACCAGAGGGAAAGAAGGTTTTAGCCAGGAAGTCCTGGTTTACAAGACAAACCCAGGGCTGCCCCGAGTGAGGGCTGGTGGGGGCAGCACGGGGGGGTCCCACCACGGGAAGGGGAAGGCAGGGTCTGCACTTGGGAACCCAGCAAAAGGGCTCCCAGGGAGGCTGCTCCAGGCAGGGATTTTATTCACAGCAAATCCCTTGGTGGAAGGACCCCGGCGGGAGTTTACGAACCAGCAGCATCCCTGCTGGGCTGGTGCAGCTCCAGTTAAACCCAGTCCCAGGTTCTGGAACATCCCAGAGCAGGCTCAGGTCAGGCCTGGTATCTCACGGGCTTCAGGACACGGCGATGGAAGCGAGCTGATGCCCCATCATAAAGTTTTATGGTTTCAATATAAAGAATGTGCAAGTCAGCTTTTGCTGCCCACAGACTCGCATCGTGGCTGCGATTTGCTCCGTGTTCTACCTTAACACAATGCACTGTCTCCTGGGAAATGAGCAAATTGCCTAAGTTAAACAGCATTTTGCTCCTCAGGCCCCTCACGCGTGGCTCCCTCATCAGACCCGTGGACTGAGGACAGTCTGAGCCCTAAATTCTTGCTGCAGGGTAAGAAATTAGATGCTTTTGCAAGCACATAATTTGCATTAGTACAAACAAAGGAATAAAAAAAAAAGTTAGCAAGGTGAGTTGCCAAATACCTCCATTTGGTACCAATTCTCTCTGCTCGATAAATTTAATAAGCCAATAAACCTCTTTTATTACAATCTCCCTCAAAACTCAGTGAAGTCTGAGGTTCCCTTACCCCCACAAGCACCACTAGAAGCCAGCTTCAGATTCAGTCACTTCCAGCCCAGATTTGAATTAAGTAGAAATTTTAAAATAATTCCAATATATAAAAATCATGAAGTTATTAAAATGATTCTGTTCATACAGTGGCTGAATTCTTCTTTCAAAATTTACCATTACCACTGAAGTACCAGAAACACAACTAATACCTGAAGTACTTTATTTAGACACACTTGAAGCACCTTGAGAAATTGGGGTTTAAACACATAAGAATCTCACTGAAGTTCCCCGCAACAGATCACACAAAATCGAACCTGTGTTGAGCTACTTGACTGAGCCAAACCCTTAGTGATGATTCTATCAAGGGTTTGGTTACTCTGCCCTATGTGCTTTAAAGAAAACCAGTGGCTTCCGCTGACTGAGATTCCCTTGTAGGCAGGGGAAAGCTAAGTAAAAATACAATAAAATGGAAAAAAACCCAAACAGCCAGCATACACATCCTGGGACACTACTGAACCTGCTCAATTTGACCTTAAGTCTTCAGCAACTGCTTGGGTTAGGGAATACATAAAAGAAAAACACATTTTATTTAATTATTTCTCCTCCAAGAGCCACCCTTTCCCCCCTGCCTACATCTACAGCTACAGGAATGGACAGGACAGAAATCCCAGCAACTGCTGCAAAAGAAGTGTGATTTCTCTCCTGTGTCTCAGCGTGTATCATCGGTGCATTGAGCCATCCTGAGATGGCTGCATTCTGGAAGACTCTTTTTCCACCAGTAGTTACTGTCCCTGAGCTATCCCGTTATTCCTGGTGGGAAAGGGGAGGCTGAGGAGCCCTCATCTGCTGGGAGAGAGCTCTGGGAACAGAGACAGAGCTCCCTGTGCTGGCAGCAGCCTGGACCCGCAGCCAGATCATAGAATCATTGAGGTTGGAAGAGACCCTTGGGATCATCGAGTCCAACCATCTCCCCTACTCTACAAAGTCCTCCCCTACACCATGTCCCTCAGCACTGCATCTAAACGGCCCTTAAACACAGCCAGGGATGGTGCCTCCACCCCCTCCCTGGGCAGCCTGTTCCAATGCCCTATCACTCTTTCAGTGAAAAATTCCTTCCTAATGTTCAATCTAAACCTCCCCTGTTGGAGCTTGAAGCCGTTCCCTCTCGTTCTGTCACTAATTACCTGTGAGAAGAGCCCAGCACCAACCTCTCTACAGTGTCCTTTCAAGTAGTTGCAGAGAGTGATGAGGTCTCCCCTCAGCCTCCTCTTCCTCATACTAAACAGCCCCTGCGGTCCCTGCAGGACGGCATCGCTCCGTCCATCCATCCATCCATCCATCGGTCCCTGCATCCTTCCAGGGACAGGGACAGACCCCACGCATCCTGCAGGAGCCAGGCTGTCATGCTGAAGTCACTACTATCCCCCCTCCTCATCCCTGTGCCGGCGTGTGGAGCTGGGCAGTGATGCTGAAAAAGGCAGGCCATACATTATAGATGCTCTGCAGCAGGGAGAGCGAGGCCTGCAAAGCCAAGGGCTGGTGGGTTTACAAAACCAGTGGCTTCACTCCACCAGCATCACCAGGGAAGGCAGGAACGCTCCAGCACACGGGTTTTACGACACGTCAGAATAAGATCAGGCTTTTGATATATATTTAATTGCAAAACTCAAAGAAAATCCAAAAGCAACCTGAGGTGAATAACCGAGATGAGAGATTCAGGGCAGAGAGCTCAGAGAAATGCAAAGAATTGCACATTTTCCCCCAGCTGAATCTTTCAGACAAACACTTCAAACAAGGAACAGAAATCTAGAAGTGGAAGTGGCTGCTCAGCACTCGACAGTCCCGGGCAAGGTGTTCAGCCTGAAAAATTCAATGCCTTAACAACTGGGAGAAGGGTGTTATGTATTATCACGTACGTTTTCAAAGCAGATCAAGATAAAAAAAAAACAAAAAAAAAAAAAAAAAAAAGAGAGCACGCAGCACAGCAAAGCCTTAAGAAGGCAATGCTTTTCCCAGGGCTAATTATGGGAATGCTGAAAATTCATGGTCCCTCACTTTTAGCATCCAACAGACAGGTAGTCTCTAGGAGCCACAGCCAACGGTAGATTAAGCCATAAAACTGGTAAAAAAGAATATGTGCTACAGATTTCTGGCACCGGTGAATGGACTGGATGGATTCACAAATCTGGGAGGCCTTTCTCATTGACTTTTCCCTAAAAATTGTGGCGATGTTATTTTTTAGTCCTTCTGAACACTTTTTTTTTTTTTTTAAATCTATAAGTCAGTTTTATGCACCCAGGGAAGTTTTACCTTCAGCCCCTGTGCTCCCCAAAGGGAAAACGCTGGAAAACACCTTGACACAACGATGCCAGGGCTCTCTGCTCACTGATTCGGAACAAAACCACCCAAATCTCCACCGAAGGATAAATCATGTCACAGTTGAGAACAGATGCTTCACTGTACAGTGACAAAAACTGTAAATACATTAGGGCTGCATGTGATATAAACACACGTCCTTGGGAGCATCAGGCACCACAAGACACAGCTCAGCCTGGAGCCACGGAGAAGATGAGGGAGTGAGGACTCCAAGGGCTCAGCAGAAGGTCCCAGCTCAGAAGGCTCTGCAGCATCACACCCACCCTGTCCCTTCAGACACCTTGGCTGCACACAGCCGAGCCACGGCTGTCACAACAGCATCTCCCACAGTATTTTATACTCCCTCCTCTAATTTACCTTGCTGTAGTCAGGGATTAGCTGCTCGACTGCCGTTCTCCGAGAGCTCTCAGGCCTCAGGAAGGAGGGACTATGCAACTCAATGGTCTATCAGATAAGAAAACCCATGGCTCTTCCCAGAAAGACCTGACGATGCTTTCCAGCACTGCCCTGGTGGCTCTTCTTAGTGTCCCCGTGGACAAACCAGAGAGCTGCCAGGTGACCCACTTCTCCACCATTCCCGAGGACAAACCAGAGAGCTGCCAGGTGACCCACACGCTGTCCTTGCCCAAAAGAAAAATCTCATTCTGAAACATTGGGATCTTTTCTTGACAAACCCTGGATTTCACAGTAAAAATTTAACAAACTCAGACAATAAAATAATTGTGCTGTTGAGCAATGTACACGCTGTCCTTGCCCAAAAGAAAAATCTCATTCTGAAACATTGGGATCTTTTCTTGACAAACCCTGGATTTCACAGTAAAAATTTAACAAACTCAGACAATAAAATAATTGTGCTGTTGACCAAAGTTTCTCATTTACGGATCTCGAAGCACTGAAGGAATTCATTAGAGTATTTTTCCAGCAACAAAAAAGTGTTGCGAATAAACTCCCACAAACCCCAAACAAGCAGGGTCAAACAAGAACAGGAATTCATGCGTGAGAGTGAGCGACAAAGGGGAAAATGAGCAGATTTGAGGGGAACGTGGTCTCCCTCTTGTCTCACCTCGTGCCACTGAGCACCTGGAACGCCAGCGTGTGCCAAGCCTCACAGCCGGAGAGCAGAGCTCCTGGGCAACAGGTCCCTCAGATATGTATAGAAGGAAATACTTTAAAAATCTGCCTTTTGGTGTTTCAGTTCCCCATCCGCAAGCCCAGGTGGAACGGCAGAGCCTGTGTGGTGCCGCTGAAGGCAGGAGCTCACCGAAGGAGGAGGAGATGCTCTGGTACTACGGAGATGGGCAAAGCTGGGATGAGGGAGCTCCAGGTGCACACAAGAGGGAAGAGACGTACATCAAAATATATTCTCCTGAGAGATCAGGATCTCTTGTTTAGAATATAAATAGCATAAACCATCGTCCTGAGAACTACATAACGCTAAGGTGGAGTGGAAAGGCAGAATCAGAGAAAGCCACCCAACGAAAGCTGCCTCCACTCTGCTCTTCCTACCCCATAAAAAAATGTTTTCTGAGTTGGAGGGGGGCAAACAAACAGGAGATGCAATCTTTGTTTAAGAGAGAAGCAACGTTATCTTGCCTTCAGGGAATACATATTAAAATTTAATTCTCATAAATATCTTTTACAGCTTACAGAGTTAATTAGATTGAATCCATTCTGTTTTCTAACCATTAAATAAAGTTTTTCATTGATTTACAGATTATAGGTTGATATATCACAGCAAAGCTCCTTCCTGTTTTATTATCCCCCTTGAATCCTTTTCAAAAATATTATTCAGTCTCAAATCAATAGCTACATTTGCAAAGAAAAGAAAAAAGAAATATGAAAAAGTTTCCAAATGCAGGTTTTAAACCTGTGGGTGAATCTTACCCCAAGCACTGCACTACCATGCAGGGGTAAGGAAATCCCAAGCCCTGTGGGATGTCCCTGGAGGGGCACCCTCCCAAGGGACAATGGGCAGCAGAGGAGCAAAGGGCAGGGACACACCAGCAGCGTCTCAGGAGGATGAATTCCCACAGCTGTGGTCCAGAAAATGGAACATTGTCATTCCAAAAATGTTTGGCCAAACCATCTCTTTAAGTTGCTCTCTCTCCCAATTTCATTTCCCGCAGCAACTCTCTTTCAGTATAGAAAAAAAGATGTTCAGTATCTACAAGCCTTTTTCATCTACAAAACAAAACACACCTAAGATTTTTGGTCACTGTTTTTTGTATCCATTTTTGATGATATTTCTATGCGGCTTTCAAACAAGATTGGATTAGTTTAGAAAGGCATGACATTTCCCACAGAAAGTGGGAAATATATCAAACATGGTAATTATGTTGTAAAGAATGCATTTTAAAAATCATTCCTCAACAAGTACATTTTTTTTTCCAAAAGCTTTAACCAGTTCAACAGCCGATGAGTCATCACTCTACTTGAAGATGTTCGAGAATGACTAATTTAAATCTTAAAAGTAAAAATACGAGGGTTACATACTGCAAGATGCAGGCCACAGCCGTCTCTTAGCAAGATCTCTAAGTGATGAGAGTGAAGAAATGAAACAGTTTCTGCTACAGATTAGACGGGAGGTGTTTTTCCTCCCAGCAGGGCTGGTCCTGGGGCTGAACATCCCTGTCCCTCCTTCCACCCTCAATCCTGCAGGCTTTGACCCTGGTGAGACACACGGCAATCGAGGAGCAGATTGCTGAGAAAATGACAGCATTTTGCATCGGTGCTTTTTCTGGATTAACCCCCGAAGACAGGCAGAATTTGTGGATGAGCAGCATCTCACCAGTGGCCCAGCAGAGGACCTTCAACAGGTGGTAAGTGCATCCCACCGGCCGGCCGCGGTGCTGGGAGCGCGGGGGCACGAGGAGGACGTGAGGACATAATCACAGGGTTAAGTCCATGAAACCTCTGGCAGTTAAGAATCACTCATTTTTTCCCCATCACCAAGGAAAAAGTTAGTTAATAAAATCAGCAGATCCGTTATTAGATTCGGTTCCAGTCACTTGGACTGTGTTGGGGCAGCGATGCTCCTGCCGGGAGCATGCAGGGCGGAGGGAATAACAAAAATAGCAAATTTTTTACCCACTTAGCTGCCATACCTGGCAACACCTGCCCAGCCAGGCAGCGGAGATTGAAATATATGAACCTGTGGCAGAGCTTTTTGTAAAATTCCTGGAGCTGAGCTCTGGAGATCTGTTCCTCCCGGGGTGACAGATTCATCATTGGCAACAAAATGCAATTTGAATACTTTCATGGTAGAAAAGTTATACAGTCTAAAACTTGAGTGTTTCTGATCTACCCTTTCTTAACCACTTTTTTATGGCTGTGAAGAAAGAACACTTGTGGTATTATTTTAAATCTGAAGGACTGAGACAAGCCATTGGGACAACTGAAGATTTGCATTAGAGGGGGACAGCTTTGCTGGAGCCTCGTGGGCACCTCCCTCACTCCCAGCAGGGTCCTGTGCCCTCGTCCATCCCTAATAAATCACTTCCCTCCATCTATTTTATGCTATTTTTATTAACAACTGCCTCCAACCTCTGCAATTGTAATGTAAGACTGGCTGGAATTGCCTAATACCATAGGAAGACATCAGTGATGATGGACCTGAGTAATAAAAACACAAAACCCAAACGTATAAATATACGTTTTAAGCTTAAATGGAAAAAATCTCCCCTCCCCTAGCCGTACACTGCCAGTTACCAAAAGTATTTATTTATGGTGTCAGCGTGTTGTTCCTTGTAACTCGCCACAATATGGCATTTCATCACCTTATGCAACGGCACCAGGATTAAGATCCATCATTTTGCACCTCTTGCTCATGTGTAAAACTGTGATTTCTGTTCCCTTGGCCAGCCGGGCTGCTCGCTGCACCTGCAGAACTGGGTGGCTCTAACACAGGACGTGCTGCGCTGACAGACATTCTCCAGAGCAGCTCCACTGGTTTCCAAGCTGTCCCTCAGGGGCCCAGAAGGTCCCGTTTACTCACAAATTCTCCCCCCTTGGGAGATGACCTCACCTCTGTGGTTTCTGTCTGTCTCCTCTGTGTATTGCGCTTGTCTGTTGATGCTGACACTCAGCTGCACCTACCATGTCATGATCTTGCTCATCTACTGTTTGCAGTTAATCATGGCTTTTCTTTTTTCTATATTCTACATGAATTTGTGCAGGTTTTGCATATACTTTTACATGCCTGCTTTTATTAAATAAGTCTAAAATTGTCTGTCCTGCTTTTCCCCAGAACGCACGCCAGTGAGCCCTTTATTCCCCCGGTGGTAACTGCCAGTTTCATCTTTTTATTTACCTTCGTGCCTTTGCTTTGCTGGTTTCATCCAACTTCAGAGCCCTTCATTGTTCCCTTTCACAGGTGCCTAATGCATTTAATCTCCCGTTTTACTGTCATTGTCTCTTCACACACACACACTTTGATCATCAGTTTCTTCTGGCTGATTCTGTTTCAGCAAATGGATGCACTTCAGAGAAAGCATCTCCAAAAGGCCTTTTCTTTTTCTCTCCTACATTTATCCTCCAGGATGGTTTTCTGTCCTGCTTTGCCTCATCAGTGTCAGCACTTAAAACGCTGCCTCCCAAGCAGCGACCATCGCCTCAAGTCAACAAATCACTCATGCACCACATCTGGATTTCTGATCATGAGCGTAGAAGACCCATCATTGCAATTAAAGGCAAAGAGGATTCTCTAGTACAAAAAAATAAAAAACAACTCTCATTTTTCCAGTTGGGTGCTCAGCATCGCTGTGGCCAGGATGGGAAACACACAACCCCCGAGAAACGCCAAGAAAAGGCACGCTGTGGGGTGAAGGATGGAGGGAAGGAGCTTCCTACCTCTCTAGTACATTATTATTACTATTACTCATACATCAGCTGGAGATAAAGCCAAAACTTCAATTCTTCCCTTTCACCTGCCCAGGAGCCCCCCAGGTAGCCCTGATTCAAAGGTGTTTGTTTCCCATCCCCAGCACAAAGCAGCCCAGCGTGGGGTGGATGGTGATCATCCTTCCTGACACCTTCCACCAGCCCGTGGGACAGGGCAGAGCATTCTCAGAACAAGCTCATCTGGAATTACTGACCCCTTACTGCACTTTGTAGCTCGCACATAACAAAATGATATTATAAACAGGAAAATACCTTGTTTTCCCACCCTATTTTCCCTACCTCGAGAAAATCATTCCCATATAGCAGTATTTATTATGCACTTCAGCTCAGCCCAACTTAAAGAGGAAAAGCTATTACTAACTCACATGATAATGAGGGTTTTTCTTTACCTGAATCCACTTCAGAAAGAATAGAATCAGAAATGGCACTTTTCATCTAAACAGTGTTTTGCCAGAAAAGGAATACCTAAAATCCTTACAAAAAAACATTTCACTTGAAATTAAATCAATTTGCTTTCTACTGTACTCCTTGCCTGAGGCATTAATTTGTTTAGAAGAGTGACAGAGAAGATGATATCCGTGCCATGGGTACCACGGGACACACGGTTTGTGTTCTCATGACACTCTGAGTTGATTCTTTTCAAAATTTCTATTGCAGAGGCCCCCACCCACCCCAACCAATGACAGTTTTCAGATACGCAATGTGTGCATCTAAATACCAGCTGCAATCTTGCAGAAGCTCCTTAAAATGTAAGCTTTTGAGCTATAAACTGTGTCCCAAGGTCTCATCAAGGGAAGATGAAGCACAGAGGGCTCCTCCCCTCCTGTTGGGATGAAGGAGCAGAGGCTGCAGCCAAAATACAGACTGAGAACCAGCAGTTTCTCCATTGTCATCACAGGTCTCATGTTCAGCCCCCCGTGAGTTCTTCCCAACTTCTTCCCAGGGGAAGAATCATGGAATGGTTCAGGTTGGAAGGGACCTTACAGACCATCTCGTTCCAACCCCCTGCCCTGGGCAGGGACACCTCCCACCAGCCCAGGTTGTTCCAAGCCCCCTCCAACCTGGCCTTGAACCCCTCCAGGGATGGGGCAGCCACAGCTTCTCTGGGCAACCTGGGCCAGTGCTTCCTTCTGCACTGGGGACCAGTAATGCTTTACACAACCACTACAAGGACACAACTGCTATTTGCAAAGCTCTAAGAAGAACCATGTTTGAGCTATTTCCACTTTGCTTCTGCAGAGTGTTTAATTCTACCAAAAGCAGCAGTTACGTGGTGGGAGTGTGGGGAAGATGAGGAGCCAACTTCATTTCATCGTAGTGGGTTGGATCCTGCCTCTCTGGTTATTCTTTCTACTCCTGAGAAACCTGTTTTAAGGGCTCAATAACTCCCTGTTCCTTGCCTGCACACACGGTGGTGGAAGAGATGACCCACAATGAACGGCAGTAAAGAAATGTGTGTGTTTAGGAATCATCTTCAACATCCATAAATACATAATATGAATGTGTAATATGTCAGGCCCAGGAGATACATCCAAAGTCAGTTGTGTTGCCTGCACGTACTATGGACCACACTAGTGTGAGTGCAAAGGCTTGCATGCAGCTGGGTACAGTTAGAGCACACAACGGAGAAATAATAAGGGAGATATGGATAATAAGGGAGATATGATACGCTGCTACCTCAACAGCATCCTCCGGGGAAAAAAGTTTATAACTTTCCCCTCTAATCAAGTCTTTGAAACTTCCTACTGAATCATTTCCCCTCTGAAGTTTCTACAGCTACTCTCCTTTTTACTGTGGTGAATATTTCAAAGCAGACATTATGCTTTTATTTCAATTATTCTCTCCCCCACCCCTCGCCGTTTTTCAGGCGATGTCAGTTTTCTACCCAGAACAGTTTATTTTATATTTTCAGATAAGCATTTAAAGAGATATTATACAGATGCTGGTCTGTGCAAGCTCATCACACTCTCGCCTGGTGCTGTCCTACTTTAAGGATCCTCCACACGATGCTGTGTTACGCAGAGACTATATTAAGCACGCACATGCAGAAATGCTCTCTCTAATGTCTGGGTGCCTCTGAATTAAACCAGTGGTAAACCAATGCAAAACAGGGCATGCATTTCAGACTGACAAAATAATCCACCTCAGCTGAGGCAAGAGACCTCAAGTTTTCTCATTGATTAAAATCATATCCTCCTTCATGCTGATCAAACAGGTAATGCACCTTATTTATTTAAAAGCAACTAACTATGCTAAGTAGTACTTGCTGAAATTGAGTTTTCATCATGAAATTAATGCCATTTTCTATTTGAAACAGGAGGAAGGTGCATGTGAAATATCTGTCTGGGGATCCAGAAGAAACATTTAACTTGGAATTCATAAATAATTCCCTGATACCAGTGAGCTCAATAGCAAGTTTTTTTTAAATTCCAGGCTAAGTCCTTTATAAAAAACAAACCAAAAGAAAACTTCAGTGGTATTTAGGGCAAAAGGAAGCAAGACATGAAGACTGGAAAACGCTCACCTCGCTGGAGAAACATCAGCTCCTATTCTCTGCCCACAAGCCCCTTTTGAACTTGGCAGCCACTGGATACAAAGAGCATCCCTGGGAAACCCCTGCTTAGATGACAGTCTGCCCCATCCTGCCCCACAGTCCAAATTCCCCCCGGGAGCACCACGGGGCTCCAGCCACCATGGATTTCACTCCTGAGGCTGAGCATCAGTTGTATGACACCCATCTCTTACACGTTGGAGTCCTTTCCTGGCTCCAGTACCCCCAGCAAAGCAGCTATAATCATCATTGGCTTTCTTTCATCATTTATAAACTTTAATTCCTGCTCCCATCATGGGTAAACACAGGCAATCCAGAACAGATCCCTGTCTCCTGACAGCCCAAGATCAATATTTCTTCCCTTGAGCTGAGCAGCCGAAATGACGTCAACCAACTTCATCTTTAAAAGAATAAAGGGTTGTCTAGACTCGGCTGCTGAAGTAGACCGACACGCAATATATAAGTCTCCCTCTCAAGTTGAAGTGTAAAAGCAGAAAGATTTTGCTCTACAGCCATTCTGAAAGTCAAGAACACTGAAAGTTTCCGAGAGAGAAGCAATTCAGTATATCAGTTTAATGGAGGAATCAGGGAAAAAAGAAAAAACAGTTACTGGTAGCCATAAAATTCTGTAGATCGAATGTCAAAGAGTAATTAAAAAGAAGGGAGGATTTCTATGGACCTGAATGTATAATTAGGAAGAGAGCTACTGTTGAAGTGACACTGCTTAATAATCTCATTGTAAAAACTGACAAAAGTTGCATTCAAGGGAATTATTTTTGAATTATTTAGAATTGGTAGTTTGAAAATGAAATGGAAAATGGGTGCTTGTACTGTTAAATGCTGCTAATGCACAAGTCTCCTGAAAGAAAAAGCTTCTCAATTACAATACGTGCAATATAGTGCCATTACTTATCAGCTGAAATGCATTTTGTACTGCCATTCTCTTTGGGAGAGCAATTGTTTACTGAATTGGGAAATTAACAGCCAAACCCCGTGAAGGGCTGCGCTCTCTCCTCCTACAAAGCAAACTCCCGGGGCTTCACTGGGCTTTGCCTGACTCTCCAAAGAGAGTTATGTGTTTAAACTGGACCACGATGTACATTCCCCTGCCCCAGCCTTATTATCTGAAAAGAATAAAACAGTTGGTGGGAAATGGAAATTTTTTGTTCCCTTTACAATATACAGTTTCCAGAAGAGGGATCAATGCAACAGTGGACCTCAGGAAGGCTTTTTTCCCCCCAGTAAGTTTATAAAGCAACCACATCACAAGGAAAAGATGCCCTTCCAACAAGTTCCCCCAGGGCTGCAGAGGTGGAGGAGGCTCCATCCCTGTCTTCTCTATTTACTGGCAGAGAGGAAGGCTCACAGCACATGTTGCCACTTCCGAGTCTCCAGAGGAAACAAATTGCTTTGAACACTTAAAACAGCTGTGAGGAGATGCAGAAATACAGACGGGGATGGGCTTCACCTTGACTGGTGCTCGATATGTCTAGTGCAGACACCCATGGGTGAGCAAGGTTCCCTCAACAGTCAAAAAATAAAGCAGGCCAGAAGCACGTCTCTCAGACATAAGGTTGAGGATGGGATGCAGTGCCTGTGCCCTACCAGGGCCTGAAGAAATCCACCCATTGTAGATAGATTATGAACCTTTTCTTTTTAAACTCAGATAAATGAAACAACTGGAAGACTTAAGTCCTCATTCTTTCCTGATCCTTAGTGTGATAGCATTGGGAAGGTGATGGACTATGACCTTGGCTTACCCGACTGCCCTCAGCAGGAGCCTGGGTCCTCAATCCACCCAAGAATGATGAAATGGAGGAGGACAGAGCTGGACACAAGACATAGGAAGAGTCTGCCTGATGGTAGTGCTGAGACTTTTACAGAGTGAGGTAGGGGGAAGAGGTACCTTAACCTGTGCTTCATTTAAAATCCACATTTAATTCAGTTCATGCAACCTGTTCTCGAATTCTGCTGGTGTTAAGCAGTGAGGTAGAACAACTCTGACTGGGTCTTTCCTCATCTGGCACCCAAATGCACATCGCATGCAAACACGCTCTATTTTACTTAACACTGTAGGGCAAAAGGTCGGATACGACTCCACGAGTAACTGGGAAAACCTCTCAAAGAGTTGGTGACCACAGCGTGGAGCCCAGTCACTCCAGTTCACATCCAGTTCACTGCTTGCCCCCAGCCCAGGGAAGATCAAGCTCAGCTCCATGTTTTTCTCATCAAACTGCACACCTGAAAGCCCGCACCCAGCCTCACCTCACTGTCAGATGTACCTCTTCCCCTTACACTAAATTATAGATGTTAGACGATTCCGAGATAGGAGTGTTAATTATTAATAGGAATTATCTGAATTGATTTTCAATTACAGAATATTATTTTCTATTACATTACAATAAGACTGCAGGAATTCCATTAAATCCAAAATGAGGATCATCAATTTCCATTAAGACACATGTAAACTAAATACATTATATCTCTGTTGAAGCCAAAGATTTCCATTATCCCTTTCCATTAATTTCCATTCATTTGAAGTGACTCCATTTGAAATGGGCTTTAATGGCTTGATGGCTTATCAGTATTCTGGGCTCTCTAATTTGACAGGGACATAACCTAGCTGCTGTCACCTGCTCCTGCACATTCGCCAGTCGAAAACCTCTATTGAACCCGGTGATTGAGTGCAGCAGGCAGCCAACTCCTCCAGACACTTGTCCGAAGACAACCGCCACTTCTGCCCCTGCAGCAAATCCGTCTTCCACAACCTGACACTTCAAAATTGACAACTTGGGTTTCTTTCTCCTGATTAAAAAAGGAGGGGAGGGGGAAGGAAAAAAAAAAAATGCCCTTTTTTCCCAAAGCCCATTCGTCTTGTGACTATTTCTGGGGTTGAGCTAAACCCACTGATACCAGCACTATTCCACTGCTTGAGAAAATTCAAGCAGGGAGAGGATTCTCACTGAAATTTGCATAAAATAATATATGTTTGTAATACTGCCAAAAGGGAGGAACAACACAGGGACCCCAAACCCAGCCTAGCCTTGCCTTTGCATCCCTTCTCCCATACTGCTTTCTCTTGTTCTTCACTATTCAGTCAGACAGGAAAAATATGCATTGAAAATTCATTTTTTTTAATGGAAACCATGACCTCCCCAGTGCATTTCCATATGCTTTTTGCATCAGAGATGCTCTAACAGATGCTCAATACAACTCAGACATTCCCCTACATGGATATGTCCTTCTTCTTTGAGATTATAAGATATAGAGCATTTCACGCATGAACACTAAAATAGTAATTTATTACTAAGCTTTGTGCAGTAAAATAAGCATTGGATTTAAACAGTTCTTTACCATCATCTTTAAGAGAGGAAAGACAGAAGCAGGGTCTTTCTCTAACGAAACTGTACACAGGTGGTAGAGCAGAAACATCCAGATGGCTATTGTTTTTTGGTAACATTCATTCTTTTTTTCTACTGCTTCTGATACTCATTTTTTAAACGTTATTTCCATTTTTAAAGGGCTCTTTCAGCCTAAAATGAACAGAATGTACAGGCCAGTCTAAAGACAAAGTCAATAGATTAAAGTCCAAGTAAAGAAAAAATTCTCCCCCAAAAATGCAGTGGACTAATCTCTGCCTTGGCTACAGAAGGCAGCTTTTCAATAAACAAACATTATTATTGCTGATAAAAATATGATGCTCTCCACAGCTCACTCAGCCCCCACTAAATTAGATAGATACGCCAAAATCATCGATAAAAGTCACAATTCATACATCAATGGATTTGCAAGCTAAAAAGATATTCCCAAACCGATGAGGTAGAAAGATCACTGGTATTGTATTAATGCTGTTTGCATCAGAAACAAAGACACTCTAAGAGACATTAGCTCGTGTGCCTTGTCGGGTACGGTGTTTGCAAGACGAGGATATTGGCAGGCAAAGCATAAAGTCTAAGTGGCCAGTCTTGGCCACCATTAAACCCCTGGTCCACACCACAGTCCCAGCTCAGTGACCTTTGAGCATCCTTCCAACAGTGATTGACCAACATGACAACTTCTCCTGGTGCTGTGTCCACAGGGGAGATGAGCTCCAAAGCCACTGACCCCACAGAACCCCCCACAACGCTCATCTTCAGGGGTGGGGTTTTTTTCTTTCATGAGTCCTTTATCATTTTTTTTTCTCCTCCCTGTGTAGGAGGAAGAGTTTTGTAATGACTTGGAGCAGATGGGTAGGATCTGCGTGTCCTATTCTGAGCTCCACTCCCTGGTATTTGCCTGTGCAGACGGGTAGAAAACAGGCAGATATTATAAGAAGCAGAAAGCTTTATGCTGACCTGAATGTTATTCCCATGCTCTCATTGCTGCCTCCTTTTCCTCCTCTTATCACCCTGTGTCTCACAGGACAGAGCAGTTCCTTGTAAATGCATGTAAATCTGCGATTTAAATACTTTTTTGCAAATTTTAATAATTACTAATCGGTTTGAATTGCTATTTGCTGCACTTGAAGATGTTGACTTGCACATCCTTCGGTTTGACACTGCTTGGCACCGTCACAGCGAGGGTGGGAGGAGGAGAAAAGCGGAGGGAACAGGCAGATGCTCTGAAATGGGGCAGTGGAGGGAAGAAAGGGAATTGGAAAAACTAAAATGAGCCAAGAACAGGCCACAGTTAAACTGAGGAGTACCTTAAAGGCAAAAACCAATCTAAAGATAATATAGGAAATAAGGAAAGGTCATTGAACGGCTTTGAACAGGGCAAAATTTGCTGGAGCAACTGGTTTTGGATGTTTAGTTCTTGTTCTGTTAAATCTGGCAGATTATCCATGAGCAAAAGCTGATGGGCAGAGGAAGATGGAAGACTCAACATGCACAGAGAGGTCAAGGCTGCACATTTAGTTACTAAACACTAGAACTTAAATTGCCCAATGATATCAAGACATAATAAAACCAGGAGTGGCCCAAGGACAAAGCTTTAGCAAGATGCAGAGACAAGGGGGAAGATACCAGGAGAGGTGACCTCAGGAGGAGGACCATCAGTATTAAGTGCTAAACTTGAAAAATTTAAAGGGATGTAGTTAATTTAAAAAAAATTCTATTCTATGTATTAGTCTAAAAACTTACAGATTTAGAATTCTTTAGAGAGAGCAGGTACTAGACACAAGTCAGAAGATCACTTCAATTTAAGGTCTCAATTCAATTTTACAGAGATTCACCATATTTCCCTACAATGCATTAAATACCTAAGTTTTAAAATACCTTAAAAAAAAAAAGATCTTTTATTTTTTTTGCTATGAAAAGTTTAAGTCAAGTCAGGCCTTAATGATGGCCTAACCTTGAGAAATTGCATCTTTTTTTTTTTGTGGATAGACTATAATAACTTCTGAATGACATATCTGATCCACTCAGAAATGCCTGGGAATTAAGCAGGCATCAGTAGGCAGAGTCCAATTGATTTTGGAGAAAGCCAGGAAAAGAGAAGAGTAAATGAGCCACATATTACTCTCTTTATCTGGTTAGCAGATTAATTTCCTCCAGCATCTATATAATCATTTATAAATAGTTGATGACAGCTTTACCAAAAAAAAAAAAAAAAAAAAAAAGAGCAAAGGAAAAAAAAGAGTTCAAATTGACATCTCAAATGATCTCAAATGCCTGATTTCACCCAGCAGAAAAAGAATATAATGGGACCAGAATAAGGACTGAGAGGACGAGTAGGGACTGGCTGGGGGTGCAGGAGCAGGGGACAAAGTGGGGCTGGGGGGACACGGTGGTGGCACACAGGCTGGCTGGGTGGAACTGGGGGCACCTTCCTGGGAAACCCACGAGCTATTGCACCAGTGTTGCCACAGAGAAACCCCCAGTCAACCATACTATTTTTTAAATCGCTATTTGGAAGAACTGCAAGAGCAATCTTAAAGGAATATATAGTGTCCACTATCTCTATTTTACTCATAAAACCAGCGTTGCCCAGTGTATTTTTACAGTTTGCCTTTCTTGGCTTTGGCATATTCGGTTTGGGGGAATTTTTATTCCTTGCCAAATCGAAATAATTGTGAAATCCTCCTCTGTGAGGTTTCATGTGCATTAACCCTTGAGACAAGGCATTTGTGCAAAACTAAAGTTATGTTGGACACAAAATGCTTCTTCCCTTTGAGTGAATGAGCACAAGGAGCCCTCACACTCCACACTGTTGAAAAGCTTTAAGTTTGCAGGGCCTGTATCAGTTATGGTGACTCAAAGATGTTCTTCTACTGAAAGACTGTGTTATTCTGAAGGGGCACTAACTTGCAAGAAAATTTGCTCAATTACAGCAACATCATCATGGATGCCACAGCATCAGGTAAGTATGCTGGAGTTCACTTCCTGAGATTTCTGGCCATGACTCCACCTTTCAATGACCAGCAGTAGGTAGGAAGGATGCTCTTGACACATCATTTATTTTGTTACTTACTATTTGCCCATATGAAGCCACCATTTTTGAGCAACCTGAAGCTAATCTTGCTGGCTTCTACTGGCAAAAGTATCTCTCCCAGAAGCCAGATGACTCTTAAATACCAAGAATGATCTACTAATGGTTTTACGGGGTTAATTAACTGTTTCTTTTTAGAGATAATAGAATTTGCAATAAGGAACATCGGCATTATCTTTAGTGCTACCTCTGCAAATGGAGAATACAGGATAATTGGTGCTGCCATGAATTGCCCATTATGCACAAAATTAAGGCAGGGAATTTACAGATAGTGATTACCATTGGTATTTTATTACCTTCAATTCTTATAATAGATTGCAATTCGCACAATAGATATGCAAAAACCTTCTTTCTGATATTTACTAAAACCAATATATTCTGCTAGGATACGCCATCTTTACTCCTCCAGGGTTTTTTTTTCACCCCTATAAGGAACCCACATCTCTCCCAAACCTGATGAAAGCATTTAAACACATTATGTATCACATCCAAAATACTAAAGGGACATTCGTTAGGATACAAAGTGATGGATAGGATTCATTAGGATACAAAATTTAGGAGATTAAAAAAATTCTGAACTTTCTTACACTACAGTTAAGATTAAATCCTTGTAAGAGACTATTTAAGAGTCCAGTCCTAAGATGTTCACCAGGAAATCGGATCATAATGAAGAAAACACAGCTGATTGATAAGGAACTAAGAATGCAGCAGTTTTCTTGCTAAGTGCAGGTATTAAGGGCATGAGCATCTGTATTTTACTGATGGGAACTTGGGGCTGGGAGGGCAGTTTCTGGTGTCTCTCTGAAGCCCTATGCTTCTGCACAAATCTGAGCTTCCTTACAAAAAACCCACAAGTTTGGCTTTTGCTCAGCAAACCCTGCAAATCAAAACCTTCACTAAAAAGAAAAAAAAAAAATATAAATCATGGCACTGGTCTAACAAAAGACAGACGATCTCCAGTTTTTGGATGGGGAGAGCAGGTTTGTGAAAGAATGAGTCACACACTCAGAAGCTTCAGAGCTTTCCAGGAAAGAAACCTCAGCGAGAAGCACGCTCTGTTGTGAGATGTCCCTGTGCAAAAACAGCTTTCTGTTGGGCTGTCTCCAGCACGGGGAAAGGTGTGGGGCTGGTTGCCATGTCCCCGGGCTGTGTCCCCTCACCACGGGCTGTGTCCCCTCACCACGGGCTCCGCCAGCGCTGGTTTTGGGGGAGCAGAGCCCCAGCCAGAGGCCGTGGGAAGGTGGCTCCGTTCCTCAGGGCTCAGCTCTTCTCCTGCCAAAGGGCATCGCTTTGCATCAAACCACCTACAGAGCAGCCTAAAGATGCTGCTTGCTCCAGGAATACATCTAGGTTTATGGACTTGTTTTTTCCATGAAAAAGCAGTAACGTGAAACTTGAATGTGATCTTTTTCCTCCAGAAAGCTGATTTTTCAAACTCGGTCTAATACAAGGGAGTTTTTTCAACTTTGGAGCACCCACCCCAGGACCAGACCACTCATGGAACCAGATGTTCACAAGGCAGCATTAATAAAACAAAGCAGACAAATCCTTTCCTCTGGATTTAAAACCCCCGAGCAGATGCTACCACCTCCTCCTGTTATCCTCACCACGAGAGCAAATGTGAGTGAGAGACAGACACAGCCTTTCTTGTTCTGTTCTTGTTCTGTTCACAATTGCAACATTCTGGAAAATTATTATAAGCAGTTTATAAGCAAAACTGAGTCAAATATATGCAATTTGTTGTACTTCCCCCTTCATTTAAAGCTGTATATATTCTTCTTATCTTTGTGCCCTTATGACAAAGATGGCAATGAAGCTACAAATAACATTGAGTGCATTGTAACTAAAATTAAAGGGTCCCAAATTAAATATTAGTGGTGTGCAATTTAATCTGGGGTTTCTTCCTACGACTCATAAAAACTCTTAAATTGTGCTTCTGCAGCTTTGGACACCAGCAAATTCTTTACAGCCCCATTGTTACTTTACAAAGAGACTCACCATCCTATATGTTCCACAGCTGGCTAATTAAATTAAATTTGACAGTGTTTCAGAGAAATTTAAGCTTTTCTAGAAAACTACATTGCAAACTCAAACTATACTTGGCACATGTCTCCAGATAGTGGCAGGTGTTGATGGACTCTTCCACCAATCCAATTCTGACAGCACACCACTTGGAGAAATCATTTCAATCTATTTTAAAGGCTTTCAGATCATTGTTGGGACTATTAGGAGTGTATTTTCCTACTGGCACACACAGGTCATTGGCACGTAGATAGATTCATCTGACTTTTTGCTTTTTCAAAGTAATAATCTATCACTGTTTTCCCCACTCTCTCACTACAAATTGTTAATATTTATAAGACTGCCCTGTGCTTTTTGCACCCTGCCCTTCTTGTGTGCCCTGGGGAGGCTGTTACTGCAGTTTCCATCCAGCTTTCATTTGGGTTTCTCAAGAACTTTTTTCAGCCTCTTGGGGTTTTTTTGCCCATTTTGGGGACAGGCAATATATCAAGTCTGTGGACTTTCCTAGAGCTTTCTGGGTTTCCCAGCCTCTCCTTTTTGATCATTGTTTATTTCCCTTCTTAGGCATCTGCTAATTTTCTCAAACTCTTTCATGTTTTTAATCATGTACCAAAGTCTCCCTTGATGATGTGTTATTCTTGAAAGATGCGCTCCTTTTGCCATTACACATAATTAACTCTCTGGTGACATCTGTCTACTGGACAAATTTTTGTGCTCTCCTTTGAGTTTCCCTAGCAAACAACCACAGTTACAGTTGGCCTTATTAATTTACTAAAAGGTGTTGCACCATTCTTAAGTTTGAATTCCATGATATTAGTATTACTACATTCTTCACACGATGATGATGCCACAACTGTCACTTATTTCATATAATCTTTATTTTTAAACAGAAACTCAGGGAAGTATGCACAAACTTAAGTGTGTCATTGCAAATCTTTCCAGAAAATTCCTTGATCAGATCCTTATAAATCCTCATCTGTGCTGCCACTTCCAGTAGATTCACTTGGGGTTTGTGCTAATTCACCAGAGAGTCCTGTAATCCCTTGTCATAAATATGAAGGATTTCACCCAGCCTATTAACAAGTAGAATTATAGATTGTCAGGGAGTAAATCATCCACCCTTTTCTAGTCATATCAACAATGGATTGAGAAATATTACTCATTCATTTTTATAATCCTTTAATTCTTGCAGATGTTCCTTTGAAATATCAATGAATCACAAGGCAAGATTGGTGTAAATTTTTCAAGCTGAAGACGTCGCCTTCGACAGAGCAATCACAGCACTCACCCCTCTGCCTCCCGTAACTCACGGCTTCAGGATGCTGAACACACTTAAAGCTCTGGAGGCAGCTCCTGTTTCT
The DNA here is from genome assembly GCF_001431845.1 of Calidris pugnax. Lineage (NCBI taxonomy): Eukaryota > Metazoa > Chordata > Aves > Charadriiformes > Scolopacidae > Calidris > Calidris pugnax. The sequence goes on from NW_015090880.1 coordinate 1,285,279, forward strand.
CAGGTGGAAGAGAACTTTCTGAGTCAGAAGTCCACCTTCTTCAGACATCAGTGGCCAACTCATTTAGGGATCTGCTCTCAGACAACACGAATGGCCTCGTGTCCTGTGCTCCCAGCAACGCCTGGTTTATGGATACAGGTAGAATGTGACCCACGGCCACATCTTGGAGCTTGAGAGATGGCACTTGCCATCTCGGGGACAACACACAGCCACCAGCCCCTGACACAGAATTCCCCCCATTGGGGAAGCGGTGGGACACAAGAGGTCACACACAGTGTGATAGAACACAACCACGCACAACTTAACATCAGTGGAAAGCTCCACAGAGCCCAGAGCTAGGCTCACGCCACAATCAACCAGCTGAAAAGATTCAGCATCAGCCACTTCCCAAATCTCTACACACTCTGCCCTGTAAAACTGCTCACAAGACAATTTAACCTTCTTTGGGTTATTGCTGCTCAGCTGCTTCAGGAGAGATGTTTGCCTGATGTGATTCGCACAAGGATAAACTGAACTGTGCCCCTGACTTGACTATAATTACTCTTTTCCTTGTTTTGTGACTACAGGGGATCTGAATTTCAGAAAAGATGATGCAAAGCTACTGGCTAAGCCTGGAAAATCTGTCTCTTGTGGAACTAGAAGAATGTTAAAAATAATTTCATGGTCAGTACAACATGAAGTTACTACCCTCTGCTGCTGAGAATGGACTTACAGTCCATGCAGTAGTGAAAGCCAACAGGAAAAAGCCAAAAAACATTTACATTTATCTATGAACATGTTTTAAAAGTGCCTCAAATCTCATTTGGCCAAGTTTTAAAATTTAACTTGGTTATACTACATACATGTGGCACCACTGGAGAATACAATGAACATGTGGGGGCAAGGACACACTTTGTGTCCCTAAGGAGAGACAGACCAGCAGCAAAGATGACAAATTCAGCTCCCTGGAAGCATATAAAGCAAATAAAGCGTGGGTTTTAGATGCCATTGGACATAGGACACTTATCTCCTGCAGGTTTTATTGTTGCTTTTGACCACTGCACATGAAGGATTCAGAATTAAACTTGTTCCTCTGAAGACACCTGACATTGTAACTCTGCTCCCTGCAAGTGTCTGACTGGCCCTGGACCTGCACCCCAGGTAATTAAATAAAATTAACTGAAATTCTGCCCTCTCCTGAGCTGACCAGAGGACGCTGTGGCTCTCGATGTGTGTGGCACCTGCGAGGGAGACAGGTCCTTCCATTACTGCAACAGCATGACACCAAGTAATTATTTTGCAATGCAATTTGAGCAAAGAAAATAAGAGCTGGTATCTGGGTAAACAGCAGCCACCGGTTGTAAACATTTCAGAAATGGAATTTGAGAATCGTTTCAGGGTAACATCTTAAGTCGGCCGGAACAGCACAGGAGGGATTGTGTTGCTCCGTTGGAAGTACCATGGTCACATTCAGAAAACTTTTACTGTATAATCCCTGAAGTGCATTAGGTCTCCAACGGCGCCCTATGGCTGGGAAAGGAGATGAGCAGGAAGCCATTGGTGCTTTGCCTGTATGATATAATTACCACTGAATTATATCCCAAAATAAGGCAGCTTTCATACATTTAATTTAATTTAATTCAGGGCTGGAAATCATTCCTGTTATTGTTTCAAATATATTTTCGCCTTGCATTCATTAATAATACACAGAAAATTTATTGTGGGGAAAAGAAAAAAAAAAAGGAGAGAGTTTTTAAAGTTAATTGTAGAGGAAGAATGCAGGTGTTACCATCTCTACCTTCCCACACAGTTTAGTCTTCTTCAGGCCCTGGGACCTTGTTGAAGAAACCTCACAGTCGGTTTGGGGGAATTTTTATTCCTTGCCAAATCGAAATAATTGTGAAATCCTCCTCTGTGAGGTTTCAAGTGCATTAACCGTTGAGACAAGGCATTTGTGCAAAACTAAAGTTATGTTGGACACAAAATGCTTCTTCCCTTTGAGTTAACAAGCATAAGGAGCCCTCACACTCCACACTGTTGAAAAGCTTTAAGTTTGCAGGGCCTGTATCAGTTATGGTGACTCAAAGATGTTCTTCTACTGAAAGACTGTGTTATTCTGAAGGGGCACTAACTTGCAAGAAAATTTGCTCAATTACAGCAACATCATCATGGATGCCACAGCATCAGGTAAGTATGCTGGAGTTCACTTCTTGAGATTTCTGGCCATGACTCCACCTTTCAATGACCAGCAGTAGGTAGGAAGGATGCTCTTGACACATCATTTATTTTGTTACTTACTATTTGCCCATATGAAGCCACCATTTTTGAGCAACCTGAAGCTAATCTTGCTGGCTTCTACTGGCAAAAGTATCTCTCCCAGAAGCCAGATGACTCTTAAATACCAAGAATGATCTACTAATGGTTTTACGGGGTTAATTAACTGTTTCTTTTTAGAGATAATAGAATTTGCAATAAGGAACATCGGCATTATCTTTAGTGCTACCTCTGCAAATGGAGAATACAGGATAATTGGTGCTGCCATGAATTGCCCATTATGCACAAAATTAAGGCAGGGAATTTACAGATAGTGATTACCATTGGTATTTTATTACCTTCAATTCTTATAATAGATTGCAATTCGCACAATAGATATGCAAAAACCTTCTTTCTGATATTTACTAAAACCAATATATTCTGCTAGGATACGCCATCTTTACTCCTCCAGGGTTTTTTTTTCACCCCTATAAGGAACCCACATCTCTCCCAAACCTGATGAAAGCATTTAAACACATTATGTATCACATCCAAAATACTAAAGGGACATTCGTTAGGATACAAAGTGATGGATAGGATTCATTAGGATACAAAATTTAGGAGATTAAAAAAATTCTGAACTTTCTTACACTACAGTTAAGATTAAATCCTTGTAAGAGACTATTTAAGAGTCCAGTCCTAAGATGTTCACCAGGAAATCGGATCATAATGAAGAAAACACAGCTGATTGATAAGGAACTAAGAATGCAGCAGTTTTCTTGCTAAGTGCAGGTATTAAGGGCATGAGCATCTGTATTTTACTGATGGGAACTTGGGGCTGGGAGGGCAGTTTCTGGTGTCTCTCTGAAGCCCTATGCTTCTGCACAAATCTGAGCTTCCTTACAAAAAACCCACAAGTTTGGCTTTTGCTCAGCAAACCCTGCAAATCAAAACCTTCACTAAAAAGAAAAAAAAAAAATATAAATCATGGCACTGGTCTAACAAAAGACAGACGATCTCCAGTTTTTGGATGGGGAGAGCAGGTTTGTGAAAGAATGAGTCACACACTCAGAAGCTTCAGAGCTTTCCAGGAAAGAAACCTCAGCGAGAAGCACGCTCTGTTGTGAGATGTCCCTGTGCAAAAACAGCTTTCTGTTGGGCTGTCTCCAGCACGGGGAAAGGTGTGGGGCTGGTTGCCATGTCCCCGGGCTGTGTCCCCTCACCACGGGCTGTGTCCCCTCACCACGGGCTCTGCCAGCGCTGGTTTTGGGGGAGCAGAGCCCCAGCCAGAGGCCGTGGGAAGGTGGCTCCGTTCCTCAGGGCTCAGCTCTTCTCCTGCCAAAGGGCATCGCTTTGCATCAAACCACCTACAGAGCAGCCTAAAGATGCTGCTTGCTCCAGGAATACATCTAGGTTTATGGACTTGTTTTTTCCATGAAAAAGCAGTAACGTGAAACTTGAATGTGATCTTTTTCCTCCAGAAAGCTGATTTTTCAAACTCGGTCTAATACAAGGGAGTTTTTTCAACTTTGGAGCACCCACCCCAGGACCAGACCACTCATGGAACCAGATGTTCACAAGGCAGCATTAATAAAACAAAGCAGACAAATCCTTTCCTCTGGATTTAAAACCCCCGAGCAGATGCTACCACCTCCTCCTGTTATCCTCACCACGAGAGCAAATGTGAGTGAGAGACAGACACAGCCTTTCTTGTTCTGTTCTTGTTCTGTTCACAATTGCAACATTCTGGAAAATTATTATAAGCAGTTTATAAGCAAAACTGAGTCAAATATATGCAATTTGTTGTACTTCCCCCTTCATTTAAAGCTGTATATATTCTTCTTATCTTTGTGCCCTTATGACAAAGATGGCAATGAAGCTACAAATAACATTGAGTGCATTGTAACTAAAATTAAAGGGTCCCAAATTAAATATTAGTGGTGTGCAATTTAATCTGGGGTTTCTTCCTACGACTCATAAAAACTCTTAAATTGTGCTTCTGCAGCTTTGGACACCAGCAAATTCTTTACAGCCCCATTGTTACTTTACAAAGAGACTCACCATCCTATATGTTCCACAGCTGGCTAATTAAATTAAATTTGACAGTGTTTCAGAGAAATTTAAGCTTTTCTAGAAAACTACATTGCAAACTCATCAAACTATACTTGGCACATGTCTCCAGATAGTGGCAGGTGTTGATGGACTCTTCCACCAATCCAATTCTGACAGCACACCACTTGGAGAAATCATTTCAATCTATTTTAAAGGCTTTCAGATCATTGTTGGGACTATTAGGAGTGTATTTTCCTACTGGCACACACAGGTCATTGGCACGTAGATAGATTCATCTGACTTTTTGCTTTTTCAAAGTAATAATCTATCACTGTTTTCCCCACTCTCTCACTACAAATTGTTAATATTTATAAGACTGCCCTGTGCTTTTTGCACCCTGCCCTTCTTGTGTGCCCTGGGGAGGCTGTTACTGCAGTTTCCATCCAGCTTTCATTTGGGTTTCTCAAGAACTTTTTTCAGCCTCTTGGGGTTTTTTTGCCCATTTTGGGGACAGGCAATATATCAAGTCTGTGGACTTTCCTAGAGCTTTCTGGGTTTCCCAGCCTCTCCTTTTTGATCATTGTTTATTTCCCTTCTTAGGCATCTGCTAATTTTCTCAAACTCTTTCATGTTTTTAATCATGTACCAAAGTCTCCCTTGATGATGTGTTATTCTTGAAAGATGCGCTCCTTTTGCCATTACACATAATTAACTCTCTGGTGACATCTGTCTACTGGACAAATTTTTGTGCTCTCCTTTGAGTTTCCCTAGCAAACAACCACAGTTACAGTTGGCCTTATTAATTTACTAAAAGGTGTTGCACCATTCTTAAGTTTGAATTCCATGATATTAGTATTACTACATTCTTCACACGATGATGATGCCACAACTGTCACTTATTTCATATAATCTTTATTTTTAAACAGAAACTCAGGGAAGTATGCACAAACTTAAGTGTGTCATTGCAAATCTTTCCAGAAAATTCCTTGATCAGATCCTTATAAATCCTCATCTGTGCTGCCACTTGCAGTAGATTCACTTGGGGTTTGTGCTAATTCACCAGAGAGTCCTGTAATCCCTTGTCATAAATATGAAGGATTTCACCCAGCCTATTAACAAGTAGAATTATAGATTGTCAGGGAGTAAATCATCCACCCTTTTCTAGTCATATCAACAATGGATTGAGAAATATTACTCATTCATTTTTATAATCCTTTAATTCTTGCAGATGTTCCTTTGAAATATCAATGAATCACAAGGCAAGATTGGTGTAAATTTTTCAAGCTGAAGACGTCGCCTTCGACAGAGCAATCACAGCACTCACCCCTCTGCCTCCCGTAACTCACGGCTTCAGGATGCTGAACACACTTAAAGCTCTGGAGGCAGCTCCTGTTTCTCAGGTGGAAGAGAACTTTCTGAGTCAGAAGTCCACCTTCTTCAGACATCAGTGGCCAACTCATTTAGGGATCTGCTCTCAGACAACACGAATGGCCTCGTGTCCTGTGCTCCCAGCAACGCCTGGTTTATGGATACAGGTAGAATGTGACCCACGGCCACATCTTGGAGCTTGAGAGATGGCACTTGCCATCTCGGGGACAACACACAGCCACCAGCCCCTGAGACAGAATTTCCCCCATTGGGGAAGTGGTGGGACACAAGAGATCACACACAGTGTGATAGAACACAACCACGCACAACTTAACATCAGTGGAAAGCTCCACAGAGCCCAGAGCTAGGCTCACGCCACAATCAACCAGCTGAAAAGATTCAGCATCAGCCACTTCCCAAATCTCTACACACTCTGCCCTGTAAAACTGCTCACAAGACAATTTAACCTTCTTTGGGTTATTGCTGCTCAGCTGCTTCAGGAGAGATGTTTGCCTGATGTGATTCGCACAAGGATAAACTGAACTGTGCCCCTGACTTGACTATAATTACTCTTTTCCTTGTTTTGTGACTACAGGGGATCTGAATTTCAGAAAAGATGATGCAAAGCTACTGGCTAAGCCTGGAAAATCTGTCTCTTGTGGAACTAGAAGAATGTTAAAAATAATTTCATGGTCAGTACAACATGAAGTTACTACCCTCTGCTGCTGAGAATGGACTTACAGTCCATGCAGTAGTGAAAGCCAACAGGAAAAAGCCAAAAAACATTTACATTTATCTATGAACATGTTTTAAAAGTGCCTCAAATCTCATTTGGCCAAGTTTTAAAATTTAACTTGGTTATACTACATACATGTGGCACCACTGGAGAATACAATGAACATGTGGGGGCAAGGACACACTTTGTGTCCCTAAGGAGAGACAGACCAGCAGCAAAGATGACAAATTCAGCTCCCTGGAAGCATATAAAGCTAATAAAGTGTGGGTTTTAGATGCCATTGGACGTAGGACACTTATCTCCTGCAGGCTTTATTGTTGCTTTTGACCACCGCACATGAAGGATTCAGAATTAAACTTGCACCTCTGAGGACACCTGACATTGTAACTCTGCTCCCTGCAAGTGTCTGACTGGCCCTGGACCTGCACCCCAGGTAATTAAATAAAATTAACTGAAATTCTGCCCTCTCCTGAGCTGACCAGAGGACGCTGTGGCTCTCGATGTGTGTGGCACCTGCGAGGGAGACAGGTCCTTCCATTACTGCAACAGCATGACACCAAGTAATTATTTTGCAATGCAATTTGAGCAAAGAAAATAAGAGCTGGTATCTGGGTAAACAGCAGCCACCGGTTGTAAACATTTCAGAAATGGAATTTGAGAATCGTTTCAGGGTAACATCTTAAGTCGGCCGGAACAGCACAGGAGGGATTGTGTTGCTCCGTTGGAAGTACCATGGTCACATTCAGAAAACTTTTACTGTATAATCCCTGAAGTGCATTAGGTCTCCAACAGCGCCCTATGGCTGGGAAAGGAGATGAGCAGGAAGCCACTGGCGCTTTGCCTCTACAATATAATTACCACTGAATTATATCCCAAAATAAGGCAGCTTTCATACATTTAATTTAATTTAATTCAGGGCTGGAAATCATTCCTGTTATTGTTTCAAATATATTTTCGCCTTGCATTCATTAATAATACACAGAAAATTTATTGTGGGGAAAAGAAAAAAAAAAAGGAGAGAGTTTTTAAAGTTAATTGTAGAGGAAGAATGCAGGTGTTACCATCTCTACCTTCCCACACACTTTAGTCTTCTTCAGGCCCTGGGACCTTGTTGAAGAAACCTCACAGAAAAATCTTCCAATAGAAGGAAAACCCCGTCCTTGTCTGTGCTTGTGTTTTTTTTTTAAGTAATCTCTGTGTTTGAACACAAATCAGTGCTAAACCCCAAGGCGACAGATTGGGAGGGGGGAGGTTGGCCTTTGTGATGGCCAGATGCCTGCACAGTCACAGCAATTTATCGCTCCCTCAGCCCCAGGTCACTTCTGGAGAAGGACTGAGGCCATATCAGAGCAGCTCTCTCTCAAAAGGGAAGTTCAGGCCGCGAGTGCAGCAGCAGCAGGTCCTTGGCATCACTGCACATTTAGCCCGTGCCTGCCCCGCGCCACCCTCACCAGCCGCCTGATTTAAGGAATAATCTGCAAACTCATCACCAGGCTGGAAAACAAGCCCTGGCTCCTTGAAATTACAGAGAAAAGAAGAGGCTGATAAAGATTTTAAGCCCAGAGATCAAGCCAGAGCAGATCTTCAGATGCAGGGGGCACCAGTTTTGGGGTGGCCCATCTACCCTGTCCCCACATGAATGTCCCCCCCGTCCCCACAGCCCCCATGCAGGCTCCTGCCCAACCTTCAGAAGGCATCCAAATCTCTGCTTCTATAGAAACAACATTTTTAGCTATGCTTGTTTTGCCAAGGAAGGCCTTCTGGCCTGCTTAAGTGTGCGTATGATATCTATTCTGCAGTAATTGTTTCTTTTCTGGGGGTTAGAAAAACTACATTATTCTTGCAGATGACAATGCCTTCAGTGTAAAGTTGTACTGCAGCTCCCAGACATGGGGAGCTCTGTCAGAGCAATGAATGATTACTGTTTTCCAGTGGTTCTCTATGCCTGCAATTGTTTTTTAATAAGTAAAAAGTTCCTAGGGGACTATTTTTTTCTTCTCCCTGCAGAGCACGGGCTATTGTGTTGTAGTATCAGTAGCAGAAAAGCTTCTCATCCATCTGAGAAGGACAACGTGACATCAAGTGCTCATTCAACAATGAGATTTTAACAAGCAGATACAGGGAGACCAAATCTGGACCAACACCAAGCTCAGGTGAAAGATGGTCATTCCTGAGGGAGAAGAAAAGAGAGGACAGGGATTTGAACTGAGAGAAGCAGCACCAAAATCCAGTTGCTTTCATCGGGCTCCCTGCTTTTTCCCTTCCCCGTTCGTGCACAGGACACCAAGAACAAGCTGCACCTTCATCTTCCCAAAGAAGAGATGAATTACATGATTTAATAGATCCCAGGCAGTCCCTATAGTTTCCCCTCACCATATCCTTTTTGTCAACAAGATGTGCACTGCTGAGATGGGAAATAAATAGGGCACCATCCAGACACCGCTGGGAAAATCCAGTCTCTCCAAACGCACCGGGTTAAATTTTGGTATGTATGGAGAGCAAAAAAGAGGCTTTCTGGAAAAATCAGGTCATTTCAAACAAAAAAGACACGTTGAAACTGGCATACAAAGGGATTTATAATTCACATTAATTTTACTAACATTTTTATTCCAGATGTTGCTTGAATATTCAAACCACTGGCACTAAGTTCTTTATAAGCAATAGCTGACCGTGCTTAAAGTTTGTGTTACACCAGTTGTCTTCAGCAGATTCCTGTGGCTGCATCTGCTACAAAACCCACAGGACCCAGACCCAAGCAAAGACCTTCTCCACCTCCCACCCGGCTGCAGCCGTTCCTTCCAGACCCCAGACCATCCCCTGCAGTGTCCATGGGGGATGGTGACACGTTCCAACAACTCCGGGCACTGACCTTGATGATTTTCTAGTCAAATCTGCAAAACTGTGGGAGCCCTCGAGGTACAGAAATTAACTCAGGGCTCTTTCCTCAAGTACACAAAATGATTTTATCAAGCTATGCACTTGGAAACACAGTTCAAACTCCTATTAGCTGAATATACAGCCTATAATTACCATCAGCAATAACTGGGTATTGCAAGGGTATCCTTTTTTTCCCTTGTGCTGAAGACCATTTCATTATCAGATGGGCAAGGGCAGTGAAATTCCAATTAAATATGCAATAAATTTCATTTTATTCTTTCACCACAATTTTAGTAAAGGGAGCTGCTACAAGTCTTGATGGCCAGGGCAATCCATGTTTCAGGGTGGAAGGTCCCCACCAGTCTTAGGAAATGACACCACTAAATCAAATTCCTGGGGAAGCCTGGTCTGTTCTCACTGAAGCCAATAAACAAGTAAAAATCCCATGGTCTTCAAGGGTGCACATTAAAGTCCTGAAGGCTAAGAACTAGCCCAGCAGGTCCTCCCCCACCACTGTCTGTTCCTGTTTCTCTGCTCACAAGACAAGCCCTACAGTAAGATTTTTATTTTTTTTTTTTTTACATCACAGCCTGCAACACATGGAAGGATGAACTGCTAAAGGAGGTTTGTGTAAGCCACACCTCCTGACACGCATTTAGATGCTCAGCCTTGCCCAACCCATCTCCTGGTCGTGGGCTTCTTAACCCAAGGCTGCATGCAAAGACTGGGAATGCAGAAAAGATGAGGAAAAAGCCCACAAATAGCTTACAAAATGAAGTGTGCACCTGAATAGACATGGAACACACTGTTTTCTGGTCACTTCTACAGCCTGGCACTCGGGGTACCCAGCCCAGGCTCCCTCTTAGTCTACAATAGCAGATTTTGGACACCTTGAGGAATAAGCTCATTAGAATCTGGAATAGTACATAGTCCATGGGGATGACAAGTTTATTGTGAGACAAAATACAAAGCATATATATGAAAAATATAGGACATGAACCCAACTGGAGCTTTCGAATACCTGACCTGAAAGCCACCAACAGCTTTAGCAGAAGCAGGTTTTAATGCATATCCCAGAGTATAGTCTTCCCTCCTCCTCCTCCTCACAACAATGTGATTTGGAGAGCAATTCTTCCAGTTTCACATTAGGTTTTCTAACACAGTTTGGAGCCTCAGCAGACTGGGGGCTCACTGGTGTGTGGTCATCACGCCGGGTCCCCAGGCTGGCCTCTATCACCTCTCCTCACCAGTCCACCCAGGCCTGCCTCAACAAATTGCAGCAGCCATACCACACTTTTAGGAGAAAATATTTGGTGAAATACCCCAGACAGTGATTGGAGACAGAAACACTGGCTGCAGATCAGCAAGACAGCAGTAGATTGTCTCCAGCAGAGCCCTCCAGGGCAGCTCACCCCGGGCAGGAGCTGTGTGGGCCCAACACCTCGATGTAGGTAAAAGCTGCGGAGACAACGTCCGTTTGTCAGTAATCCTGCACAAAACACAGCCACTGATCCAGATTCTCTCTCTCTCCCCCCGAACACCTTGCTCCCAAGCCCGCCCGTGCTGCAAGGCGTGCTCTGACACTTTGAAAGGAGCCAGCGAGAGAGATTTCAAACGCCGAGCACAACGTATAGCTGACTTGGCAAACACTTCCATTAAAGAGTTCAAAGGAGTGAGGAGAAACGTTTCATGAAACCTGAAGCACTCTGCATATTAATTCACTGCGGGGAGACAACAAGCACTGAAAATAAATGGAAGTGACACGTGGACTTGTGACATGCAGGAGATCGGGACATCTTACACAACAGCTACTGTCAGCTCTCCTGGAGAATCAATGCTCCTGTCCTGCAGTCTCCCTTCTCCCACACCACCTCTGCCCGCAGAGGACACGTGATTGCCTGACAGCAAGGGGAAGAATCAACCCAACCCTCAGACCTTTCTGGTACTTAGGAAATCAGCCAGTCCTCCTCGATTTTCAGATAATTGACAATAACTAAATTAGGAACGTGCCCTAATATTTTAATAGCTCCTAGCCAACTTCTAGGCAAGAAAAAGCCGGCCAACACTCTCCGCCACTCTTTATTCTCTAGTCTTTGATTTCATGTAGAAATAAGAGATATCCCAGAGTATACAATGTTGGAGTCAATTAGGGGATAGTGAAAATAAGTCACTCTGGAAAGAGAAGACATTTTTCTGTAACATAACTCTAAATCAATGAAGTTCTTTTTAAAATTATCTTTCAAAATGGGATGGTCTGAATTACATTCAGTACATTTAATCTGAAATTCTGTGAACAGAATATAGAAGTGTTTTGTGTGTTTGATAACATGACTCTTAGATGTAACCTCAGCACACTATGGAAATAAAGTTCCTAACACCCTAAAATCCTTCCTGCAAAGGCCACCTGACAGCGTTACAGCTGAAAAACAATTTTGAAATTGCTCCACATGGTCAAAATGTTCCCAGGATCAGAAATCAGCTGACAAGAGCCAACCACTAGTCAATGGCTGCCCACTATGGAGAGACAGTAACTCTCCATTTGAAGAATAAGATTTATTTAATGAGGCTGTCTCGAGACGGAGTAAGGAGGCAAAAGACAGAAAAAGGAGGAGGAACAAACGGAGAGACTGAGTCCCTTTTGCTGGAGCATTGATCCTCGGGTGAAACTCTCCCATCCTGCAGCAGCTCCATCAACCCGTTAAATTCCCCATTGTCTGGGAAGTGGACAGAGCAGATGCATTATAAATGCCCATGTTTGGATCAATTTGATTTGTATCTTCAACAACCACAAAAACCTTTCTTAAGTTAAGAGATCTGCTCCCAACCCTGGGCAGCAGAGGACCTACGGTCCACTCAGCCACCAGGAGATTGCTTTTCCAGGCAATGCAGATCTATTTAGCACTCAGCCTGCGGTGATGATAATGCAAACAGATATTCTGCCTCCCAACTTCATTGCTAGAATTGACTTACTAGTAGGAAATACAAGAATTTTCAATAAATCTAATATTTCAGAATGCTCTTTCTGCCAAAGCAGCACTTTATATTTCTCTCATTTACAAAAGTGAGCAATAATGCATTTGAGATCTAATAATCTCTTCAGCAGAGGGATCTCAAAGTGCTTTGCCAACACTAAGTAACTTCAATGCAAGATATAAGGAAATTCACACGTTAAGATCACTTCCTCCAATTAAAAAAAATGTAGCTATCTCCATTCTGAAGTCCAAGAGAGAACAATTTACAACACCTTACACAGATATAAAAAATACACGATTCAGAGGGGAAGTTCTGCAGAAGATAACTTTAATTCCTTTGAGCTGAGATTTAGCAGGAGACACCCCAGTAAATACATCTGCTCTTCAGCGAGCAGCCAAGGAGCCTTGGCTGACTCCTGTGATCATCGGAAAGATAACGGCGAGATCTTGGAGTCTAAAATACTTTCCTGCTATATTGGTTTGCTATTGATTGAAATGTGAAGACACTAAACCTACAACTGTTGGCATTTAAATACTCCCTCTGAAGCTGGAGCAGCTTGGCTTAACAGATATGACAAAAATAACGGAAGCTGCATCACTTCAGAGAAGCCCTTTTCTTCCACAGAGTATGTAAATGTTATGGATTTGACCTGAAACATGCATCCTTAGCTGTTAACAGAGACAGGCACCCACCTCTAGTATATTGAAGTATATCGTTATTTGGGTTGTACTTTGTTAATTTCGAGTACATAGAATGACTTTTCTTAAATCCAGGAGTTTTAGGGCACGGAGCATCCAGCCAGGCTTGTGAAATGCAGGAACCCTGGACACACATGGAGGGTATTTGACACTTGATGGAACGAAAACCTGATCCACAAAATGCGAGTTGGAAGCGACCATCCAACACCTTACGCGCCGGCTGGCTGGCTGTGCTACTTTCTGGACTTCCACATTACAAAGAATGATGTTCTGGGTGAATCTACGACTGTTGCCTCAAGCGCTTGACAACTGGGAAAAAAAATGACATTGTGGTTTATCATCCGAAGGGATGTCTGCAGTGCAAGAAATTCAGGATGGCCCAAAAATAATCTCCAATTCATCAGTGAGCATTTCAAGAACCAGAGCAGCTAGGAAGAATACAATGATTTTTGATGTTCATCGACTCTCATGCAGCTTTTCAGTTAGAAAGAAGAATGGATTCTTATTCTTTTTCATTTCTGGATCAGAAACATCCTTACTTAAGAACTTTTTTTACAAGAGTTGCATCTTTTGCTTTTTTTTTCTGCTTCACCTGACTTTTCCCTGATTTTAAAGTATTCAAATTTTTTTTTCTCCATCTTTAAGAAAAAAAAGAGTCACAAAAATATTTGGCCAGAGAGTTTTTTTTTCTTACTTGTATTTCAACTTCTCTTTTAAAAAAAAAGGGACACAAAGTTCAGAATTAGCACAACCTGAGAAGCGAGAAGGGCTTTAATCCAAATTCTCTATTAACTGTACCTAAAATAAGGTGTCTTATGCAGGGAGGACACCTGCCCTGTGCCCCCATGTCCTGTGCGCTGTCCCAAGGACTGCTTGGAGACCCTCAGTCCTTATTTTTCCTCTCTCTAAAGTGCTCCTGTAAGTGTCTTGCTTTTGATTGCCTACAGACATAAGAAGAATCTGAGATTTTTCTACAACACTGAAAACACGGGGTGGAAGTTTGCTTGGGTAGGAAGGGAAATCTTCAAAGAGAGAAGCCCAATAAAATGGGCTTTGATGAATTTCTGTCAAAAAAAGATAATTTAACTATCCCTTTTTTCCCCCACTGATCTCACATAGATAATTTACATTAGACTTCACAGTTTTCTTGATACAACAGTAAAACATTTCCACAGTGTGTCTTTTTTTGCTAATCACCACAGAATAATGATATCTTTTGCAAGAAGTTAGGACCTACACCGTTATACGGTGCCTGACAGATAGGTTTAGCACTTGTGCTTGGGTTTTCTGTCTCGGGCTGGCAGGTTACAGACCTGCAACATATGTGGTTGTGCAAAGCTTTACAATATTGGGACTGACAAATGTCAGCGACCAGATAACTCATCTTTCCCTTCTCTCACAGCCTCACCTGCCTCCACACCACAGAAAGAGCTCAAAATAAATACGGAGGCAGTGGAAAGCCTCCTGCCCAACCTGCAGGATACACAGATAGTTGATCACACTGATGCCAAGACGGAATTTGGCAAGAAGAGGATGAGGCAGCTGATGGACCTCATTGCCCAGAAACAAACTGGACCAAAATTGAAATATTATAACTAAAACTCAATCATCTAAATACATCAGTGACGTTTTCTTAATAAAAGGCTTTATAGATAAAAGATGCAAAAATAAACAAGTTTTCACACACTGCAAGAATATAGATAATAACTACATTTATTTCTTTTTCACTACAGTTAACCTTGGAAATGTTCTACTCCAACTGGGTGATAACTGCAAAAGAGAAGGAAACGGCTTAAATCTGAATGATTATGCTTGAAAATAATTATTATCTTGCACTGTGAAAGTATAAAGATCCCCAAGGCCAGTCTCTCCTAAATCCTAGTAAGATTACAGAGCAAAACCTCCTGCAGAGTATTTCCTGAAGCCTGAAGGACAAAGCAGAGGGGGGACACCTCACATTGAATTTACCAAAGGGAAGCTGGTCTCCCTCCACATTCTCTTCTCATTAGCTGAATGAGCTTCTGAAGGATCATGAATTATGGAGCCCTGCAACACAAGTCTATAGAAATGTCCCTACAAATGCAAAATAAAGGATGGATCTTCACGTCAAGCACAAGAGGAGTTATCTGGACTGGGTGCACATTTTCAGCCCCTCAGCACATTTGTGGGTTTTTTTTATCTCACATTCATACTGTTTGGGGAAATCCGGTGCTTACAGCCAATTAAACTTTCCCATATTTCCTCAAGAAATGGATCAAGGAGGTTTACAGTAATTGTTGGATTGTTTGCATTGGCTAAAAGTCAGTTGAGCGTTGGGAGCTTTCCTTTTCATTCCTTGGTTTGGAACGTTATGGTCATCACCGTATGCTCTTGTAACTGCATTAAATGCCAGGAAAAAAACTCTCCTGCTTGGAGCATTCACTTTTCAGGATGAGAAAAACTATCCGTACAAAATTTTAAGTTCACATGACGGGTGCGGGGGCATCGATTAAAACCTGATATTTAAAATGCGTACGCTGCTTTTTGCCATTCCACAGAAATATAACATAAATGGGAAACTCTGTGACTGGTGCGAGGGGAGATTGGTAAATACAGCCCCGAAAGACCGGCAGCAGCTTTGATCACTGGGGACTGTTAACATCTTCCCATCTAGTATTAAAGGCTAAGCTACTTACGGGGAGCTTTCTCACTGCCCTGCATTCGGGAAGAGCTGCCTCAGGTCTTAAAGAAAGGTTTAATCTTTAGTCTCACGAGAAAGGCAATGGCACGCTCCCTCTTTTCCTTGCTTCAGAAGGCAGAATCCTAGAGAATCAAATGACTGCACTTTTCTGAGCTGCACAGTCGTTATCCCAGACTCACTGGGAAAAGCGTTCTCCTTTGGAAGCCACACAAGCCATTCATTTCCACTGCTACTGTCGTAACGGCACATCTTCCTGTTATTAATTTAAACCAACCGGAGTAATTAGTTGCCAAAATCTCCATACTCTTTCCCCTCGAAAATTAAGTACTTGCATAAAAGCGTTTTCCAATCTTCAGATGCGATGGCGTGGCTGACAAAGCACACTTACAACTAAGAAATGCAGAGATTTATGCGCCGTATCCCAAATAGATGGGCGAGTCACACACAGACTT
Source organism: Calidris pugnax (assembly GCF_001431845.1). Taxonomy (NCBI): domain Eukaryota; kingdom Metazoa; phylum Chordata; class Aves; order Charadriiformes; family Scolopacidae; genus Calidris; species Calidris pugnax. The sequence goes on from NW_015090880.1 coordinate 1,301,347, forward strand.
CAAGAGAGTCCCTGGTATATTCATATTAAATAAGTTTACTGTTGAGATAAGCACTGATCCGGGGCTCATTTGAGAGCAGTACATTTACAGTTTGCAGCGAGTTACACTAATTAGATAATACATTACAACGGGGTTAATATTTCACTCCTGACGCTTTATTTTCAGCTATCAGCAGCCTCAACGTTTCCCTCACTTCCGAGGATCACTCACCATTTCGAAGGGCAATTGGATGCCAAGGAAATGAGAAATGTGAGAGGGGCACACAAAGCATGAAGAGGTGCGTTAGGAGAAGGGAGAGACTATTTCTTGAAACTCCCTCCCTCTTTATCTTCCTCATGACATTAGATTGGACAGAGGGGTACATAAAATATTTAATAAACAATTCAGAGTACCAAAGACTTTCTTAGCCACATGTCCAGAGTCTTGCCTTAGTTGGCTACAGCGATGTACACTGAGAACGGCTATGAAGTTAGAGCTCAGCTGCCTCAGGAGGAGCAGAGCCATGCAAATACATAATTAGGTGTTTGCCCATTTCCCAAGGACCCCTTAGATGACTCAGAAATCCTATTTTAGAAACTGAACAGTGGCCTCCATTTCTTTTTTTTTTTTATAACTGAAGTCTTCAGGGCCCATGTGTACAGGCCTCATTAGAATGAGCAACTACATAATGAAAATAAATCCAGCCATAAGCTGCCCACACACGGTAAAGAGACTCTTGAAATTACACAGGAAGAACCTTAACTGCATTAGTACTTGAAAAATACTTTTAAAGACATGACTTCTGTATAATAATGGTATTTTTCTTCACTACCTGTGTGTCCCACTCTGGTGTTTTTCAATAGGAACGAGGAACACCTTGACACACACAATGGATAAACACCCCAGCGAGGTTCAGCTGAGCAGCACATCCCCAGCTCCTGGAGACCAGCACACCTGGGATCAGGCAACCTCCGTAACATTTAAAGGTATCCTGATGGCAAAGCCACCTGACAAAGCAGGACACTTTTGGACAAGGATGCTGACAAAAACTTGAAGAAGGGGCAAAACGATTGCGCTCCAGCAATTCAATTACACTGGGAGAGAACTTAGCATATTCAGAAGGCACAAAAATAGCTGTAGTTTCATTAACTTTGTGTTGTGTGTAGAAAAGTTGAGTGCTAGGTCAGACTTTTCTCATTATCTTAATGGGGGTACCACTCACCCGGAGAGATAGGATGCCTGTCTATCTGTCACAGCAGCTCTAACGAATTGTGCTGGAAATACAGCGATGAGGGGGAGGAGATACATACTTAGACTGCCAGAGCTGAAAGTTGTTACAACAAGATGATGATAGGAAATCAAACATCCCTTCAAAGCAAGCTTTTTCTATCAATACATCAGTGCAAATCTCATCAAACCTTAGTCTGGATGAACTGCCTGAAGCAGTGGCCCTTCCCACACCCCGGCCCGAGCGGCTCCAGCCACGAGCCCCCAGCTCTGTCTTAAGCCAGCTGAGCTCGGTGTGACTTTCTGCAGGGTATCTGAATGACTAAGTACACAAAAGCAGCTGAAATCAAATTATTATCCACTTGGATTCCTGCCAACCTCCAGATTAAGTTGCCAAATTACTTTCCATTAACTTTTATTTTTCCCCCAGCCATTCAGTTTTCCTCTATACTTCAGCCCTTTGCCAGTTTAAGTATTTTAATTGCCAACCCTTTTTCTTCCAGCTATCTCAGGGTGGTCTAGTGGCCCTGCAACCCTGTTTGTCCTCTGCACGTTGGCATACAGTCATGCGTTGCAAAGGAGCTGCCTAATGCCTCTAGGCTTGATGCAAGAGCCACCTAAAGCTAAAAATAACTCTTCCATCAGCTCTCACAATCTTGAAGGGAAAAGCTATATATCAGATTACACCATAGAAACACTGGGGGTGCGTATATACGTGTATAAAGCTAGATAGAGCCTATATATAGCTGTTAAGGAACCCTTTTGCTCCAGGAGGACAGCCAAGCCCTGGAACCGGCTGCTCAGAGCCCCTCTGCAGGCTCCATCCTCAGAGGGTTTCAGGACCTGGCTGGATAAATGCCTGAGCAATCTCAGAGCCCAACTGGCAGCAGAAGCTGGACCATAGACCTCCCGACCTTGCCACCCCAGTTACCCTGGGATTGCAGCTCCACTCTCTTTTCTTACTTCCCCAAATACACATCGTATCTACCAAGCCTTAGCACATATCCCATCTCATGTGATGTCCATTTTGGTATACTTTTATACACTACAGTGAGATTCAATATCAGTCTCAACTGAGAAAAAGAGTGAAGAAGATGAAGGGAGAGTGATGAAAAATGCCAGAGGTTCCCAGCCCAGCCACTAAGGACATTTCAGTGGTCGGATGTCAAACCATCACCATTTCCATAAGCAAGGAGCTGTCAGGGGATGGATGAGGACGTACAAACATCTATATTTTGCAGGCAGAAGTGGGACAAAGGGTAGAAATATTACCGCATTTGGTGTGACATTCTCACTTAAAGTCGCTGGGGTTTTAAATATTTTACTTGAGGAGGCAGGGCCCACTGCAACCATTTCAGTCATTCAGCCTGGAAAACTGCCTTTCAGTCCTTCTGCTGGGAGTGATTAATTATGCTGCTTCTGGTGAAAACATCTGAGAAACAAAGATCTAACATCTGATTTGCTTGCTCTGGGTAGAGCCACCTACCCCCTCGTTGGCCCTTGTGCTTCAGTGAGAGCAAGAGGGAGCACAGGTGGCACCGAAATAAGTGAAATCCTGGAAATCCTGCTGCTGGGCACCGCGGAAACAGAGGTCGCACCGTATAATTTTGGTCCCATTAAAGTCTGCTCCCCCCTTCCTCCCCCCGGGGACATTTCAATCACAGCATTAGTAGCACATTTCCAACACACAAAAAAGGCCTATTAAAAAAAAATAATCACACTTCTATTAATGAATCTTCATTTACCTGCATATTTTCTGCTCGGTACTTTGTCTGCCCTGTGTTTAGCGCCGCAGTGGCAAAGGCGTGTGGTGCGAGTGGGATGCAGACCCACACGTCCATTCAGATAATACTTCTGAATCTATAAATACGACTTTGAAATATCCTCTTTGATAACATCAGGCCAGATTTCATAACTTATTTACCCTGAACAGCAGCTAACTCCACAAATAATCCTGCCGACTGCAGAAGGATTACTTCCACAACAAACCCGGGCATCTGACGGGTGGCAGAGTCAGGCCTGGGGGGTGGTTTAGGTTCAGTTCCACGGTACAATTTATCCAGTTCACTGGAGGTTTTTCACAGCATCTTGGGTGAATTTCATACCTGTAGTGAGGGCACCTCAGGAAGAACCAACCTGCCAAAGGCTTTTGGGACCAGAACCCTGATTGCATCCCCCCAGACACATTGCATGGACTCACAGGATGGTTTGGGTTGGAAGGGACGGGGTGAATTTCATATCTGTAGTGAGGGCACCTCAGGATGAACCAACCTGCTAAAGGCTTTTGGGACCAGGACCCTGATTGCGTCCCCCCCGGCCACATTGCATGGAATCACAGGATGGTTTGGGTTGGAAGGGACCTCTCAAGGCCACCTAGTCCAACCTCCTGCCATGAGCAGGGACACCCTCAACTAGACCAGGTTGCTCCAAGCCCCCTCCAACCTGGCCTTGAACCCCTCCAGGGATGGGGCACCTACCACCTCTCTGGGCAACCTGGGCCAGGTTCTCACCACCCTCGGTGTAAAAAATATCTTCCTTTGCTGGAGCCTCACTGGTTTGATGCTCACCCAAACCAGCCTGGAGAAATGCAAGGTCTGCCTTACTATACATCTCTGAGAACAGCTTAAAACCACCACAGGGTGACTGCCTGCTCTTGTGGCCAACATCCATGCTGATGGGTTAATTTAAAAAAAAATTAACATTGAAACACACAGTATCACATATTTCTATACTCAGGAGCTCTGCAGTTTGCAATGTTCTCCTTGATTTCATTGACAACTTGCTCCATTCCTTCCCCAAACAACAGGTCCTCTCTATTTGTTGGTCATGGAGGACTCTGGCCTGGCAGGAGTTCCAGGTCAGGTACAGCAGGGTCCTTCAAGTAAGGAAAGGACTAATCCGTGCTGCAAGACCCACCACTTCTCCTAATCTACTCTCATGGACATGTGAACCACTCCAAGGAGTGGCTGTAACACGCACACACGCACACAAGAGCCTCAACAACACAAAATTCATAAAACTCCTCTAGGCAGGAGTTCCAGGTCAGGTACAGCAGGGTCCTTCAAGTAAGGAAAGGACTAATCCGTGCTGCAAGACCCACCACTTCTCCTAATCTACTCTCATGGACATGTGAACCACTCCAAGGAGTGGCTGTAACACGCACAGACACACGCACACAAGAGCCTCAACGGGGACCGCACTTAAACAACACAAAATTCATAAAACTCCTCTAGGAGAAGAATGTCACCGCTTTCTGTAATGTCACTGCTTTCTGCAGTTACGTTGACAATTTCTCCTCTTCTTTGATGTTGCTTTTCTTGTAAAAAGAAGAGAGGGTGGAGTTTTATTTCTGTTGTTTGTGCTTGAGAAAGACTCATTAAAATGTGCTTTGGGATGTAGATGTTTTGGGTTTGGTGGTTTGGTTTTTTCCAAGTATTTTTCATTATTTTTCAGATTAATTTATACTTGAAGGATTACCAGGGGACCAACCCGCATGTACATTTCATGCTATACCATTTGTTTTTCAACCATCAGCAAGATTTTAAACAAAACACAGTGATTTATACTATGCTGAGACATGTTCCTAGATGCAGCGGGCGGGGGTCGCATCCCAAGCCAACTGGAGATCTTCTCCAAGCCACGGCCAGCACCAATTACTCTTGGAAGCAGAAAGGCATGATTAAGTTATTCTATCAGAACAACATCCTGGGACTCGGGTCTCCCCTCTGAAACACCAAGTCGTAGGGAAGATGGGGGTTAAATCATACCCCAAACACATCGGGGTATGGCCAGCGCCTGCGACCTGCCTGTGCTGGAGAGAAGAGAAAACAGCCCCCGTTTCTAATCACAAGGGCAGCAGGAAAGGGACTGTTTAGCAACTGATAGACTGGAGCAGAAGCTGTACAAAGAAATTGCCTGCTTTAGTCTGTGTTTGTTTCTACCAGCTGAGAGGGCCTTTCAGGACATGTTGTATAAATAAGCAGTACAATAAAGACATAACTGACCCATATAACATCCTAACAGAGCTGTCTCTGGAACCTCCCCAGTTTTTGCCAAGTGCCCAAGCAAAGGGGAGTGCAGGGCCCAATGCTCAGCCCTCCATAAGTCACAGAATGGTTCAGGTTGGAAGGGACCTTAAAGATCACTGAGCTCGAACCCCCTCCCTGGCAGGGACACCTCCCACCAGCCCAGGCTGCTCAAAGTCACAGCCATCCCAGGGACCAGGGAGGCTGGAGAGCAGGAGGTGGCTCGTTGCAGGCTGATTTGCAAGTGTTCACATGTAGGTTTAACAGCTCTTTTATCTTTTGCTCCCTTCTGGTGTTATTTCAATGTTGATTTGCATAGTCAATATAAAACTCTTTACATATAAACTGCCTGCAAGGATGACACCATCAATCCTCAGCTCTATTCACAAAATTTATTATTTGTTTCAATTTAAGAGAGATCATTGCTGGATTACACAGTTGCTGATGAGGATTTATATTTACATTTACAGCAAGCAAAATACGTGGCCTAATTTTTTTTTTTAAGTCATCCACACAAACGTGAAAGAGGGAGCAAAAAATAAAATCAGTGCGTATAGACTCATGAATGCTCATAGATCATGTTCTGCGACTTATCTTTCCCTCAGACAATATTGCAAATTAGTCAGCATCTGTAGCATGAGCTTGATCATAAGAAAGAATTAAAGGATATTATCGAGACAGTCCTTAATCTCCCGTGGCTGTGAAACCAAGCTCTCCTATATGTTAGTTTAAATGCGATGCAAAAGGCATCCAAGCTGTGTTTCTGTGACATCGTATCAGACATCAGAAATCCGCACCCCTACGTAATAAACAAGAGTATTAACTTCCAGAAACGGATTCACCCGCACAGAAATGTCAGGTTTCGTGAAATACAGGACTGCAAAGATTAAGGGGAGAAGAAACAGAGTTTCAGGAGATATTACACTTATCTAGGCTGACCTGTTGAGCAGCATAAAGCTTGTAATGCAGCAGATTTCACCAAGTAAGTCTTTTGACATAAATCTCACGGGATATGGAAAAAAACAGGGATGCATCACAAAACTGGCTGAACTCTGGTTTCCCATGTGATTCGGGAAAGAAGATAACTTAGCTGTGATGCTCTATATCACCCAGAGAAGAAGTTCATAAAAGTTATGGCTTCTCTGAAAAGAAAGGATGCTTGAGTGTGAAATGATCCAAATACAAGCTGAGTGCCAAGTCCTGCCTTGGAAAAAAATAAAGCAAAATTGTTTCCCAGGACAACGGCAGGAGAAATGTTACATCTCTATTGCCCCCCGTGAGCACACAGATGTTCCTCAGAGGGTTGGTGTGATGGCACCAGGAGTCTCCTGCCAACACCTGCACCCCCACCCTCCACAGCAAGAACGGGCAATTTCCAAAAGCCCCAAAGTGAGAGCTGTTAAGGTTATTTAAATTCATGCGCAAAGCAGAAAAAAAATGCTAACACACATCAAAGTTCATTAAAGCAGAAGAGTGATCTGTTCACAAACCTCCCAGCTCTAGTTTGGATCTACCTGAGCCTGAAACGGTGTCCTCCTGGGATCAAGGATTCGTTTTATTGTCCTGAATTATCACCTCCAGAAGATAAGAGGTACTGCAAGGACTGATCAATGAATTAAACAATCACTACATATTTGGCAGAGATGAAAGAAGCTTCCTCACTTCAAACTTGCTCACACCATTATGAACAACTGCCTCTCATTAAAGACCTCAGAGAAGTGAAACGCATGCAGATGTGTCCTCCTTTCATTCAGCTCATTTGCCTGTAATATTTCCCACCGTGCTTTCTTTCCCAGTTACCTGTAGTTAATAAAAGGGTGTTATGATTTGCAGACAGCGCACACCAGAGCTGAACAGTCACCCAAGGGACTGGGTGTTTATCACAAAAAGTGCAACTCTGCGATTCAGGGAGCATCGGCTCCTGCTGCCCCTGTTTTGTTCCCAGAAGAGAGGAGCAGAGCAGGAATCAAAGCCCAGCAGAGGAGCCTGACATTTACTGCTTTCAGGAGCATCTGCATCAGTCCCTTCAGCCCGATACGGACACACAGGCTTCAGTCAAGTATGAACACAACCCTAGACTTAATTAATCAGCTATTTACCCCTTCCTTCCTGGTTTAAAGAGTGCTTGAATTGGGGGCAGCGATGTAGATCCAAAGTGAGGAACATCTGACCTCTTTCTTACTCTCCAAGACAGATTTGCCACAGGCAGCTGGGGTGGGTTGGCCCTGGCTGGACACCAGGCACCCACCAAGCTGTTCTATCACTGCTCTCCTCAACAGGATTGGGGTGCGGGGGGAGGAAATAAGATGGAATAATAAAAAAAACCACCTTGTGGGCCAAGATGAAGGCAGGTTAGTAAAGCAAAAGCAAAGGCTGCATAAGAAGCAAAAGAAAACAAAAGATTTATTCTCTAGTTCCCACCAGCAGGTGATGTCCAGCCCCTTCCCAGGCAGCAGGGCTTCAGTGCATGTTGGGGTTGCTCCAGGAGGCAAACGTTGTAATAACGAATCCACCCCCCTCCTCGCTCTCAGCTTTTACTGCTGAACAGACCCCACCTGGTATGGAATATCCCTTTGGTCAGGTTGGGTCCACTGTCCTGGCTGGGTCCCCTCCTAGCAGGTGATGTCCAGCCCCTTCCCAGGCAGCAGGGCTTCAGTGCATGTTGGGGTTGCTCCAGGAGGCAAACGTTGTAATAACGAATCCACCCCCCTCCTCGCTCTCAGCTTTTACTGCTGAACAGACCCCACCTGGTATGGAATATCCCTTTGGTCAGGTTGGGTCCACTGTCCTGGCTGGGTCCCCTCCCAAGACCTTTCCCACCTCCAGCCTGCTGGTAAGGAAAGATGGTGGAGACACAGCCCCGATGCTGTGGAGCACCTCTCAGCAGGAGCCAAAGCACTGGGGTGTTACCAGCACAAAACACAGCACTGGGGAGAAACCACCTCAGCCAGGCCCAAAACAGCAGCTTTACAGAATCATAGAATGGTTTGGGGTTGAAAGGGAACTTAAAGATCATCCAGTGCCACCCCCTGCCCTGGGCAGGGACACCTCCCACCAGCCCAGGTTCCTCCAAGCCCCCTCCAACCTGACCTTGAACCCCTCCAGGGATGGGGCATTCTTTGCTGCAGAATAACAGCAAGCTATTAATGCAAAATAAAGACCATAATAGTCAGGAAGAGCAAAACAGAAGCCAAGGAGGTCCATCCCCCTTCCTTTCACAGGTGGGTTTGAAGTCTGAATCCACATTCCAGTCACTGCCAAGACAGCTCTATTGCCTGTCACTGAAGTCTGTTGAACGTTACGACCACATCTTCCAAATAACGGGTGGCACTGCATTATTAATGCATTAACAATAAAAAAGACTGTGTGGGTCTATTTTTTATATATATACTTGTTGTTGCTTTTAATCACCGAGTAACATTTGTCTTAGAAATTACTTTTACAGATGTCCATCTGTAACCAAGGAACAGCAAAAATCTCTGTGGCAGGGCGTGAACAGCATCCATATCTCTTAGGTAGATGCCCAGCTCCCCCACAAGCACAGATTTGTTTATATGGACTGCACAAGGGTTTACAACCAATTCAGGCTGGCACAAGGTTATTCAGAGATGAGTCATAAAGAAAAATAGCACCCAATAGATTAAATCAGCCATTGTGAGCCCCGGTCTGTTCAGAAGGCATTGACACAACCGTCTGAGAAGGCTGCCAAAGGAGCAGATGTTGCTAACGCTTCCAGAGCATCGCATCTGGATGGGGCACTCAGAATTTAAACAACAAGCAAAGGAAGAAAGCAGAGTGCTGGAAGTGATCGGGGAAGCCACCACCCACCCAGGAGCGCAGTAGCCCCCGGGGCACAGCCCTCTGGTAACAGACCAGCAGGGGAAGGGGACACCAACCAACTCCATCTTCTCCGAGCAGATAACGATACAACTTGGGTGCAAACTCTGTGCTTTGCCACTAAGTGCCAACATCATCTTAGTTATTAAAATGCATCACATCTCATACCACTTCCTGTTGAAAACTGGCTGTGCTTGAACTGAATTGCTGACTTTGAACTTGCTCTACCAGCATCATCTTCCACGCTACAGGTGTATGCAAATAATAGTAAAAAAAAATTTCCCTGACTCAAAGTACATCTTTTCATCACCAGATTTCCAAGCACCTGGAATGGTGTGGGGGAGCAAGTCACTTTTTTTTCCATTTCACAGTAAAAGACCCTAAAAAAAGAATAAAGGAGGAATTGTCTGCAGTATCTCACATCCCCAGTGATAACATTTAATGGTAAAAGAATGGACAGTGGCAATAAGTTTTTCAAGGCTATGAAAGAGACCTCCTGGTAGATTACAGGCATATAAAGGTTGCCTGTATGTGACAGTACAGTGGCTGTGCATCCTGGTGCTCCCTGGGATGCACGTCCCAGCATCCAGCAGCACCTCTCTGCTGCCAGCACTGGGGCTTCAGCCCTCAGCACAAGTTGGAAAGTCCAGCACCCTGGGATCTGTGCCCAGCCTTGCTTCAGGGAAAGCATCGTTCCCGATTTGTGTATCTAAAAACAGATTAAATACTGCTTAGTCATTTTCAAAAGCAATTGGAGAAATGACCCAGAAATTAGTTGGAAAACAGTACATGTATTCATCATTGTTTCTACTAGTAGACATGGGTGAAACAGTCACCAGTAAAGAAAAAAAAAAAAGATTAATGTCTCCCTGCTTTGTTATCCATCACCTCTTAACGTGAGTTTCTTTCACATTTTAAGACATTAGCACTGTTTTGCACAGCTTAAAAACACACACACATCAGCAATTCTGCTGCGATCTGGAAGTCAGTAAAACCATCTAGGACTCGCCCACGTGGCAACAACTCAAATACTAATTCTGTCCATTCAGAAATGAAATCACCTCAATTCAGCCTTTCATCTAGACACTTAGAACAAGGCTGAAGTAGGCTGAATCCACTTCCAGTGTGAATTAAATGACACCAAACTGCAGTTGGTTCTGCAGGAGACTGCCACAGCTTTAATAATGTGAGCCAGAATTAATTGATTCCTTTCAGCCTGCACATGCCCTTAGTCTGAGCCCATCCTCACTGGAAGGAGCCACCTCTGTCCCCAAGGGGAGACATGCCTGAGAACGTGCAACAGTCTAAGTTTGAGTAAGAATGCTTCATCCAATAAAGTTTACATTAAAAAAAAAAAATCTTGTAAACAGTCATCATAAAGTCAGCCAAGACACCAAGTTAACACTAAAATACCCCATGGAATATCCAACTCATTTCATTTTAACATTTCTTCACTTGGTTATTTTTCCAGACAGAAAGACCCAGTAGGAGCATACTTAATCTGAACAGCATCTTGTGATGATTTATGATAATTGATATTTAATGGGGTAATTTTAGACTGGTGCAGTTAGCTTTGAAACCTGAGAGATTTGCAAAATCTTGCAGTGGAGGTTCTCTGTATACAAAAAAATCTGCCTTCTTGTGGAGCCTGGAGACTCTAGAAGGCATTTAGCCCCAGATAAACAGATATCCTTAAGAGACAACATTTTAGAAATCTTCCCTTATTGGACCTGACTGATGGGGAGAAAGGGTGGAGAAAAAAGGGGAAAAAAGATGTGGCAGAAGTATGGCTGTGGGATCTGGAAAGCCAGTATTGGCACCTGGGCTGGAGAGGACACCCAGGTAAGGGAGTGACCACAGAAACAGGGGTATCTGAGCACAGAAATGGGGAGGGGACAAGAAAATGAAGTTTTGTAAGGGGGTGAGCTCATACTCCCATCCCAGCATGGGAACCGTAACGCTGAGTAAGTCTCACCATCAAAGAGAGCCAAGAGGTAAATTAAGCTGGGAACACTGAAATTAGATATTTTAATTTTTTTTAACTTTGTTCCCTCCCTGGAAACAAGAGAAATCAGTAAATCAGGTGTGACAGGCACCCAAGCCTGGGAGGCTTTGCAGAGTAACACCTGCTGAGCAGGACCTCCTGTGCTCCATGGCACTTGGCAAGACCCTCTCACCACTGCCTTTCTTGTTAGAGGTCCACCCCAGACTCATTAGCTTAATTGTGTGTAAGCTTTTGTCCTACCATTTTCTGTAAGTCATGACATTGCTAATCTATTTCTTTTACTTAATACATCCCTTTCATTAGAACTCTTTATTCCTTTATTCAGCTGCTTGTTTCTCAAACCCCAGCATCCCAGGCAGAATGCATCATTCAAAAAGCATCATTAACCCCTCCAAAACTCAGTTCCACAGCAGTGTCCTCAGAGTCACTGCGACTCTGTTTTTCCAGCAGTTGTCTCCCTGCTTTCTTCAAGATTACAGCTTTTACTTTACAAAAAAAAAAAAACCCAACCACACCAGCTGAGTCCTCATGGGTTTCGCTGTTTCAGTGGGGACGGATGAACCTGAGTCTTTTGGGTCATTCTCCCTCTCTTTGCTCCCATCTAGAGCAGGGAGACTGTTTCTGCTCCTCATCTCTCACGTGTCCCCACGTGAGCAGAGCCTGGTTCACACCCCAGCACATGGCTGGGGACACCCCAGACGCCCAGGCAGCACCCAGGCTGGCTCTCTTCCCAAACACATTCCTTCTTTCCCACCTCCACTGGCGAGAGCACGTTCTTCCAAGGCAGACGTGCATGTATGTAGGCAAGATGGCACACTGCTGATTTAGTTTGCCTTCACTTCCCTGAATTTTCCAAATTCATCTCTAAACCCAGCAAAGAGCCGCTGAGCATCCATCTCCTGCCCCAGCATCTCCCCTGGGGCCACCCAGCAGGACCCTCAGGCCACCCCCCTGCAGCAGGAGGGACCCTTCCCAGCTCCCTGCCTTTCCCTCAAGGAGCACGCACTCCCCACCACACGTGGAAAGAAATAATAAACACCGTGGTTGCAAATACAGACCCAACTGCACTGCAAATTATCTCGGGTTTTTAAGCATCCCCTGTTACCTCGATAATTATTTCTTTTTCACACTGTTTTAAAATACAGCTTAGAGTTCGGTAACCACATCTCCCAGTGCCAACCAAAAGCCAGCTCGAGGTGTGTTTTTCTGCTGTGCAGGTCTGTAACTGCTCTGGGTCTGGAAGAGCCACCCCAAGGGTTGGCTCCTTTCTTCAGGAAGGAGTTTCCTGCAGTCTTTTGCTCCTTATTTTCCCCTCCTGCACAGAAAGATCACCTCCATCTTTTTGTACTGCATAATGACAAGCCTCTCCCTTCTCACCAGCCTCTAACAAGGATGGTTATTTAAAACACTTTTAAGTATATTCCTTTGATTTGTACATTAGTATTCACTAGGCAGAAAAAAAAAAATAGGACAAAAATAGGATTTGCTCTAATGCGGTCTCATCTTCTTGTTTATTTCTTATTATTTCCACCCTGTGTAACTATGTAGGTCAAACAGATCAAATTAATTTCAGTGCATCTGTCCTAACACCAGTAACATGTAGGCTAAATGGCATTGATGCCGGGCTCTCCGAAGGGGAACATGGCTGCATTAGCTCCCTGAACAGGAATAAGTTCGACCCATTTATTAGACTTCAGTTTTACAGCCAACATTTCATAATCTACTTATAACTGCATACCTGATCTCATCAAAATTTGCTCGATGCTCCTAATTCCCAGCCTCCGGCACCCTCAGACAATGCAGACTCCAACAGCAGGCAGCAAAAACCAGTCAAAATAGACAAGGTGGTGGCACGCACTGGTTTGGCACCGCCGTGGCTGCAGCTATTACAGACCAGCCTGGAAACCTGTCCTTTCTGGGTGAAACCCATTTGCAACAGCCCTTAACTAATTTACTGCTGAAGGGAATATACCTGTAAGCACTTTCTTAGGGCCATCCAGCCCAAAATTTGGCTGGTAGAAACGCAGGGAAGCCAGGGCATTCCATGGTTACCTGCCATCTTCAAGAGCTGCCAATTCAACACAAACCCAACTCATGTTGGCTGGTACAGGCAATATCAAGCCCATTCCCTACATTCCTTAAAAAAACCCAACAAAACAAAACAAAGAATATTCTGGGAAACAATAACCCAATACCACTTCTTAAGCAAACATAATTGCTTTTCAACAAACTTTGAATCAAATTCACTTTGAAGATAGAAATTCCCCTAAACTGTAAGGATGGAAGGCTCCTTCCCTTGAATGTGCTCGTGCAAGAAACCATGTGTCTTATTTCCAGCCATACCAGCACCCCAGAAGCTCAGGAAGGACAGAAGCCCTGTCCTCACCCAGCAGAGCTGCTGCAGCCCAGCACCTTCTCCATGGGGCCATGGGGAGCAGCTCAGCCCCAAAGTCACCTCCCAAGAGGTCCCACCACCAGTCCAGCCATAGCCGAAGGACAACAGCATCCCAGATGTTCCTCTCTGGGATCACCTCCCTTCATTTTGAAGGCACTCAGATTTCTCATCTGCCCAGCACAGCACAGCACCCACCAGACAGATCCTTATTCATCCAGGAGACCCCAGGACCCAGCTGTCAGACCTGTTTACCTCTTCCCTCCGAACAGGCTAGAAATTCATTATGTGTCACAAACAATTCATTTCTATTTTTTCCTCAATGAGCGCAGATTTATCTGAATTATTGCATCATTTGCTGAAAACAAAGATAGCGTTATGAAATGCAGTTTTGAAGGAGAAAGGCTTTCTGTGGATGAGCGAGAAATTCACAACCTGACAGAGCCCCGAATTCAATGGCCTCCTTGTGGGGAAAAACTCAATACATCATTTTTGATCAATTGTACTCTCAAGTCATTTTCTTATTTATGGGTGACTGAGACGACACTTGAGCTAGCAAAATAATTCATGTTTGTTCGCACAGACAAAACCAAATTTAATAATGCAGCCTTTTTAAAAAATAAAAAAAGCCATGCATTACAAAAACTGCATTTAAAGTCATTCTTTGTAGAAAATTCACAGCATGAACTCCAAAGTGCTCCTTTTCTCCCTCTCACGTGAAACCCTTCCCTAAGGTGCATGTGATACCCTTCCCACTCTGCTAAAAAAAGAACCAGAACCCAAATTTCTCTTGCAGATCAGGAGATTTCTCCTGCTAACTCAGATTCATCAATGCCCAAATCTCCCACCCAGCTCCCAAGGAGCAGAACAAGTCCCAGCAAAGGTGCACATCAGTATGAGAGAGAAAAGTTCCTTCTGCCCGCCCAAGGAGCTGTTTAACATATGGATTTCCAGGGTCTTACACAACAAAAGATGACAGGAATTACTACAGAGAAATTCAGGTCTCAGATACTCCACGGCAAGAGAGGAATTTTCTTTGGAAACTTTCAACCTTTTGTTTTAAGAGCACTGGAAGTATCTCTGGGGAGGACAGCTAGAGGACCTTTTCCACTGGGATAACCTGCTCATATTCCTCTCAAAGAACATACCCTATAAATGCAGCCCATCACAGAACCTGAACATTCATCATCCAACAACAGCCATTACCCCAAGTCACTTTGGATTATCACTTACCTGATGAAAACACACTCCTTCCCCCCGTGCTGCTCCTCTACGTCCTGCTGCTGATCCTCTCCTGCCCCTCTCTTTCCCCACAGCCAGCTCCTCTCCCATTTATCATCTTCCTCGTTTGCCTCCTGATTGATCCCATCTGTGTCACCGTCTCCTTAATTCATCCCCATTTCCCACCTGCTTTGGCCCAACTCCCTCCTTGGACATATTGTATTGCTACTCTGGGGTATTACTTGTTTTCCTTCCCTTTTTTTCTTTTCTAAAGGGAATAGCAGTAGCTTCCTACTATATTGATATTTTGATCCTTTCCATTTTATACCCAATTATATCCCTAAACAGCAACAGGTGCTTAAGATCTACCCTTTTCACCAGCTGTTAATCTTTATCACCTGGCTTTCTGTCAGCACGTCCACCTGACAAGGAAAACAAACCAGTTGCTGCAGCCCACAGTCCCTCCAAAGGGAAGACTTTGCCCTTAGAGATGCTCCGAGCAGCGTGAGGGGTGTCGAGGGAAACAGGGCACGAATCTCCAGCCCGAGAAGCGAGGAATCATAGAATCATAGACTCATAGAATTGTCCAGGCCGGAAGGGACCTCCAAAGGCCATCTAGTCCCACCTCCCCGCAGTCAGCAGGGACACCCCCAACTAGACCAGGTTGCCCAGGGCCTCGTCGAGCCTCTCCTCGAATATCTCCAGGGATGGGGCCTCAACCACCTCCCTGGGCAACCTGTTCCAGTGCTCCACCACCCTCACAGTGAAGAACCCTCTCCTCATCTCCAGTCTAAATCTGTTCCCCTCCAGCTTGAAGCCATTGCCCCTCGTCCTGTCACTGCAGGCCTTTCTAAACAGGCTCTCCCCAGCCTTCCTGTAGGCTCCCTTCAGGTACTGGAAGGCTGCTATTAGGTCTCCCCGGAGCCTCCTCTTCTCCAGGCTGAACAACCCCAGCTCCCTCAGCCTGTCCTCGTAGCAGAGGTGCTCCATCCCCCTGATCATCCTTGTG
Source organism: Calidris pugnax (assembly GCF_001431845.1). Taxonomy (NCBI): domain Eukaryota; kingdom Metazoa; phylum Chordata; class Aves; order Charadriiformes; family Scolopacidae; genus Calidris; species Calidris pugnax. Next base: position 1,317,042 of record NW_015090880.1, read on the forward strand.
GCCCTCCTCTGGACCCTCTCCATCAGGTCCATGTCCTTCTTATATTGAGGGCTCCAGACCTGCACACAATACTCCAGGTGAGGTCTCACCAGAGCAGAGTAAAGTGGCAGAATCCCCTCTCTGGACCTGCTGGCAACGCTTCTTTTGATGCAGCCCAGGATGGGATTGGCCTTCTGGGCTGCAGCTGCCCACTGCCTGCTCATGTCCAGCTTCTCGTCCACCAGCATCCCCAAGTCCCTTTCCTCAGGGCTGCTTTCCAATACCTCACCCCCTAGTTTGTATTGGTGGCGAGGATTGTTCCAGCCCAGGAAGAAGGAAGAGAAATTGTGTCCTGCTGGAGAAAGCTCCTTTTTCCCCACGGGCTGGGTGGGGAGGGACCATTTGGTGGCTGTGGCTCTCACGGGGGACTTACACTCTGGAAGTTCACTGCACAGCTCTCACAGCTTGTCTGAGATGATCAGAGGCAATTCTCTTAATCTGTTATGCCTCTCAGTTTTCCATCTGCAAGAGGGAGATAATACATCTGAAGGAAGAGAAATTGTGTCCTGTTGGAGAAAGCTCCTTTTTCCCCACGGGCTGGGTGGGGAGGGACCATTTGGTGGCCGTGGCTCTCACGGGGGACTTACATTCTGAAGTTCACTGCGCAGCTCTCACAGCTTGTCTGAGATGATCAGAGGCAATTCTCTTAATCTGTTATGCCTCTCAGTTTTCCATCTGCAAGAGGGAGATAATACATCTTTCCTCCAAGCCCTTTGTTTTTTTTTTTCTGCTTAGATGGTAAATTCTTTGGAGCAGGGGCTGCCTCATTGTGGCTTCAAACAAAGCCTTGAAGAATGGGTTTGGTCGGGGTCTTTCAAGTCGAGGAGAAACTCCCCCCCACCGTGGCTCTCACGGGGGACTTACATTCTGAAGTTCACTGCGCAGCTCTCACAGCTTGTCTGAGATGATCAGAGGCAATTCTCTTAATCTGTTATGCCTCTCAGTTTTCCATCTGCAAGAGGGAGATAATACATCTTTCCTCCAAGCCCTTTGTTTTTTTTTTCTTAAACAAACTGGCACCTAACCAGGATTCTGCCTGTTCTTCTGGAGAGTAAACAGCTTTCAGATGCTTTTGTTTACCTTCCCTAGGTCTTAGAAATTGCTTTGAGAATTATTTTTGTGTTTTCTTATGACTTTAAATAAAAAACAAACAATAACAATGCTGAAATCACATATAATTATCTATATCTATATGATTATATGTAAATTTTTTTTGTATTTTATGTGTGCCCTGAATTTAATTTTACCCCAAAATGCTCTTAGGGGATTTGTGCAGTTATTTTAATGGTCCTAATTTTAAATCCATTTAAATGTATTTATGCACCTTTAGACCAAACCCATTCAGGCATTTATACCACAGTAATGAATTGTTCGACAGCAATGTATACACAGAGAGAAACCCTTCCCTTTTGTAGAGGATATATTAGCACCTATTTATAAATTCAATAGTTAAGTTCATTGGCATGCATAGAGTCAGGGGACCTTTGTTAAACTAGGACAGTTGACGATAACTGTTTAAGAGGATGCACATTGAGGAAGTCTTTCCTATTTTAATGTCAGGAAATTAGAAATATTATAATGAATTCCCGTTTTTCACATCTTTCATCAAAGCCTTTTAAAAAGGTCAGTCTCTAAACTTGTTATTTTTAAATGCCTGCTGCAATTTGCCTTACTGTGGTAATTACAAGGAAAGTTCCCATAGCGTAACACCAGAACAATCCTGGGGGACTCTTCTTATTCCTGATTGTCAACAAATTTCAGCATACGAAGGAAAAAATTATGCATTTCACAGGCATAATAAGGATGATGGTCACAGTAAGCATTATATAAAGTATTTACATTTCATGCTTTCTCTGAACTGGGGGCTCCCCAAAGTCTGGGGTAGCCTGAATATGCTGAAATGAATTTATTTTTTTTTACATGTTCAAACTATTCCTCTACTTTTTTTTTTTCTTTTTGGTAGACAAAACTATTTCAAAACTATTTACTGAATTTGACCCACATTTCACAAAGGTTACACTCCGCTGCCTCTGCTTTTCCTGCTGCGGTGACTCCCAGCTGCAAGAGCTCACCCAGATCCAAGCTTTTAATCTCTTTATTGCGCATTCAGATTCCGTCCCAGCCCCAAGGAATCGGGAGCTCTTGCCGTCCCAGGGATGTTTGATGGCTGTGAATAATACTGAGCTCATGCAGAATAATAATTAGCATCCCATCCCCTGTATAGTGATTTTTTTCCAGCCTCGTGGTGCTCCAGCTGAGCTGCTGGTGCAGAGGACGCTTCGGTAGAGGTGATGCTGGAGCCCCCATCAGTGACCTGTGGCTGAGGATGCTCCAGCAGCCACGCTGCCTCTATTAAGCAGGTAAAGCCAGAGCAAAGTGGTCCATGGTTATTTGGCTCAAATCACCAAGTTCCTGCAGTTTAGAAGAAGGACCAGTGCCAGGAACAGCTCATCCTGTCCCTGGTAAGGACCATGAAGAGGGTGATAGGTCCCACCTGCTCCTCCAGTGGGCCACCTCACTCCCCACCCAAAGCGACATGTTTTCTACTCACTATAAAGAGGATCCACCTCCAGATCCTTTTGAAGCATCTCTTTCCACGCCACTTACCAAAAGACTGCATCCCTGCTAGGGTTCTGCAGCAGCCCCTGAGAGGGTTTCTTCTGATTACCAAGAAGAAATATGACGAAGAATTACCAAGAAGTCCCTGAAAAATAACTACCAGATATTCCATCTACATTAAAAAGCTGGATTCAATCCTCCCTTATTGCAATTGCAAAAGCCCTTGCTATCTAATTCAGATAAAGTAACAAAGCTGCACTTCCAATGGTGGTAACTAAATGCAGTTAACCTTAAAAAGTCACTTTTACAAACAGAGCAGATTTCTCTGGATTTAAATTTTAGTTCTTGTACAAAGACTTAAGAACAGGTTCCTCCCCATTATTCAATTTAACAATAATAATAAAAACCTCCATGACAACTATAACAAAAAGGCTCTGATAAAGCCTGAAACCTTTTTGATAATGAAACATACAATTTCCCTGTTTGAAGCATAATTCCCCAGAGAACATTTTAAAAAAGATATAGAAGAACTGTCGTTTTCAAACTGTTAATGTAAAGGACTGCGAATGAGAACAGCCCGTGTAAAAAATAGACGTTCAGAAAAGCTCGAGAAAAAATAGTGGGTGGGAGAGACTAGACAACTTAAATGCAGTGTCTCATTAGGACAATTACAGGAGTCAATAAAAACTGGCAAAATTGAAGATTCACTAGGCTGCTCGGTTCAATTCCCATTTAATTCAGAGACAGAGAGGTCAACTATAGCCAGAAGTCACCTCACGGGGTTCCTGCAGTGCAGAGGACTCAGCCACATTGGCAACTACCTTTTTTCTCCTGCCATCTAAGTATTTCTTTTGTTGGATCACAACAGCTGCTCGCCATTGCTTTCTTAAATAAGTCTATAATCACCTATCTATAATGTACTTTGACCAACATTAATTAAGAGCAGATAAACTGTCACATAAGAAACAGTAACACGCATTAATTAAGGTTAGTCCCACTCTTACTCAGTTCAAGCCTTAATCTTCCAAGTTTTCTCATCAATACCTTATCATCATAATGCCAGAGAGGAATTAATGCACTGAGAGGATGTCAACTATTTGAAGAGGATCAAGCACTTGGGGTGCCAAAATAACCAGCCGAAGCGCTGGATTTAGTGAAATGAATACGAGAGAGACTTGAAAAGTGCAAAACCACCAAGGCAATAGGTCCACAAGGCTCCCCAGCTGAGGTCACTGGTGGGACTCCAGCACATGAGGATTATCTTTACTCACTCTATTTCACACACCACACCAGCACAACTTTTTACCATGTAAGATTTTAATCAGATTTCAACAGCTTTTTGAACTAGTGAGTATTTTTAAATTGGAGAGCGCGAGACCTCTTTATTTTTAACATGTCTACTTCCACTTGTCAAAGCGACAAAATCCACTGAATGAAAATTTAAAAATTGCCTATAAACACATATTTTTTTCAAGTTTTGGCTCGTTCTTGTACTGGAGAAAATCTTGAGAAATGTCCTGAGCATCTTACAGCATAGTCAGAGCTTTGTAATTATACGGCTGCTGCAACTGTATTTGCATGACTTTATAATAATCCCAGTTTCTGTAGCCATGAGTTACTGTGAGAATCTACACTTCCATTGAAATAATTGTCTTAAAACTTCAATGTTTTTGAGTTTTGAGCCTTTTGTGCAGGCTTATGTCTGTAAGATTTAAAAAAATCTGGAGTTTTAAGTGTTTTTTTCTGGCTGCGCAGGGGCTTTTTTTAGAAAAAATGCCAGTCCCCAAAAGCTGAAGAGTGCGATCACATCTTAAATAAAGCATATGATCCCATTTCTCCTCTCTATTTCTCAGCTCTATTTGTTGCTTTTTCCAGCGCAGTGCTCCTGTCTCACCAGGACCTCCTGGATGCTGCTGGATCGACACATTTACCAGCAAAGCTGCCATCACTGCTCCCCAGAATAATGTTCCTGTCAACAAGGTGTGAATTTACAAACTCATTTGGAGAAACATAATGATAAAGTGCAAAGTGCAGGGAGGAATCAAGTAATTAACCTGAGAAGTTAATTTTAACACAAAGAAAAAAAAAATAGTGCTAGAACACGTCCACCTCCTGCTAGGATCCATCCCAGCAATACCCAAAATCTCAATGGGCTGGATTTTTACGGTGGATTTTAGCCCTTAGCAGTTGAGACTGACATCAATGAGCTGGTCCTAACAGAGCTCCAGCAACAGCCACCTGCATTTCTGAAGCTCCAAAGCAAGGTTTTGCTTCTGACACTTCAGGGATAAGGTTTCTTGCACAGGAGTTGAAGATATCATTGATTCCCTTTGTACTGCCACGAAAAAGGTGCTAATCCTCACGCAGGCTGGGGTTAAGACTCACCACCCCGTGTCCATCCATCGTGCCTTTGGCTCATGCCCAAAGCTGCTTTAGGCACAAGTATTTGCCAGTGCAGAAACCAGATTTCTCCATAACTCCTTCCATCAATCATTACATCAAAGCTGTTGACAATACCAGCACATCCATCCAAACAAAACCAGTAGAAATAACAAGAAATTGGCAAAACGATGTGCATCGTTCTCCTGAACAACTGGGACTCTCCAACCAGGAAACAGTACGTTGAAAACTCAGCAATCCTGGCAGTCAGGGATTAATCCCTGTTAAAAGTGGGCAGGATTTTCTTCTGCGTGAGAAGACGCTTCACTTTATTGGTCTGTTAGACTATTGGCAGGGTTTCTTTCTTTTCAAAGCTGTGAAAGGAAATGTTGAGTTGCTTATTTGTGGGTAGATTTTGCATTCATCTCTGAAAGACGATCAAAATCCTAAGGTAAAGGCAACTTCTGCAGTTTTGCTGACAAATTCACTCCAGCCAAAAAAAACAGCTCTTTGTGCACTGTCATTACGATAATTTGTATATTTTTAGTATTACACTGGCAGTGAGAAGCTCCAGTTGAGGTCAAAACCTTGCTGGACAGCTTTCCAGATGCATGTGCTTAGGGTAGTCCTCATGGTGAAGAATTTATAAGCTACACACAAATTCTGCTGAGTTACGCCCCGATTTCTATGACAGGGTATAATTTACGGGTCAATAAAACCCCAATCAATGTCTTCCAAATATTTTTCTTACATCTGTGATGCCTGATATTAAGATGAGCAGTATGCCTTTGAAAAAAAAAAAAAAGTGAAGTGCTTGGAGTGTCTTGTGTCTGCCAATGGATTCAGTTTTAGCAGCACGTACGATGATCTTTAGGGTCCCTTCCAACCCAAACCATTCCATGGTTCTATACTGAACTTTGCCAACTGTTAAGGAAAACAGAATCCAATTGCACCACATTTTGCTTAATTTATGTGAGCACTGGGAGAGAGGTGAGGAAGAAAAAAATGAGCTGGAGAGCAAACATCTTTTTTTTTTCCTTCTTTTTTTTTTTTTTTCTGTTTTGACAATAAACGTGAGAGGTTTGAGAGGCTCCAGAGAGTCCTCCCCAGCCAAGAGCAAGGACCAGCCAGACCCTGCTCAGCCTGGCCATCAGTGCTGGGGATCTGACCCAGCCTGGGGCTGCAGAAAGCAGTGGGGAGACTGGTCTGAGCCCCCACAGGGGGTCCCAGGCCACGGGGGAGTTATTTGGCTGGTCCCTTGGTGTGAGCAGGGGCTGCAGGGGGGGGGACTCACCTGGAAAGTGCACAGGACTGAGAGCAAGGAGCGTGCAGGAGCAGATAAAAATCCCATTTCCATCTTTCCCAGGCTTACAGCGAGTGCTCATCTGTTAAACTCGGGAGCCAGGCCATGGATTAATCTTTGAAATCAGATATTGCCTAATCTAGGAGCAACAGATTTCAGGTGATGCAAGTTTTTTGCAAAATAAAGCAAGTCTTTCAGAGCAGCCGGGTTTTTCTGGTTGATTCCCCCGTCCCACCCGACCCGGCCACCAGCAGCCCCTTGCAGCAGCCAGAGAAGGAAGAGTTCAAGTCTGAGGCAGTGATTTGTCCAAGTTAGGAATAAAAATAAATCGGATAAGGGGAGACATGTGAGAGCAGTAACTTTGCTCCCACCTGCAGCTCGTGAGCTCGCAGCCCTCCATCCCCAGCACAGCTCAAGGCCCATTAGGACCAATTCCCTTCTCTCTGAGTGCTATGTACCTTCAAGTCCATTTTCTCCCTGGTTTCTATTTTTAAAATTGCTGTAGCTTATAAGAGTATTTTGTTCTGTGCAGTGACAGGCTGTCATTTAGCCTGAATGTGCCCCTTCCCTGAGATAAGTATCCCAGGTAATTCACTAAGCAGAGACGTTCCTTAAAAGCTCACTCTAAGGTATTGCTGTAGGTCTTCAATGGAGTCACCGGGTCCTGAATCATCTGCTGTCCCAGTGCCTCCAGGGGAACACCATGGACCCTGAGAAAACACTCCCAAATACAGGGGCATCGCCTGTATGTGTCCCTGATGGGGATACATCACCCACTGGTCAGTCAAAATTAACACGGATTTAGCCATCCCAAAGCAAACTAAGGAGCTGACCCTGCAAACAGAGACCATGGGAGAAGCATCACACAAAGAGGATGGGTGAGGTAAGAAGGGTGACTGCAAGCAAAGAGTCTGAGGAATTCATCGTAACTTTAATTTCCCCCATTGAAACACTCTCCAAAAGACTGCCACCAGCTAAAACCAAAATGTCTTATTAAGTTTGATAGAACAATCAATAGAATGAGTTGGGTTTTAGGCCTGGGTTGGGATAAAAGGAAAATGGGAGGAACTGGAAACGTACTTCATTCCCACTCACTGGCTTTGACAATCCCCACCCTCTCCAAAGCCTTGGGTCCATTTCCAGCCTTCCCCAGGGAATTCTGCAGCCTAATGAGGGCCACAGCCCGGATTCCTTCTCGCCTCTCAGCAAACCTCAGCACCACTGAGAAACTTCCAGGGTACCAGGCATAAGGCAAAGCACAAAGCTGAGAGTTAAAGCAGCACAAACCTCAGCACGATTTTATTTCATTAAGTAACTGGCATTTTTAATTTGTCCTCACGGAGCACATTAAATAAATAAAAAAAATCTCAGTCAACAAATATGACAAAAAGATTCATGAACAGAACAAAGAGCTCAATTGAGAAAGATCGTGTTTTCTCCTCACTGTGTGTTTAAACTATTCCTCATTATTTTTGTTGGTTTTAATGTGTGCCGTATTTATAATAATTTAAGTGATATGATCTAACATCTGTTTTACAAAAACAGTAGGAAAGACAAAAAAGACAAGTTTGCTAGTTCTGCCAGCTCAACGATACCTTTATAATGGCACAAGAAAAAAAACTTAATTTCATGAACCCAATAGCATCTTATCTAAAATTCGCCCTGAAGATAAGGATCAACTGTCAGACCAATTTTCCAGGCTGCTTAGGAGCTGAGTGAGGAACAGGGGAGGGAGGGAAGAGGGAGGCACGCACACTTTTACTGCTAAAAAATTCAAATCGGAAAAGCAGGGAAAGGAAAAACAAAGCCATATGTATAAATAAAGCACTGCATAGAGACGGGTACGGTAAATTGCCACAGAGAAGTATCACAAATCAGCTGGTTTGCCCCCTGCAACAGCTCATATTTGTGATAAACTGCTACAACTCAATTCATTGTTAAGAGGCGGAATGTTAAACCTCAGCTACCCGGCGGTGGTGGGCACTCGCTGGCCACTGGGCTAACGAGCCCCATTGCCCACAAAAGGAGCCCCCGTGCCAGGGTTCTGCATCGGGCATTTCCCCCAGGGCTGAGAAGAGTTTTGAGGCAGGACCAAGCCCTGGGTTATGGCAATCAGGAAAGAGTCATTCCGTGCTCAAACATGAGGTGTGGGGTTATAGCCCGGCACAGACCCACGCTCAGAAACAAACACGGGCTTCATTTCACAGACGTGCCTTTATCATCATCGTAGCCACATAACGCACATCTGAATAAGCAATTACGATTTCACCAACAGATGGATCTCTTAGAGCGGCAGAAGCTTGGCTTGTCTCAAGCAGGACATTTTATAGGAGAGTGATCAGCCTCATTCCTCAGAGCTTTTGTGCTTAGAGGTATTTATTTTCTTCTGAAATGTAAGAAGATTCTTCCTGAGAAAATCTGAGCACAGGGTTTGAAGGCTTTTTTAATAACAATTTGATTCTCCAGCAAAGCACATTTATCACAGGTGGGGAAAAAGTATATTTGTGATTTCTTTCATTTCTCCATGGATTTAATGCCCTTCACAGTTTAGCTGATCACAAAAAAAAAATATTCCTAAGGCTGGAAGGCCTTTCAAAGGACTGGAGCCCCTCTGCTCTGTGTCCACCCCCTCCCACTGCCACAGTCTCAGTGTCACCGACCGACTGCAGGTGTCCTGGGCATCCTCCACAAAGCTTGAAGAAGTCAAATCATTTCTCCATTTCCACACACCCAATTTAGCTAACACACTGAAAACAAGCTGGAACTCCCTACGGGCTGATGCCATCACGGTTGCTGCAGGCAGATGGAAAAATAATAATTTTATTCTTGTGTCAACTTCCAGAATCCCATACAGCGCACAAATCGCTTTACCTTGGACACTAACACCCCACTACAGGAACGGTTTTCGAGCTCTGGGACAGGTGTGGGGCTCCCAGGTGCCACCAAGACATCAAAATAGCCTTTCTTAATTTTGGGAATCCTTCACTGTAGTACTGGCATACACACCTTCAAAAGATCATTTCCTCTATGTCACTAATACTCCAAGATCATCTGTACTGCTGTCAGACAGAAAAACTACAAAACCACAAAAAGTCACTTAATTAATTTTTATTGTCAATATCATGTCTGTGCATTCAAGTAGTACCACAAAATTACCTTCTTTAAAAATCACTAAAACATCTCCATTAGTGCTGGATTTTATTTCTATAAAAATAACAACTTCCAGCCAAATTTGAGCTGACAGTTTCCCTTTAACTTCTGATTTACTCCTGCCATTTATTTTTATTAAATGGGATTTGGCCTTGATCCTACCTATTAGGACTCCCTCCTGATGGGATCAGCATGGGAAGCGACCCTGGGCACTCAGTCTTGTCTCTCTAGTGGCAAGGCAGAATTAAAACTGCTGGCGACGCTGTCAAGGCTCTTATGAGCTGTTGTTAAATTCAAGACAACAAGAGAATTTATTACCTTTCAGCCATCCATTAGGTTAACCTGTATCTTGCTTTTCCATATTCACCTCTTCGTTATAAGATGAATATGAGAAATGTCCATGGGCTAAGGGCATCCCAGTGTGTCTGATGGCCCAAACTGGGGAATGTACCCTTTCCAAAGGGAATATAGAAAATAAAGCCACAACCTCAGCTGGTGTAAGCTGTCAGAGCCCCACTTCCATTCATCAGTGGGGACCTTGACCCCAACCACACAGAACCACTTTGTTAAATTGAATAAACCCAGCTGTGCCCTCAGCCCGTGTTAACCAGGGACAGGTGGGGGGTCCTCTGGGGAGCTGTGGTCCCATCATATCCTCATGTGAGGGCAGGCAGGGTCATCCCTGCAGGTAGGGATGGAAAATGCCAGAGAAACAGCAAGGGGAGAAGACACAATAAGGAACATAACATTGATAATACACCCTTTCTCAACTCATTTCTATAGGCAATAGCAGGGCAGGAAGGTGGGGAGGCAACACCGATGGCTCCGGCTACATCTGCAGAGATGCAAGTTCTGAACTTTGAAGCTTTTGAGAAAGAGCAGGAGAAGCGTTGGCCATCACCAGAATACAGGTTACAGCACAAGAGAGGTGGTTATGGACCCAAGTGTCAAAGAAAATTTAAATGCTGAAGGCTGGGGACGGGGGAATCAATGGAGAATGTTACACGGTGAATGCTAAACTCTGCCTTGTCCTTGAGATACTCAAGATACAGGCTGATATGAGGGATTTGATCAAGTTGCCTGTGATTTATTTATTTTTTTAACATGGAAATTAAATAGTAAGATACAGGGGATACACTGTCACAACTCAAGATGAGCTTTAGAGATCTATCAAACCTCTATGGCCAGCTGGGCTCATCCTGGGGAAAAAAAAAAAAAAGATGATCCTTGTTTCACTTTTAAATTAGAGAGTATATGCTTATATCTATCCCCAGTGTTTAAAATAAGCATGTTACATGGAGTCTTGTATTACTGCCATTAAACATTAGTGGTCTCTGATACCCTGATTGAAAACAAAGGTGCTGATTAAGCTTATCAAGCTGTGTTTATCAGGCAGAGGGACCCAGAAAGCGGCAGATGCCTGGCTCTCCCAGGGCCATATTCACAGTGAAAAGGGAATTTCCTATCAGAATTGCAGTCCGTCTAGTCCAGCTTTCTTTGCCAACAGCAGAACTTTAAAAACTAACGTGTCTGTGTTTATCTCAGGATGCCTAAAAATAAATTTGTGTTCCAAAAAAAAAAAAGAAAAAAAAGCAGTATAGATTGCGATCTTGTTTTAAGGAGATCATTTGCTGTTGCTGCAAATAGAAACCTGCTGCAATTCTTAGGCCCCAAATCCTCCATTCTCAGAGAAGAAAATTTCCTGCTCTCCCATTTTTTCTTGCTATACTGAACACGCCAATAGCTGGAGATGAAAATCCTGCAAAGATGTAAATTCGTCCTGTGTCGCCAAGTGCTGGGATACATTTACAAAGCAATTGCACTCAGTTTGTACTCTGTGCAAAAATACCATGCATATAATTATGAGGCTGAATTTAATGACATTGAAACAAATCTCCATTCTGATGAATGCATAATTACTGTTATTAAAATCTTTATGAAATAATAAATTTATTAGAAAATCTTCTGCATATGAGCCTGCAGAATGTGAGTCTACACAGATTGTAAAATGGCAGCAGAGAACACAAACTTACATGGCACCGAACCTGCACATTCCCATCTCAGACCACGTAGGCACAAAAGTCTCCTGAGATCCTGAACCCTCTGTCCTCTCCATCAAAGATACTGAATTGAGAAAATTGGGATTATTATTTTCTTCATAGGGAAAATTCCTGGTTCTATAAACAAAGGCTGTTGCGGAAGCAAATTTCTTATGCGTTTTTTCTTGTTTTTTTTTTTTTTACTTGTTTTTTTAAAACACAGATAGTCCGCACTGGAAATGCATCACTGGGATGAGACAGGATTGAAAATAGCCACTAATACCCATCCAGACCATTGGAAATTCAGGCCAACATCTTGAGCCTGAATCAGAGAGAGATGGAGATTCCCAAGTCCCAGCTGTGAATGTTAATCCTGGGGATAAATGGCTCCCACTAAACCGTTCAAAACCTCTACTTTTTCTGTACCCAACTTCCAGCCTAGAAGGGATAGCAAAAGTCTTGCTTTAGGACGATACCTATTGCATCGTGGGATGCACTTAAGCCTCATGGCATGCTGTGAAAGTACAGTCAAAACAAAACTAGGAGAATTTCCAGCAAAGAGGATAAAAGCTGACTATTAAGAGAAAAAAACAAACAACCAAAAAATAAACAAACAAACAAAAAAACCCAAAAAAAACCCCACAACAAATGGAGGTTGAAGAATATTCTTGAGAAGTTTATAAAACAAGTTAGCCAAGCACCTGCCAGGACCAGCCTGGGTTCCATCTCCCATCAGTGACTCACCGTGAGGATGGAGAGCCACCAGAGAAGGAGCCACACAAATAACCTCCACCCCCAGAAGGCAGGAGGGGAGCACCCAAGGGAGCTGGAGCAGGAGGGACGTCAAGGGGACAGCCCCAGGACAAAGGGATGCTTCAAACTCTCCAAGTGAGTCAGTCCAGATTGCTGCCTTCCCACCCGCATCAGCCAGAGCTGGAGCATCCAAAGGAAAGGCTGGAAAATTGTGCCAAGATAAGTGTGTGTTTCCATTCTCTACAATCTTTGGATTTATAGTCCTATTTATGTATGGGCACTCTTCTAAGAAAAGTCAGGATTAAGGCCTTTGTGAAGGATAGTAATAAATGGCTGCTATAAAAATCACATGCAGGGACATATATTCACTTTTACACTGTCATTTCTATAACTGAAGCTTGGTTTATGAACACAAAAAGGATGACTTTTCCAGCTAACCCTGGAAACCAGGCTACAACCAACTTTTTTAATGTTTCCAGTGAGAAGGGTGTTTAAAGGCAGCGCAGAGCTCGCCCTTCAGCTCCCACGAAGGCTGCTCGTCCCACAGGGCTCGTATCGCTGAACCCCAGCAGCTCCAGGCACCCCCAGCCCACAGAAATGTGAAATCTCTAACAAAGGATGTGGAGATACGGGTTTGTATCAACCCACCTGAGGAGAACCTGGATCAGAGTCATTTTTCAGGACAACCTACAGCTTAAGGTTTTGGCTTTGTCAGCACTTGTTATACCCGCAAGTGAAAAGCCAAAAACAGTTGTAAGAGCAAGATCTAAGGGCACTTCTACAGCATGTGGTGGAGCACAGGGATCACACCAAAGCCAGGTCCAGATTATCTGGCTTTTGAACTGGAAGGAGTAAAACAGCTCCAGCAAGACGTTGCCCTTGGGCTAAGGCAAGCAGCTTGTCCCAGTTACCCACTGCGTGACACACCGGCGGGTCTGTGGCCTCACTGGGACTCCTGTGTCACCGATCTGAGCTGTGCAGACACCAGATGCAATCTCAGATGCTTCCAGCTGCCCCTACCAGGGCAATAGGCTGCACAGTCACCACTCTCAACTCCTCCACCCCAACCTTGGCCCTACCTGTGATCTGTCAGAGCAGCCTGTGGGCAGAAACCAAGGCAGCAAGCACATGGCCAGTAGCCTGCCACAAAGGGAAGAGCCACCACAGCCCCATTGTCCATCCCCTCTGCCCATGCTGGGGTCTGGAAGGCCACCCCAGCATCTGCTGGGGAAAGACCTGAGGCTCCTGCTGGTGGGAGGAGAGGGAGAGCTGGTTCTGCAGAGCATCCTCCTTCCAGCACCGTCTCTCACTGCACCAGCCACACACCACCCTCTCCGGGCTCTTCCCCCTGTTTTCCACCATGGTTTCTGCCTGTCCTCCCTTCACCCGCATAGGAAGAGCCAAGCTTGAACACAACCCGTTGCCTGTACCACTGAACGCCTCTGAGGTGGCTCTGTACAACTAAAACACGTCTTTTCTCTATTAATCACACATCATTGATTCTTCTGAGTCCTAACATCATAATAATGTGAGACAGACAGAATCGAAAAGCCAAACAAGCAGGTGACAGGCCTGACAGCAGCAGCAGTCAATGGCAGCGGAGGCGTGCTCCATCCCATCCTCACCCACCATGGCCCGGTGCTCCTGCCTGCTCTCCCCTTCCCAGCCTTAGCCCTGAGCAAGATGTTTAAAGACGGGTCACTTCTGTTTACAGCACAAGTATCTAAAAAAAAATATATATTTATATATATATGTGCAGGTGTATATATATTTTTATATATATAAAACACCTACGTACACAAACACGTTCATAGACACTAAGCAGAACCAGCATCAGAATGAAATCTTGCAACCTAAGACTGCTCCTTACTGTCCTCTCCACCCCCACAGGTCAGGCTAGCCTTTTAACAGAAAAAATGGAGATATTTGATGTGCCCTACACGTGAAAAGATCTTTTATCTGTGCTGAGCCAGGCAGTGCACAGCATTCCAAGCGAAGGTCTCCCTCTCAAGTCTGCCTTCTCTTCCCATTGAAATCAGAGTCCAGGTAGTCCAAGAGGAAACAGCCTCAAGCTGCACCAGGAGAGGTTTAGGATAGATACTAGGAAAAAAAATTTTACACTGAAAGGGTTGTCAAGCATTGGAACAGGCTGCCCAGGGAAGTGGTTGAGTCACCATCCCTGGAGGGATTTAAGAGATAGGTAGACACAGCCCTTAGAGCTAAGGTTTAGTGGTGGTTTTAGTCAGTGTTAAGTTGATGGTTGGACCTGATGATCTGAAAGGTCCCTTCCAACCCAGGCAATTCAATGGCTCTATGATCTCAACACGAGGAGAAAGGCAATCTCTAATGAGGAGCACTTCACAGGGTTTTGGCAGACTTGCCAAGTTCATTTAAAAGTCCCTGGAAGCGAGGCATGCATTACTTTGTTGGCCAAGGAATAAGAGGATGTATATTTCACAACACACTCGTGTTCATACGGCACACTAATTCGTCTCCCCAAACACCCCACATGACACAGCAGAAGCATCACCTACCACCATGTAGACTAAATTAGAGGGAATCTGGGCAATACCACTGGAGCTGGTGGTTTCTCTGGAACCACTTCCCAAACTCTGTCAGATGGAGGCACTTGTTCCCCAGAGAAGGAGCAAGGCCCATAGATGATGGTCTCAGCAGCCACCCGGCTGTAGGGGTGCTCAGGGCGCCCCATCCTGCACCCTCCCAGCACCTCTACATGTGCATGGTGCCAGAGAAGGGCTTTCCTACCAAACATGGCCCAGGAGAGCCCGGATACCCCACCCCAGCACCCGCTCCATCACACCCAGCAGCCCCCGAGCTGCAAAAACCAACAGGCCATGGCAACCTCCACTGTGCAGAGGTGGCACAGGGGCCCTGTGACACAGGGACAGAGACAACTAATTCCTCTCCCAAACACCCCAAATGACACAGCAGAAGCATCACCTACCACCATGTAGACTAAATTAGAGGGAATCTGGGCAATACCACTGGAGCTGGTGGTTTCTCTGGAAACACACCACCACTTCCCAAACTCTGTCAGATGGAGGCACTTGTTCCCCAGAGAAGGAGCAAGGCCCAGAGATGATGGTCTCAGCAGCCACCCGGCTGTAGGGGTGCTCAGGGCGCCCCATCCTGCACCCTCCCAGCACCTCTACATGTGCATGGTGCCAGAGAAGGGCTTTCCTACCAAACATGGCCCAGGAGAGCCCGGATACCCCACCCCAGCACCCGCTCCATCACACCCAGCAGCCCCCGAGCTGCAAAAACCAACAGGCCATGGCAACCTCCACTGTGCAGAGGTGGCACAGGGGCCCTGTGACACAGGGACAGAGACATTAAAGAGCTTTTAGACCATCCCTACGTATTAACTGCTGTCATTTGAAGTCTCTCTTCCCAACGTATTACCATTGCATGAAGAACCACAGTATCTCTGCAGGGATGAGCTACTCCAGCACGGTAAAACACATGGGGACCGCGCACGAGTGACTGGGGCCTGGGGCAGGGCAGGGCCACCATATTTCAGTGGTCCATAACAGGACCATGCTTTACTCTCGGCTAAATTGGCGATGATTAAGAACACCTCCACTGCCGTCAGCTCTACAGGACCTTGTGAATCATCAGTAACAAGGAAGGCTTTGAAAATACTTGTTTTTCTTCAGATTTCTCTCTGCCTGGGTACCCACTCCACCACACTAATGACCTGACTATATTGGATTCCATGCTCTCCAAACAGCCTTAATTACATGCTTCGTATCTTCCAATATTATGATAAAATTCATCATAGTCCTGTGTCTGGGACAGTCAGCATTGTCACTCATTGAGATTAATTTGAGTATCACTATAAATAGAAATAACAACATCTGATGTTAGGATGCAGAGCATTGTGTTGGATGGTTTTAATGCCTCCAAGCAAAACTCATTTAATAGAATAAAATACAGAATATAGTACATGTAGTTTTACAGTATTAGTGTTATGAGATTCAAAACCAGATCAATATTTCTTTCATAAAAATTAATGCCTTGAAATGATCCTTCCATTTGTCATTCCAAAGAGGTCACCTTATTTCATTTCAAAGAGCAAATTGGGAATTGCACGAATGCACTTGGTGAATATACATTTTCACTGAACCAGCTGACACACTCCAGCACCCCCCGTGCTGCCCCCAGCCCCAATTATCACTATTATTATTATAGCCCCAAAAGGAGCAAATCCTTTGCTCTCCTGGCAGAGCCAGTCATCTTCCACATGACTCTCTGCAGTCCCTTCTCTCTAACATCTACACAGAGTCACTCAAAAATAGATTAAGAGCCGAGATTATTGCTAATATTGAATTTTGCCTTGTCAAGAAAATAAATTTTACCTCCAAAATACTGTGTTCCAGAAAAAATATATTCATAGCACCTCCAACCTCCCATCAGTAACTCCGCATGGAAGCATGTGAATTCTTGAGGTAAGGATTTTCCTTTCCTTTTGATTTATACAGGCAAAGTAAGATTCCACATCTATTAAATGTAGCCCAATATTTCAACAAGAACACAGTCGAACTGCGACGCTCAGCTTGTTGACATGTATTAAGTGCATCAGTAACAAGGACAAATATTTAGAGGCTGATGAAAATGAAAGCTTGCTGAGAAACACAAAAGCCTTTTTTTTTAAGGGGGAAAGAATTAAAGTTTACTGCTTCTTGTTTTTAGCTTTTTGTTACATTCTCCATATGAGTCTAACTGAAAAAATGCATAGTTTTCCTGAAATATCTTTTAAAAAATGAATCATTACTCTATTTACTAAAACCAGCATTGTCTTATTAACAGTTAGAAGAGGGAAATGCAATAAACATGTAATGAGTTCAAAATACATTAGCATCTAGAGGAAAATATTGCTAAAGTGTGTTAGTTTTCTTCCCAAATACCAGCACCAACCCCGGAGTCCCCCCGTGGCAGGCAGGCTGCAGTCAGGTACATTGGCCATTTACTGCCAGCTCGTTAGGTCCAGCTCAGCAGGAGGGGGCTCACCGTGGGTCTCTGGATTTGCACCCAGAACCCAGAGAAATGGAAATCTTGGGGCCTGTGTCCCATATTCCTGTGGGAAACTTAAATAAATGAGAGGGAGAGAGGAAGGAGCCATCAGTTTGCAAAGGGTTTGGCTGCAGAGGAAAGGAGGTTGTAGAAAATGATCAGATAAGCAGCATAGAATTAATCAAAAACCAAACACTTGAGGAGAATCTCTTGAAATCACGGGATCACACGTTCCATAAAGCAATCCCTACCCAGCCCTCGTCCTTCTTCTCCAGGACCCAGCCCCAGACCCAGCGGGAACAGGCAGCGATGCCCATCGAGAGCCAACCTGGAGTCCCTGAGACAGAACCACAACCTCCATCACCAGCCACGGCACCTCGAAGGCTGGGGCTCAGCCTGGGGATGCGGGAGAGCATCCTCCCTCTGCCCGGGGTATCCTCACTCACGGCCTTTGCTAAGGAAAAAAAAAAAACCAGCCTCCAGCTCAGAGCTGCATTTCTCTCTGAATAATCAGATTTCGACCGGCTTCACTGTGTCTAGAGCAGACGGCAGGACTGCAACTTTCATCTTTCTCAGTACGAAGGTGCCCGCAGATGGAAATGCAGCCAACCCCCCCAGGAACATACGGGAAGCTTCAATTTACACTCCCCATCTCATTGTGCTCCCTTGTCCCACACTAGTTTCTGAACACTTCCCTGAAGGGTCTTGGTAACGCACCCCCATGGGCCACCAGAACCACCACTGACAAGAGCAAAAAGGTATTTAGACAAGAAAGAAGGGTTGTTGATTGACTACTTAAAATTACATCCACTGAGGACAGAGACATGAAGCGGTAATTAGTTCATTATTAAAGCTTGTAATGAGAAGTCTGTAGTTCTAAGGGAGACCAAAAATTAGTTTTCCAGTATAAAAAAAGAAACTAAAAAAAGTGTGCTGATATTCCCCATATTGCATGGATCTACTCCCAGAAAATATGGAACAGATGAAACATTTGGCATTTTTTTTCAGCACAGTTATTGAATTTCATGAAGTTAAATTTGTAAGGAAAACTATGACACTGTGAAGTAACAGTATTTTTTTTTTTTTTTTACAATGCAAAACTAGCAGCCTAAAAACATATTGCCTTGAACTCCCTGATGCATTTGGAAACAGCTTTCCAAATTGTTTCTGTTTTATTTTTAGAACAGATATTTAATTTACAATCGGCATACTCTTTATTGGAAGGCTCTAATAGAATTGTACTCTAAAAAAGTCACTGTATTTGACGTACTTGAATATTCATGCATTTCTCTCTCCACGGTCCACCACACAGGATGCATTAATCCGAGGCCCTGCAGCAAAGGGGAGCCCGTGGTGCCAGGCACAGCCCCTCTCCCAGTGCCTCCCAGTCCTCCCCAGCCAGGCCAGGAATGGGGACAGCCCCTGGAGAGCCTGGGCTACAGAGGGATGCACTCAGAAAGGGCTGTGTTAACACAAAGTCCTGCCAGGGCACTCGTATCCCAGCTTCTGAAGAGGATGAAGGTGAACAAGAGATGCAAGAATAATACATCCAGCCAGATGTATTATTTATACAGACATATGTATGTACCCCCCACCCCGGCTCAGCCTCTTCCGAGGTAAACCATTGCCAAACTGGAGATCTCATCTGCGTTGCCTTCAAAAGGGAGTCCAACATCCCACTGGGGGCTCACTGGGTGCTGGGGATGGGACCTTGGGGTGCAGCCAGGATGCTCTTCAGCACTTTAACCAAAGTGACTCAGGGAAGGTCCCACACGCCCTTCACAGCCGTGAGCAACAGGGACCTCGGGTGAAAAACCTCCCCCTTCCTCATTCCCTGAGCAGGCAGTCCTGTCTCTCGTTAGCTGTGATTTTGGAGGAGGACTCCTGGCGTGCACAGCCCGAGGAGACACACTGCCCTGCTTGGCAGAGCCTGTGCCCATCTCCAACGTGCCCACGCGTCCTGTGTGACTCCAGGAGCAATGACCCCCGAGTCCCAGCAGCTCAGCTCCATCAGCACCAGTGTCACCCCACGGCAGGAGTGTGAGAAACTCCGTGCCACCCCCAGGCAGCAGGGAAACCCCCCATCCCACTGGTCCCACCACCCTTTGTGGAAGGGAGGGATCAGGGCTGAGTGGGGAGAGAGGTGGAGGCGGGGAGGGAAGGACACTTCTGCTTTCACCACGGAGGAAAAAGCCCACGTCTAATGCAGATCCTTCCCAGCATTTTACACCAAAGGAAACCTTCTACAAAACTTCAAGTGGTGATTACACGGCTGAACACAAAGCAGAGGACCTCAGTGCTCTCCTCCCCTGCTCATCCACCTGTTGGCATGAGCTGAAGATGCTCCCAAAGCCCCGTGCTCTGCTGGGGACAGAGAGGTGAGCTGCACGGAGAGATATCATAACTTCACACACAGAGAGGAAGATGAAGAGCCTCAATCTTACTCATCCTGGTGAGAAAGCCCCTTAAGCATCAATAGTTGGCTGAGGAAACCCCACTGTGCTCTGTAGGGGTTATATATATCTTTCCTCCATACATTAAGGTAGAGTACAAACGCTTCTCTTCCAAGATGCTGTCAGAGGAACATAAACACTAGTGAGATCTCCTTGCAGAGGCCTCCACAGATGGGAAGAGCTTTCAGCTACAAGATGTCAGGAGAAAGGCAGTTTGGGCACGAAAACAAGTGTTTGGGAGCCATTCACCCCCCCCTCGCCACACTTCAAACCTACGGTGACCCATGAGAAACAAACCAGCTCCAACAGCTCATGCAGCTCAGAAGGCATTGAGCTTTACAAGGTTTTTTTATGGTTGGGTAGTTGCTTGGGTGGGGTTTTTTCCCCCATAACTCAAAGCTTCTCACCCACCCCCACACAGCTGTCCTTAGTTACTGCTTAATAGGTCCGGTTCTCCTCTTCTCTCTTAAAATAGTTCACTCTTTCTTATTTCTCTCTGGCCGGGACATGTTCTGACCCGTGCTCTGAAGGAGGGGAGGACAATCGGGAACAGTTCTGGTGCATGAAAAAAATCTGCTTAGAGAAGGCAGAGCCGAGCAGGAGGATACATTCATAAAACCTCTCTCGGTACGTCCCAGTTCCTGCTTTCTGGATGATTTGGTTAAAAAGCACTTTTGAACAGATGCTTAGTCACAATGCATTAAAATGTTTAGTTGTATATAAATGCAGAAATCGCCCAAATGTCTGATTTTCTGCAAACTCCATTACGTAACCTATCAGCAAAAGATTTTGCAGGTATTTTGGCATTATACGAACGGCTCCCAGCGCCCAGGGTTTCCTCCTGAGCGAGAGAGCCCAGGATTCGCTCTTGAATGAGATTCAGGTTAAAACAGCTGCCAAATTTCAGCCTCGTGCCTGCTGGAAGCTCGGCCTCTGCCGAACCAGTACTTCAGCAGAACTTCAGCTCCACTCGCATCCCTCCTGGGCTCCAGCTCGAGCAGAACATGAGATCATCTGGTTTTTTGCAGCCCGGGCAGGGGTGTTTGCAAGGCAAGGAGTGTCGGAGAGCGGCGAGCCCGCCGTACCTGGCCAGGCCAGGGCTCCTCGCACGCACCGGCTCGGAGGCAGCGTTCCCAACAGGAAGACCCGCACGTTAAAGGCACACAAATTGTTAGGGATTCAGCACAGCACCCCGGCCAGGAGCCATACAAGCCGCATTTTAATTTGCCGAGAGGGGGAGGCGAGGGAGGAAAACCAACCCACATCCTCGGTGCTTTTTCAGGAAAATTGGGCAGGAGCGAGCCCGGGTGGAGAAGGGAGAAGGGGCATCGCTCCGTCCGTCCTACGTGTGCCCGGCCCTGGCACCCACGGCCAGATGGGAACGAGGAGCAAAGGAGGCTGCTGACAGCAGAGAGGGGATCTGCCGTGAAAACCTCGCAAGTTTCCAGCTGGGAGAAGCGGGGGATCTCTCCACCCGCTGCACAAAAATAAAAATAACCCCCCCACCACCTTCCGCATGCGAAGGCGTAGGATAGGAAGCGAGAAACTCCGCTGCTCACTATGCATCTGGTGGCGGCTCCGTCACCGGCGCTGCACCCGCGAGCGCTGCCGGGCTCCGGGGGGGGACAGACACCCCCACCCCCGGGGACCCAAACCCCCCTACGGATGCCCCCTCCCGGTCCTGGGGCACCGGAGAAGGGCAGGAGGATGCAGCCGGGGCGGGGGGGAGACAGGACAGAGGTGTCCGTGCCCCCCCGAGCCCTGCCGCCCGGGGGGGCGGGATGGCAGCGGAGCGGGCGCTGCAGCGCATCTCCCCCCTTCATCCTTCATCCGCCGGCTCCGCTCATCCCTCGGCGCTCGCGGAGCCACCGGAGCCGCGGGGAGCAGCGGAGCCGCAGCCGGAGCCCGACGAGCCCCCCCCGACCCCCGGGACGGCGGCTCTCCCCTTCCCCAGTGGCCGGCCGGGGGCTGCGCCGGCTCCGGACCCCCCCGGGAGGGCAGAGGGAGCCCGGCCCCGGCCGGTGGGTGCC
>NW_015090880.1:1338790-1339772 GCF_001431845.1 Calidris pugnax
CATGCGCGAAGCCCGTCCCGGCCGTGCCCCCGCATCTCTGCCGAGCCATATTTCTCTTTAACGCAAATCCATCTTTATCATCGCTTTTTTTCTTTTTTTTTTTTTCTTTTTTTTTTCTCCCCCTCCTTTCCCTTCACGGCTTGCTCCTTGCAAATGGGGCGATAAATCCAGAAAGTGCCACGCACCGTGGGGAAGGGAGACGGGGGAGGATGGAGAGAGAGAGAGAGAGGGCGGCCGGGAGGGAGAGCCGGGGCTCCGGCGGGGAGGCGAGCGAAGCACCCGAAGGGGCGGGAGCGGAGTTGGGGGGCGTCGGGCAGAGCCCCCCCGGCCCGGGCGGGAAGGAGCCCCGGCGCCGCGCAGCCCTACCTGGAAGAGCCGGAGGATGTTGGCCACCATAATGGACACGGAACTCCCCGACGCCCCGATCACTCCAACTACTTTCTCCGGCTTGACGAAGACGGGGGGTTCCCCGTTGGTGCACCTCACGTCGGAGGTGTCCTTCTGGATGAGAGCCTGGACGAAGGTGAGGGACTGCTCCAGCGCGTAGGTGTCTCGGGAGCAAGTGTCCAGGATGCGAGCGCCCAGCGTGACGTTGGGCAGCAGGTCCGGGTCGCTGTTGATCTGGTCCAGGGCGTAGAGCATCGCCTCCAGCCTGTGGATGCCGTTCTCCTTCTTGATGTCCCCGCAGGGCACGCCCGGGGGGCCCTTGGCGTGGACGGGGAAGAGGCCGCCCAGGGTGATGTCCCCCTCCAGCCGGATGGAGTGGGGGGCGTACATCTCCTGCCCCCGGGCCGCCCCCCAGAGCAGGAACTCCAGCAGGCAGCAGGGCAACTTCAGCAGAGTCAGGAGCCGCAGCAGCTCGCCCGCCTGGACCATGGTGCCACCGCCGCCCGGGTGATGCCCGGCGCTCCCCCCCGCCTTCATGCAGCCCGCCGGGGGCCCGGGACGGGCCGGGGGGTGGGAAGGCGGCGGAGGCGGGGAG
>NW_015090880.1:1340028-1375320 GCF_001431845.1 Calidris pugnax
CCCCCCGCTAGCGGGGACCGGCGGTGGCACCGCGGGCAGCGGGGCGAGCCGGGGACCACCGCGGGGCGAGCTGGGGACCACCGCGGGGCTCGGCGGGCGAGCGCAGCCCCCAAACCCGCCGCCGAGGTGCGGGAGTCATTCTGTTCTACCGCATCGGTACCCGTCATCCGGATTCGGATGTAGAAAAGAGCCTCCTCCCCGCTAAGGTGGGCGCCAACGGAGCCAGGGAGGAGGAGGAGGAGTTTGGATGTAACCCCATACTCCCAAAACCGAAGTCACGCAGCTGATGTTGTTGAGGTTTGTGTGTGCTCTCTCTGGTTTTCCCCCTCTCCTCCCCACCGCCCCTGGCTCCAGAGACCTCCAATCCCGGGTTTCTCGGCACACTGAAATCCCCAGGATGCTGGTTTTGTTCCTTTCATCCCCAAACGGTAAGATCCGAAGAGACACCACCTGTTGCCGTTCCCTGCTGACCAGCAAATCCCTGCCCTGTCACATCCCCGGCTCGGGAGTGATGCAAAATACATCTCTGGCTCCTGCCAGCCCGAGTGCGTTGTGGAGACAACCTTTAATTCCTCCTTCATAAAGACCAGGTCAAATACAGCCGCTCTTCACCACCACTGGACCAGCATCACTGGGTGCTGGTGGTCCAGGCTGCCTGCTCCAGCTGCACCTCTGAAGTGTGACTTTCTAATAGGCAGCTACAGTGATTGCTTAATTCCCAACACATATTTCAGTGAAGTCAGAGATACACAACTCAACAGAAAAAAAAAAAAATCAGTAAAACTGATGTTTTTAATCTGTTTCGACCCAGCCAAATTTTATGTCACAGCACAGAATCGTTGCAGCACGACGAGTCCAGCAGACACCAGTGAGTGGCTTCGCTGCTCAGGTCTTGACTGAGACAGAGCTGGCTAAGGGTCACTGACACATCTTCCAGTAATTATTTAGGCATTTTAACACCTTAAAATTCTCTTTATTTTTAAAATTGTGCCCTTATCATATTTTTCAGCTTTTTTTTTCCTTTCCTTTGAGCAGTGTCTCTCTGTGTCCACTTGTATTTGGCAGAAGTTACTACAACCAAAGATTTCCAAAGTGTTGCTGTTCAAATCAGGACCGGAGCAGGCACATGCGTGTTCCTCAGTGAAAGGGGGTGTTTGGAGAGCAGCAGCAGAACTGGACAGACGTAGCAGGTCAGAGGATTTTGCAGCAAGGCCAGGACATAACAAGCATAAACAACAATAAAAGCAGCTGGAGTTCTCCACTAGAAATTATAATTTTTGGGCTTGGGACCAAAATTTAGCTTTTCCATGGGCTGAAATCATCATCAGAGATTATTTCATTGTGCTTTGGGTATCGTGATCCAGCTTGTGCCATCACCCAGGCCTTGTTGTTTATTGTTTTTATTCGTCACTGGATGAAAGCACAACCATAACCCCCTGACAAACCTGTACTTTTCCACCACCATCATCCCAAGGGGGGAAATTCCATGGACAGGATGGGGCACACATGCGCTGGGGAGGCTCACAGATGCTGCTGCCTCCCCACAGCCCCAGGGCCAGCCCCCCCACTCCTCTTCCAGTCTCCTCCAGTCAAGTTCCAGCCCAACCAGTGCCCATTTACCACCCCTCGGTGCCCACACACCTCTTAACTCTTTAAATCAGTTTGTCTGCCCCACAGTGTGATTTCCTTCTCAGCTATTCCTTGGTACCATCAGCTCCACCCCCCTTTTACCTCCAAACGTGCGCAATTGAAGTGTGAGCTCTTCAGCGTTTATTTACCTCTTGGCCACTTAAAGCTCCTCTTTGAGAATCTTAGCTGGGTTTATTATTATTAAAAAAAAATCTGACTCTAGAGGTTGTGGAGAAGAGTTTGCAAGCATGACTCAAGTTTGCCTTAAGTGCTCAAGATTCCGAAAGGATGTAAGTATAAGTAATCTTTTCTAATAAATCTCGTTGTTTTGCAGGAAGCTGGTCCGCGATTTTGAAAGCTTCCTCTTTTTTTTTTTTTATTTTTTCCTCTGGGCAAATCTGCAATTCCATTCAACATGTTTATCCTCTCAAAATTACAGAAAACCCATCTGCTGTCTACTTCATCCTCCTTTTCCTCACACCCTGCTTTACCTAAAAAATTAGTCTGCGTCTTCCACACCAGATTCCCTCAGGGAACACAGAAAATGACACATGATCAAGGCAGAGCCAGGGTCCATCCGAGTCCAATCTCTCGCCTTGGAAGAGCAGCAGATGTGGCAGAAGAAAAGGCAGGAGCTCTGCAGCATGCAGATGCCTTTAATCTGTTCCTACCATAAGTCTCATCCTGGTCTCTCATATATAGAAATTGGTTTAAGCCCTGAAGCATGAAAAATTATTCTAATTACATTACAAAAATTGATATAGTTAATCATTACTCTGGATATTCTTGATATCCATAGCAGCGCCCAGTCCCTCTTCCACTCTTGCTAAGTACTTGGCTTCTGTGGCCTCCCGTGGTAATGAGTCCTGCCGTTTAATTGGACATCACTTGAAAAAAAACCCCTGTTTATCACTTTTCAATTTCCTGCTTTTTAAGTTTAACTCTTAAAATAGCCAGTAATCTCCCTTTCATCGTACCTATCTCCACATCCACTCTGTGCAGGCAGCTACCTACATTCAATCTGGCCCTCTCAGACAAGAAAACTAAATATAATGGCCTGTGCATCTGTCACTCCCATATTTTACTTCGAAGGAGCGTTTCGTTTTGGTTTGCTGAACGCCTGGAGGTGAGACAACGCCGACTAAATCCCACCAGGAGTGTATCCCACCTGCGCTGCGTAACAGCCCGGATCCCACTGCAGCTAAAAAAAGTCCTCTCCTCCCTTACGGCCCACCAGAACAGCTACTCTGAGTGGATTCAACAAGCAGCTCCTGAGCAAATATATTCAATTATATTCACTCAAAACTGACTCACCCACTCTTAAAGCCATCGGTGAGAATTTCGAGTTACGACACACTAAACCGTGTTAGAGCTGCTTGTGACTCTCAGAAATGATTCTCAGAAAGCAACGTTATTACAGAAAAAACAGCATTTTGTGCCTTTGATGGGAATGTTGACAGAAGCATATGGGAATGGTGGGAACGTCATTTCACTGTGACATTTTGTATTTCACGACACAATTAGTCGTTCTTGTGTTATATCAAATTCCCAGCACAAGTCACTCGCTAAGGTCCCGGAGTGACTTGTGGGACCATCTAAAGGAAGAGTTTCTTCCAAGAGGTTCAACCATGGGAGCACTGTGTCACACCAGCACAGCCTGTAGAGCTCCTGTGACAAGAATTTGGGCTTTTTTCACCCAAAGAACGACGCACAGGGGAGGTCGGCATTGAGTTTTGATGCATATGAGCACTGTTACCATGAGGCATCCAGAAGCCCACCCATGCCCCTACCACCCATGGGCACCCTCCCATTTCCTGCACCCTTCGCAGTGCTGGGGACACGCTCCAGCTCCCCCAGGGAAGGTTTGCTTCTCCAAAATCCCCCACAAAACAAAACAAAACTTCACCATAAAAAACCAAACCCGAATAAAAAAAAAAACAAACCATCCCCCAAGCCTGGTCCTTTCAGCAAGAGCATTTGTTTAGAAGTAAACAGCAGTTTAAACACATCCAAAAGCATGTTCAGAAACATTTCTTAACTTGTCTGTCAAATAAGATCGTGGATTCAGCCAAATTGCTAGTGGAAAAGCAAAGACTTTGCCAGGAAGACATCAGCTTGGTGGCTGGGGTCCCTCAGGGGAGCTGCACAACTGCCACCGCAGGAGGATCGTACCCACGTCTACTTTCAAAGATGCTGTATAATTAAACATCACTTTTCTGTGGGCAACTGGCAGGGTGAACACAAAATCCTGTTGCAACAGGCCGGTGGAAGCAAAGCAAAGAGCAACGGATGAGCAGAAAGGAGAAATAAAACAATATCTCCAATTTTGGTAAAGTAGCACGATGCTGCTGTGCACGGTTGGAGGTCATTTTGAACAACTGTAATGGACGTGGTACAGCAATTAATCTGTTGGGTGAAGGCAGTGTTGGGAGAGCAGCCAGGGCTCCTGCTTATCGGATGTTCAGAAAATAATGAATTTTTGGAGCAGAGGCCAGTGAAAAACTCTGATCCTTAACGTGGTGCTTTGCTGTTGCTGTTTACAAAGAGAAGGTGTCAGTGTGGCGCTGGCTCCCAGGGAGGACAGGGGACAGCAAATTCTCTCCGAGGGTACAGTAGCTTGGAAATCTTGCTAGGTCTCGCTTTTTGTAAGATAGAAATTATTTTTATATTTATATTTTATTTTAAATCATTAAGTTATGACATATTTAAATATAGTCCATATGCTAAATAAATTAAATTTACAATATATACAATATATATTAAATTAGTAAATATAAAATGTGTTATGGATAATTCCCAAGTCTATGAAAAAAAAAGCAATTGATATTTTGTGCTAAAACACAAAGTATCTGGGCCTAATGCTCTGTTGCAACACCCCGGTGTGATCCCATATGAAACCAAAGCGGCACAGTTCTGCAGAGAACCATTTACCTTTTTTTTGATGCTCCAAAAGGTCCACAGATCTACACAAACACAGTTATTTTCCATTTTTGGTCACCTCCCGGGTCCTGCCTCCTGTGCCCAGGCGGCTCCTGCCTAAAAAAGGCAGAGGCCCTGGAAGGAGGAGCAGACCCTTGGCCGCAGGTTGAGGCCAAGCTGTTGGATGATGGGACCAGGCCAAGTCCTTGGCGGAGAGGTTGGTGTCCTCGCAGGAAGGTCACCGCCGTGCCGGCAGGTGCCACCAGCGGGAGGGACCCCGTGGATGACGTGGTGCGAGGGTCCCCACGGCGCAGCGTCACCGTCACCCGGCGTGGGGTGGCAGATGCTTCGTGACCCACCGGCGCGGGTGGAATGTAGGCCTGGAGCCATCCCTGAGGCGCTGGGCACGGGATGGGACGGGGTCGCATCCCTGGGGCACTTCCCAGCCGCTCCATCCTCCCGTGGGGACGGAGGGGCCTTGGCACGGGGACAGAGGAACGGTCACTGAGCTCTGGAGAGAGCTCCAGGCACTTACTGCCAAGGTGTAAACCTTTGGGAAGTCATCCACGTTATAAAAGCAGGCTCGTTGCTAAAAGAGCAGCTCTAACAGAAGGTGCCCGTGTGCAGGAACAGAGGCTGCTCTTATTTTTATCGTAGCTTACACTGTGATATATCCTGTCCTGCATATTAGGAACTCAACATACTTGGGAATATAATTTTTGATAATGTTAGCTTTGAAAAAAATCACTTTGCATGTTTTTACTAGTGCAGAGATAGTAAATTTTATAATTTTCATCAATATAGTTTATTTAGATAAAATACCCGCAGACTAATATGCAGAACCTGCAGGACAACCTGATATACAGAACCCGCAGGACAACCAGGGGAAAACATTTCCAACAAGTCGTGGGATCTTTATCCGAATTTGTTTGGTTTCTCAAACTGTAACTGTCTCCATCAGGAAGACAGTTTCAGAAATAATCAAAACCGAAATGAATTTTTTTCTAAATACCAGCACACACTTGGTTTTAAAGCCAAACTCACTGTAGTTTGGAAAACAAAATATTATGCATGGATGCTGTCTGCTTAGTGTGTGTTTAGTGTGTGTTCAGAAGGAGCCCTGGTGCAGGGGTTGGGTACCACCAGTCCCGCTGCCGGGGAAGGATGGAGACAGTGGGGGAGGACAGGAGGAACAACCTTCCTCCTCCCAAACTCAACCCGAGTTTTGGGTCAGTTCTGAGCAATTCCCACATTATAAATGGGAGCTCCTGTTAGTTTAGTTCCCCTCTGCCTTTGGTGCAGGAGGAGACTTGGGGCATTTCCCCCTGCTCCAGACCACGTAGAGCACACGTCCCTCTGGAAGCCCCATCAATGCCTGTCCCCTGGCTTTGAAAGCCGTCCAAGCATTTGAGAGGAATGGATCAATCAATTACACGGGAGACACTTTGAAACCGTTCCTTTGAGATCACAAATATTTCAAATAGGCAGCTCTATTAGATGGGCACTTCAGCCAAATCATTAAAATCACTGCAATCCACAGAGAACAATAACTTTTTCTTTTTCAAACAGTTATTATTCTCTTGGTTTCTGATTTACTAAGAGTATTTTGATTCACTTAATGCTTGGAACATCTCTAATGCTGAATTAAAAGTGAAGGAATTGCACAATCACAATAATTAAAGAAGACAGCTTTCTCAAAATAATAATACATTTGTAATATCAGACAATAAACTGGTCCAGCCAGCCCAGGTCCCCTCCTCCCCCCCTGTCTGTGGCGCCTGGAGTTTTCTAAAGTAGCATTAAAGATACAGACTGGGCTGATGGAATCACTTGGGATGCTCTTGGGAGGCTTTTTCCTTCCAGTCATGAGTACCCCTTTACTGCTCCTTATAGCTTTGCCAAATTTTAAGAAAAATATTTTTTAAATATTTGATTTTGGCTTTGTTTGTTTTGTGTTTTTTTTTCAAAAGAATTCAGGCAGAAAAAGGTTTGTCTATTTCTGAAAAAAACCTTTAACTGGTAACAGCCCCCTGATTAGGGTAGGGCATTTGGTCCCCTTCAGAGGGGACCTCGTGTCCCCCAGACGTCCCACCAGAGCTGGGAAAGCCAGTGTGACCCAGCCGTGGTGGGACCATGCCCTCCACAGCCCCGGTGGCCTGAGATGCTCCAGGGCAGCAGAGACATGAGGAGAGAAGAAGGAATTCTTCTTGCCATGACGTTGCCGGCATCCTCCTCCTTCCAGCCTTCTGCTTGAATTTCTCCCTGAAAAAGCCATGCCGCCTACTTAAAATACAACATTAAGTACTCAGAATCCACTCCTTGAGGATGGCAGACCCAGGATTGCTTCCTCAGCCCCTTCCACACGTGTTATGACGTAGCCTTCAATTAAATGGCCAAACATGACTCTATTTTCTGCCCAGCCCTCACCTCGTTGAGCTCACAGAACGGGTGGTGCTCCCTCCATCAGCAGTTATTCACTGTGCTGCTTTGCCCTCAGCCTTCAGCACGTGTCCCCACCACTCCCACCGCACGCTGACTCACAATTAATAACTTTTTCCTGGGTTTTTCTATCTTATCTCGATCATCACTATAGCGTCTGAGTGGTTCAAAAACAGTAATTTGTTTTCGCGAGATAAGTGCTATTATTATCCCTGCTTACAGAGGGGCTACTGGGCAACAGGCTCAGAGCCATTAAGACAAAAATACCATTGATTTTAGGTGCTGAGTTTGAGTTTGGTTTGGTTTGAGGGTTTTTTTAAAGACTTGCTTTCTAGAATCTTATTTTTAAGAGCTGGAGGCTCCCTGGCTGTCCCACGCTACAGCCTCACCTCCTTCCCATCCCTCCCAAGGAGTCTCCCAGAGTTTTGCCATTGCTGCCTAGAAATTAATTTACTTTTATTTTGGTAGTAGGGTGCACAGAACCGTGCAGGGATTACCTGATGGATGACTTTGCCTGTATAAAATATGGGTCAGAAGTATTTTGTTTATACACTGCTTCCAGAGGTTTATGCCCACGGGACAGTCCACATCAGAATTAAAAACTCGGGCAGAGAGTCATACCCACACGCAGCATTTTCACACTCAAACCTTCCTCAATTTAAAACTGCCGCCTTTTTTTTTTTTAATTTAATTATTTTTATTTAAATGCAGAGAGGTGGCTTACCACAGAAAAGAAAATCATACACTTAATTTAATAAGCCTTGTTGGTTTTTCTTCGTTTGTTTTGATAGAGAGTTGCAGAAAACTCAATTTCATATAAAGAAGCACCACATCCACAGGGGCTGCTAAATCCCTTCACCTGCGTAACAGCTCAGACCACAATTAACAGTGAGCCACTAAATCACTGATTGCTATTAGCTAATTCCACCAAACGAGCTATCTCGGCTGAGTCCCCGCTGAGCAAGGTGCCATGATATCAAACGCAATCACAGCTGGCACTCTTCTTAATTAGTCCTGACAAATCTTGATAATGAATCATTGAGAATATGAGTTAAGCATAAAATAAAGCAAACAGCAAGAATCTTATGTAATTCTTCCTACTTCAATGGCTGCAGAAATTGAGTCATGGGATTGTTTTGGAACATTTTATGGCAGAAATCGGGAGTGCTCTTTGTAAATTATGTTTTAAAATTTTTTTAAGGTCTCTTCATGGCTGTGCACTTTTTATGACAGTTCAGATCTTTTCCTCATCTATTTTATTTATTCCCCTTCATGTCTCTCCCCATTCATTTTGTAAAAAGTCTGGTCTCTGCAAGATTTTATCCCTGGGTACAACAACAAGCAAACTCAGGCAAAATGCATTGACGATCCCGTCTGCCCAGCTAATGATATCAGGTTCTTTTCTGTTGATGTGGTTTTATGTTGTGGATTTTTACCTTTGTTCATTTGCTTTGATAGACTGAGTATTAGACAATCATGACTTTCCCTTCTTTTTTGGTACTTAATCATGACTTTCTCTTATACCCTATTATAATCCTTTTTAAAGAGAATCTTTTCCTTACCTTCACCTCTCCAATAGCCTGGGCTGCATCCCCAGCCCCGTGGCCAGCAGGGCCAGGGGGGGATTCTGCCCCTCTGCTCCCCTCTGGGGAGACCCCCCCAAGTGCTGCCTCCAGCTCTGGGGCCACCAACAGCAGAAGGACGTGGACCTGTTGGATGGAGCCAGAGGAGGCCCCGGAGATGCTGGGAGGGCTGGAGCCCCTCTGCTGGGAGGGGGGGCTGAGAGAGTTGAGGGGTTCAGCCTGGAGAAGGCTCCGGGGAGACCTTGGAGCCTCTTCCAGTCCCTCAAGGGCTCTAGGAGAGATGGGGAGGGACTCTGGATGAGGGAGGGGAGCCCTAGGAGGAGGGGGAAGGGTTTGACACTGAAAGAGGGGAGATGGAGCTGAGATGTGGGGAAGAACTTGTTTGGTGTGAGGGTGGCGAGAGCCTGGCCCAGGTTGCCCAGAGAAGCTGTGGCTGCCCCATCCCTGGAGGGGATATTGGAGCTGCTCTGATAGTATATTTTCGTTTGGGATGCTTTGTTACTGTAATTACTGAAAAACAAATTTTCAAACCTCATTTAGGGATTTGGAAAATGCAGGTGCCGAATTTCCTCTCTCAGGAAATCCTGGGCTAATAAGAGTGGTTGTTTGAGCTAAACGAGTATAGAAAGGGACCCAAAATAACTCGGAGTTACTGCAGAACAAAAACAAGACTTACTTTAATAAATGCCCCTCTGTCCGGAGCAGCAGGACACGCAGGGCTGCTTTAACGAGATCCGAGGGACACGGCTTCAGAGGATGTGAAAGTAGGTGAACTACTTTCTGCTGAGGAGCGCGGGGTGGGCCGGCAGTCGCGAAGCTGATCCACTTCCACCCAGGTCGATGAAAACTCATTAATTTAAAAGATTGGGCCATTAATTTGAGAGCTATTGACAGAGCGGTGGGAGCAGGTCTGAGGAATTAAAGAAGGCAAGGACAGAGGACATCCTGGCGGCCTCACCGTGCGGCTCCCGGGGCTGGGTACAGGCAGAACCAGGTTAAATCCCTTCAACAGGAGAGTAACTGGGCCACGGGTGGTGTGAAAAGATGTCCCTACTGATAGTTCTGCACCTAACAGAAAATGGATTTTATCCTCGATTAGTTCAAATCAATGACTTTTCTGTGGAGCTGGACGGCATTACAACGGCTGAAGATTTGACTGGGTACAAATCCCAATGCCCCGGGGTTAAATACGGGCGCTGGCTCTATACCCATTGCAGAAGCCACGCCAAACTTCGGGTTTCCCGATAACTCACTTTGAGAGACAATTATTTTTAACCAGAAACCCAGTGGAAGGTGTGCAAACAGCTAGAAAAAGGCTTTTTGGAAGGAGTAGGAGCTGTCGTCTTCCAACATGCCAACAATCCAGTTGTTTAGATGCTTCAGGTTAACCAAAGCACTTGTTTGACCCAAACCAAACTTTTTTTAATGAATATTTTTGAATATTCTCACTTTGTAAAAAATAATAAAGTGGAAGAAATTATTACTATTTCTTGAAATTTTATTGAAAAAATGATGTCAAAATGTAGATGTTTTATCTACAAGCTGTAATCCAGACCCTGGGCAGCCCCTGGGCTTATTGGAGCTGCATGTAAGGACTATTGGCCACATTAACAAGCAAGGCCAGGTCTGTAGAGTGATGACCCCATGTCCAGCCGTACCTGGCTCAGGGGGTTTCCTCTGGGCTGGCTCTGCTTGGGGCTGGGTGCCAGCGGAGCGTGCTAGGGATGATGCTGAGCCCATCTCCCACGTCATTTAACCGAAATGACTCCATTTTCCTCACTCCAAATGCCACCCCAGTGAAAAACAGAGCAGGGTAAGAGCGTGGCAGAGTTGGGAGATGTGTATAAAATCCAGCCCCGCTCCAGGGGACTGATTCTGGGGGCACCACTCCCCGGTACCTCCATCGCTCTCCTCTGCTGAGTACATACACCATCTCCCTCTGGGCAGCCCAAGTGCCAATTCTTCCATCAATTTCTTATTTGTAATTAAATATTGAGATAATAGTATGAAATACCTAATATCATACCCCCCTTTTCCCACCATGTACACAGATGAAAATCATTGCGTGCTTCTGGAACCGCTCTGTGCCCAACAACTCCAGCAAGTATTATTTTATTGTGATGTGCAGAGCTGAAAACCAAATCTGATATAGATATTGGATCAAACCTTGTACTCTGTGGCAATCTAATTTTATCCTGACATGTTGATTGCTTGCTCTTCATCTGCAGTTGCTGTCCCAAAGGGTGCTAAGTGAGAGAAGCTGTATTTTTTTTTTTCTTTTCTGTAAGAAGATGACATGAAATAAATTCAGAAGAACACACAAGAACAATGTGGGTTTTGTTATTCACAAGACAGCTTTGAGAAGGGGAACAAAATTGGAGCTGAGAGTTTGGAGGGCTTCCACACAAACATGGATGGTACAAAATATGAGGGAATTTCTAACTAATAAAACATATAGAGCCTTTCCAAAACAAGGAAATTGGGGCACTTAGGGGGTTTTGAAAATCCCTCTACATTGCCCTCACTTCTCACCATCAGGAGGAAAACACTGAATTTCCTAGAAAATCTGGGCCTTTGACACTTGTCATCTATGGACGAAAGACACTGAGGGTTCTACAGCTCATAGACCAACCACATTCAAACCCAAAATGTAGGCCCAGATTTCTCTCAGGGATTTTGAATTCTTTAGGTAAGGAATTTTTATCAGATGCAGATGCAACACATTTAGGAAGGGATGTTGAGCTTTGCTACAGTGTATAATTAATTACCTGTTATTTAAATAAGGGCTTGCATCCCATTCAGAAAACATCGTTTGCACCAGATGACAATTCAGTTTTTCTTACTGAACCTTGCTTGCATGTAATAAATCCAAACTTTGAAGTGTTGCTTAATTTTAGCAATTTTTTTTTGGCTTGACCCAGATATAAACAAGCTTTTACTACAGGGAAATGAAATGTTCATGCAGCAGTACCAGTTTCCCCATCATTTATTTTTGTGTTAAAATAGGAGAGTTTTCCTTCTTTCTCTTTAATTATCTACCTTGATAGTGTTCTGCATTATCTATAAGTTCAGAAGTTTCTTCTATTCCTACTCTGTTTTCTCCATTAACTTAGGTATAACTGGTTAAATCAAACTGAAAATTTTAGAACGTATCAATGGTGGCTGAGGATAGGCATTAGTAGATGAGAATAAATGCTCTTTTTATAAGGTTTTGATTAAAGACAATTCAGTTTGGAGAAACAGAAAATGAAATTAAAAGAGCGATGCTGGAATGTATGTTAATTTCAGCCAGTTAATTTAATTGGAGGGACAGCTGATGAGCGCAAAGCAGCGCTGGCTGGAGACTCAGTGTGGACTCCAGTTCAAGCTCTGCCACAACAAGAAGAAAAGTCAGCATTCTGGACAAAAACCATTAACTTTTCTGGTTGTTTAATTCATTAACAACTTTCCTTTTCGTGCTTTTTGAGGAACAAAAAGAAAAAACGGGATTTGGGAGAAAAAAGGAACAAGTGAAAAACAGGCAAACCCATGAAAGCACTTAAGGAGGGAAAAAGCCTCTTGTGTTTCATCTTGTATTTCCTTCTTAGCTTTTACATTTACACTTAGATATTTCAAAAGTAAGTCTAGCACATGAGGAAGTCCCACATCGACAGAAGTAGCTGCTGGCTGCCTGGATTTCCAGAGGGCAGAGCTTTCGCTGTGGCTGGGACAGGGCAGATGATGTTGCCATCCGGCCTCTGGCTTGTAGGAAATCACCTGAATCTGCATAAGTTTTTTTTCCTTTTTACCCAAGACATTAATTCCAAACATGAATTCTGATTCAAACCCATAGATCATCAGCTCACCATCAAAGGAATGTTTTATAGTCGGCAAGATTAAGATGTGTTGAGCATTAAAGCTACATCATTTGAAATCACAGTAACTACTAACAATCTTTTTGAAATAGAGCAAATTACCTTTGCTTTTTATTGCCAGAAAGGAGAATGTCCATTTCCAAAATAGGAATTTTTACTATCATTTTATATCGCGCTCTGTTTTTATGAAGCAAAAGTTATTAAGGCATTTCAAACATAAATTACTTGAAACTTCTGCTTAATTCCCAGTGGAACTAAGCTCGAATTCTCTAGATCAAAGTATTTCGGAGTTCATTTTCCATTTCCATACTAATACAATTATAGTATTTTTCACATCTAAGGAAATGAAAATCAGGAAGAGGAAAAAATGGCCATTACGACAACTCTTGTGGGAAACAGACCTGTTCCACCTCACCTGGGCCTTCAGTGTCCTGGTCCTGCACGTTGGGATTGTTGGCCGGATCTCAAGTCTTTAGTCACTGTCGTTTCTTGGTCATTTTGCTGTGTTCCATCAACCTTGAGGTGTGTTGGGAACACCCACACCTCCAACACATGTGGGAGTGAGGGGCTGGAGTCTGGCGAAGATTAAACCCCCGCTGTGGGCCAGATTCCATGTATTTATAATCAGAGGAGGAAATTGCACCCTCTCACACTTGTAGATGGCCTGTAGAGGCCAAGATGGTTTGTAGAGACTTCCAGATGGCATGGCTGTGGTGGAGAAACACCCCTGTGAAGAAGTAGGTATTACCCAGCAAAAGGCCAAATGCTGGAAAGCCAGCAGCCAAACCAGGCAACTTTAGCCGCTGCATTACTTAAAATTATTTAATCAACAATGAGTGGCTGTATAATGTAAGTCTTTGATATAAGCAAAAAAAATACTTGAATCAAATTGCTATGACAAAGTCATTTGATGATTAATCCCCAAAGTGTACTTTTAACGTCAGATCTAAAGACTTCAGGACAATTGGCCTATTTTTACTGTGTCACATATTTTTCGTTTTATGGATGCGGTTCTCATTTAAGAACCATAATTTCTTATTTGGTTCACCCTGCCAGAAGCCTTTGCCTCCTCCTGAAATACCTACTTAGAACAGCATTCACAGAGAGGTAACAACCAATAATGAAAACAACCACCCTAAAACCACCATCAATCTGGGGCATTTCCATCAATCCAGCTCCTGCTGATGCTCCCATTGGAGCTCTGGGTGTTAAATGATTTCTCACTTTCATTCTCAATCTGAAACTGCACAAAATTCTCACTTTTAGCCACCGCTGGAAGCGATAAGAGAGAAAGCTGCAAAGCTCCGGGGTCTCTGCAAGAGGCAGGGAACATTTTGCCTAAAACATACCGATTTCAGTCAGCATACTTCATGCTAATTGAGTTTTAAAACTTGAGTTGGGTTTCCTGTCGGCGGCTCCTGGCCCACAGTGCCACACGTTTCGGGGCCATTTTGTGTCTCCTGGGCCCTGGGTTCAGTTCCAGGTTTCCCACAGCTTCCCTCTGTAGGACCCTGGGGAACGATCTCATTTCTTGCTAACGCAGTTCATCTTCTGCTCAGTAATAACATACCCACTAATTCACATCGCTCCGAGACACTTAGAACTGTAGCAATAAAACTTGCAAACATACGAGAAATAGAAAAGCATGTAAATATGATTCAAACCCAATCTGAAGTTACTAAAATCCAATTGAATTCAAATTTCTCTTCTTTCTCTTCCCCTAGCTGATGTTTCCCCAAAGCTACTCTCTTGAATTACATGTGCACAGTCACCCTTAATCTCGACGGCTTGTGTTTCCATGTCAAAAACCCCCACCGTCTTGTATTGCTTATGGAGAAAATAGATTAAACTATGAAAATGCAGTCCACGTGTGTTTCATATTCATGAAATCACTGAACAACCAGAAACACGTCTCTGATGCTGAAAAAGGTTTGCGGGAATGAAACAAAGAAAATGTCTTAGCACTATTTTTGAAGGATAAAGGGGTGTTTACGAAAGGAGACCAAAGGGTTTCAACAGCAAAAGCGACCACTGTTACCACTGCACAAACAAGTATAAATTGGGTTTGCATACTGTGTCCAGTTCTGGGATCCCCAATTCAAGAAGGACTTATACTGTGTCCAGTTCTGGGGTCCCCAATTCAAGAAGGACAGGGACAGCAGAGGGCTACAAAGATGATGAGGGGCCTGGAGCATCTCTCTGATGACAAGGGACTGAAGGACTTGGGTCTTTTTATTCTGGAGAAGAGCAGACTGAGGGGGGATCTGATCAACACCTATAAATTCTTCAAGGGTGGGTGTCAGGAGGATGGGGCCAGTCTTTTTTCAGTGGTGCCCAGGGACAGGACAAGAGGGAACGGGCACAAACTGGAACATGGGAAGTTCCACCTAAACATGAGGAGGAACTTCTTTCCTGTGAGGGTGGCAGAGCCCTGGAAGAGGCTGCCCAAAAAGGTGGAGGAGCGTCCTTCTCTGGAGACATTCCAAACCCACCTGGACACGTTCCTGTGGGACCTGCTCTGGGTGGGCCTGCTCTGGCAGGGGGTTGGACTA
Source organism: Calidris pugnax (assembly GCF_001431845.1). Classification (NCBI taxonomy): domain Eukaryota; kingdom Metazoa; phylum Chordata; class Aves; order Charadriiformes; family Scolopacidae; genus Calidris; species Calidris pugnax. The sequence goes on from NW_015090880.1 coordinate 1,355,005, forward strand.
GACGATCTCCAGAGGTCCCTTCCAACCCCATAGCATTTTGTGAATCTGTGAATGAGTGTAGGGGAGACCATGGGAAGTTTCTCGCCATCAGCAGACCAAACCATTTGGCTGGAGCAATGGAGGCAACTGGTCAAAAGAGAAGGTGTCCGGTAAACTGGCCATGCTGGGATGGCACCTGTGGAACTGGATTTGGGGAAAAACGGGTCGTTTCCAGTTTTCCAGCCCCAGGGAAAAACTAAGCTGTTGATTAGATTTGGTTGGCATCACCACTGTCTGCTTCTTAATGCCAGGGCAACATGGATTTGTGGAAAACAGAGCTTCTCAAATTAGTGAGTTTCTTTTCATGAGACGAGAAAATTGGCTGATAAAGGTGGCAACGTTGAGCACAGACTTTCCAGCAACCAACTGTAAGATAGTCGCATATAACAATGACTAATGAAGATCCCTTCTATAGAGCACACACAATAAATGACTAATCTTTTTTAAACCACCTACATCTTCCAGGTGCCATTAATAGGAACCCCGTGCACGGGGGCAGTACATTTGGTGGCACCAAAGGGATGTCACCGTGCAGCCACCTCCCTTGTGGCTTCAAGGCTGGGAGCTCGTGCCTTAGTGCAATTAGGAGTGGCAACACAATTAACTCTTAGCTATAGCTGAAATGCAAAACCTCGTCTGCAGTACATCAGACCGTGTGGAGGCCTCTCTCAAAAACAGCCCTAATATTCAAAATTTAGAAACACCATCTGTTAGAGACTTTGTTAAATAAAAATATCTCATTACCGAACGTAGATCTTGGAGAGAGACCACTTTCTTTCATATACATCTGATTCTTTTTTGCTGGACAATCACAGAGATTTGTTGCTCAGAATTTCTGAAGAGCTTCCAAAGGTTTCTGACAGGAGATACGTTCCTAACCTGTAGCAAAAGAAATAACTGTACTATTAATCTGGAACAGGTAATAACTCATGACATTTGAATTATGTTGCTGAAAGATGTCTTTTTACCAGCTTTATATCTGCTGGTAAATAACAATTCCCTTAATTACAGATATAAATCTGTTGAGGTATGAATGCACAGTTGAAAGTGATGAAAATGTTTAATAAAGAATGTCCCAGCAACGGAGGACGTGATTAGATTCAACATGTTGACCACGGGTTTTTTTGGATCTGCTGATAGAACCACAGACCCTCAGGATGGCAACACACTTGTCACTCGGATGATAAATGTAAAGGGGGGAACAAACACTTAGTCTGGTGATTATAATTATTCCAAGAGATCTGAGGAACCGATGAGGCATAAAAATCCTTTTTAGCTATACAAGTTCTTATGGCTTATTACAACAGGGAAGAGCATATATTATATGCTCTGCTTATAAGCAGCAGACCTTTAATTATTTTGGTTTTCAAGCGAAGTTTTATGGAGACATGCTTATCTTTTGTGGTTTGAATTTCTCACCTCTATGATTCAGACTCACATCACAAATCTCTAAAAAACAGAAACTGGAGACAGCTCGAAACTGTAGCTTATTTTTGAAATAAATTTAAAAAAATAAGAATCACTGTTTTGAAAATTCCATCCTGAGTCAACTATTTTACAAAAGTCATGGTATCCTTATCAGAAATGGTTTTGTCTTAGTGCTTTGTTTTCAGTCTTACGTAGTACTGTATTTATTATATTTTTTTTATTATTTTCTGGCAGTGGATAAAGACAAAATCTTTTAATTAAGATTGATTATTATAATTGTAGCCTCACCAAAACTCACCGGCACAACTCCTCAAATGTCCCAGACCTTCAGAACTCACTGACACCAATACAGAGATGGAGACACAGTACAAGCACCTGGATGGCAGAAGTCTCTGAGTGTGGTTTTAGTGAATATTGGGTGTGGAATGAATAATGGAAAGCTTTCTAAGCTTTTAAATAAAATATATGTGAGATCCATACAGCATATAGGCTGGGTTTCATAAATCATAATTCATAATTATTAGACACAACTGCAGTTTCATCCCAAAATTTCTACCCCGCTTCTAGACATCTCCGTTCAGCCAAGTCTGGGAGGAAAGTTGATGAGCTCAGCCTTTCTGACCTTCTTCAGGGAATTAGCAGAGTTCATTATCAAGCTGCCAGTCTAGTTCCCTTCATCGGCGCCACATTCATTTAACAACGCAGCATAACACCAAAATTACTTCTTTTTAATATCTGCAAAGATTTTCATGTTACACTGGGGGTGGTTACGTCTCGTTACTGCCGCTTCTTCATTTTTGCATTATTGATGGACATGCACTTTCCATACAAGTATTAATTAATAAACTGCATTCTTAATCCATGTGTTCCCTTGAAAAGAAGGAATCTTTGACATAATATCTGCCTATTTGTGTTCAACTTACAAAAGCAATACTCTGACATCAAGCTTTCTGCTATTGAAAGGATTTCCCACATTTCATTTTTCCAGACTATGTATAGACACAAACCTCTATATTTTCAAGTTTTCTTCAGCAAAAAAAATAGAGGAGAATTTGCAGTTAATGGCCAGAGTAAGTGCTCAGGGTTCCGAGATCAGCAGTGGAGCAGTGCTGTTCGTGCCACACTGCCCAGTGGGTTACCATATCTTGAATCCTGCATCCCCCACATCCCAGGACTGCACGTGGGATTTATACATTTTTTGGGAGGCTGCAATAGCAGCTAAAGAAGGACAGCACACTTCTCCACTGGATAAAGAGAGGTCCTACAAGTTAAATTTTCTTAATAACCAATCTTCCAATTTTCACCCTGTGAGGAAATCCATCACAAGGATCTTCTTAGTTCAGATCTTAATATGAGCCAATATGTTACGCAGTGTTGAATAACACCCTGGTAGACAGCAGTATATATTTATGGGAGCTAACACCAAACCTTCCTCACAGACCTCTGCTTCATTACACGTCAAAAATAAACCCCACCAGCAAGCATTAAAAAATCAAACAAGAACCAAAAACCAAGTACAGGCACTGCCATTTTAAAATAAATTCTCTGGGCTGGGTACCATCAAAGATTAAACCAATAAAATGGTTTTTATGAGGAAACTTGCATGCAAGAGGAACAAATCGCTGCAGAACCCGGAGCTGGCGTGCAGTCCTGAATTAATAGCTTAATGTAATTCAGTTCTTACTGGTTGCCTGGAAACTAACTTAGAAAAAAAAAAAAAAAGTAAAAGCAAAAACCATAATGGGTGTAGAGGGCTTAATAGGGAATTATTGATGCCACCAGACTGTTAGGCAGTCTGATGTATTTCTAACAAAATCACTCAAAATGCCCCTTTATTATTATATGTTATTCTAAATAACAAGGTCCAAGGCCAAAGAAGATAAAATATTACATAAAGCTGGCAGTTAATGCAAACAGAGGAGCCTGGCACACTGGTATTTGCCATCATACCAGTGACAGACCATCCGTTATCCTCCCATCATCCTCACTGCTGTTGCTTTTCTTTCTCTTTTTTTTCCCCTTTTTTTTTTTTTTTAATATAATGTAACTAATGTTCTTGAACAGTAAAAGCAACGAAGCTCTCGTGCTCCTCACAAAGTCAGCTGGCTTGAATTTGCCCTATAGGTCTGCTCAAACAAGGAGATGAGTTTATTAATTTCAGCTGAAAGCAAAACTGTTTTCTGTAGAAAAGACACAACTTTTTGTCAAATGTTGTTTTGGGGAAAGTTTTAGTAACTGTTCATAGTTATGTCCCTTGGGGGGAAAAAAATAATCAAGACTACCTGATCAGTTGGCTGCCATTCCAAAGGCTGGCGATTCCTTCCCGTGGGTAGGAGAATCCCACCAGAGGTCCCAGGAGATGTGTGAGCGATGACAGCCAATGCCAGCAGGACCAGGGGATGGATGGCAGCGTGGGCTTCCAGTGATGCATGAAGGCAAAGGCTTGGAATGAACCTTTAAGATCATCAAGTCCAACCATTAACCTAACACTTCCAAACCCACCACTAAACCCCGTGTCCCTCAGTGCCACATCTTCCCATCTTTTAGATACCTCCAGGGATGGTGACTCCACCGCTTCCCATGACAGCCTTCTCCAACGCTTGACAACATGCTAAGTTAACTGACTGGACTAAAAAAAGCATCTTTCTCTTAACAAAGAAAGCAGCTTAAGGATTCTGGCATCACAGAAACACCATTTCTCCACCAGGCAGAGGCTGCAGGTCCCCGTGTGGCTGCTCACCCGGAGCAGCTCCAGCACCCACGCGCTGGTGCCCAGTTTTCCATCCTGAAAGAGTTGCAGGTTTTATCCTAATTATTTTTGTCAGGAATTAGGTCGGTTTAATTAATTTAAAATTCAGCTGAACAACCACCTCTCTCCTAATTACTTTTGGATACATATAAATAATGCATTTACAGCACTAAAAGAGGAAAATGCCATAAAAACTATCATCTTCAGTCGATTGGAGACCATCCACAAACACACAAATAAACCAACTTTGTACTTCAAAGACAAATCCTGGCAGGTTTTCAGGGGGTGAAAATGATCATATGTTAGAAACAGCTTTGAAAACAGACTCTATCTCTTCCTCCATATCTAACGTGCAAGTGTACAAGGGATGTATAACACACACCATAATATAGAACATATTGTAATATGTAACACTGCAGAACTAATTTTGAGTCTGCTACTGATGTATTTGTTATGTCGAGATACTCAATAGATACCTCAAGAGCATTTTAAATAGTCTCTAAATAGAGCAAGTCATTATTTCTTACTAAAAACAGAGCTTTTAAATGATCCAGTTACTGAAGAACTAACAAACTGTATTTTTTTTTTTAAATTTCACAGTTCTCTTTCCCATTTCTAAGTGATCTATGCTAATAAAGTACCAAGATAGAGATCAAATGTCACAACAAAAATGTTTAACAACTTGCAGATGATACATTAAATCCCTAAACCTAAGATAAGACAAACAATCACAAACCCTTTTATTGCAATTTCTTAGAAACCGTGGCAACAAATAGAATTTAGTGCACTGGTTAATTTATTTTTCACTATTATCCCATTACCCACAATTTATATACCCAATTCTTTTTATGGATCCTGGAACCAGGAAAACCAAAAGGTGAAGACACTTCAGAGTCTTCAGTCACTAAAGGTATTTATATATTTTCTGGAAAGAATGGAAGTGAGTGATATTCTCCAAAAGGTTGGAGCATTCAAAAAACTTGGTACCTAACCCAGCTGCATGTTTGAAATTATTAACATTTGCCTTGTTTGAAGTGGATTTCACTAGAAAAAACAAGTATGGAGAATTTGGACACCAATCATAACTATTTGAAACATGTTCATGTATTATTATTCCACTGACGGACGCCACAGGGAAGGCAGACAGCAAGGGAATGGCAGAGGTTTTCTTCTGCTCCACAGCATTTTTTTTAAATCAGAAGAAGCTGATGTGGGAAGCAGAAATAATTTCACTTGCCATTATTATCTGCAGCCCCATTTCAAGACTTGCAGTCACCAGGCTCCTGTGTGACCTTTTCGCTGACCAAAATGGGCTGGGAAGTCCTTGAGATGGGAATGGTGAGAGCAAACGTGGAAGCTCAAATGCTATTTTTATACCTTCATTTCCCTGGCTCTAACCACACTGTAGCTCCTGGAAGTGTATCTGATTAGCCCGGAGCTATTATGCCAGCAAACTATAGCTCAAGACAACTCTCATCAGAACCTTTTAATGTAAATTGCTGTCTCCTTGCCATCTGTGGAATTAAAGTGATTTATTTCAGTGCAGGAACTGTCTCTTAGTTTGTAAACTTTTTATGGTGGACGTAATTAAAAGTATTCATAAGCCTTTTCTTCTGGAAATGGGAAGATGTCCTCCTGAAGTTCAAAAATGTCAAAGTCTTATTTTTTTATAGTCACTGGAATAAGTCATTCATGCATTGCTACTCTGCATAATAATTCATAGATTACAAATTCTGATATTTATAGCCAAAGCAGAAACTCCTAAAATCTCCTGGTTTTAATGGGAATGTTGTCAGGTCCTTTATTATGCCAAAGTGAGCAGTGATGTTAAAAATTCAGGTATCAAACTATCAATGCATGATAGATGGATGGTGAACTGCTCCTGTCTCACCACTTATTAAGTTGGTACCATAAATTATTACACTGTAAAGATCAATGTTTACTGCAGCCTTTTTCTCTTTCCATATTGTTACAGCTATTTTCTCGAACTCATTTAAAAACTACAAGGAGAGACAAAAAAAGCAAAACTGAAAACGTGTGAAACGGGAAAATTAATTTTCTTCATGCTGAATTGTCCTCTATTATCTAAACAAAACAACTAGTGAACGTGTTGCAATTAATAAAACCCTCCAGACAAGTAAGTATGAATTGGAGACAGAGCAGACCATGGAGTTTATGGAAAAGACCATGGTGTGGAAAAGATATCGCGGGCACATTTAGGAGCACCACGACAGAGTCCATTAACAGCTGAACACAAGAAGAAAAATAGGTTTTCTATGTTTTTTACACTCATCAGATTTTTTTTAAAAAAACAAAACCTTTCCACAGGATGTTTCTGCCAGTTTGATTTCAGCTTATACTTGGCAGGAGACAGCAGTGATTTCCCTGCTGTGCTTTGGGTAGACTCTCTCTCCCTAAAATGGGTGGTATTTTGGTTATTCATCTCCTCGAGCGCAGCGACTGACCCCTTGGGCTGCTTTTCAGCATTTCCCCGACCCGCAGGGAGCGTTTATCAAAGGCCACATTCAATATACAGGCTGGTAAAAACCACGTTTCTTCCAGGATGACCACACCACCTGGGTTTGTGGCTACTATATCCGAGACTTCACAAATAACAGCATCAAAAAGCACATTAGCTTTGCCTCTGAGTTTGCAGTACATCCTACCTCCTCTGAGATTTTTACGACAGACGGAGTCAAAGGGGAAAAATCAAGAGGCCTCAAAAGCTTTTACAGCTTTTCTTACCTCATCTGTATTTGCAAAATGTCTTAAGATGGGCCGTGTCCTCCTGCCTTTGTTTTTATGTTGGGTTTTACAGCAGTGTACACTGCTTGCCATAAATAATAGAACTGAAGAACAGACGGTTATCAATAAGCCCTAAAAGACACATTTCCAGTGCTCAGAGTCCCAGGGGTGCTCTGACCAGGATGGGGCTGGCAGCAGAGCCCCGTGGTTGGGCAGGAGCCGATTGGCTTCGGGTTTTAACCATGGTACTGCCATGGACTTTCTCAATGGCCACCTGCAAAATTCTCTCCCCCTCTTTGCCATGTTTATTGTGTACAAAACATGCATAAAATCTATGTTTGCCCAAGAAGGGTGCTGAACCGATGGAGCATCCAAAGCTTTATGGTGATAATGTGATGTCACCCTTTGGTTGGACAATTTCTCCATGAAGTAAATCTTTACTATGTGAAATTCCTTCATTCCCTTACAAACACAGGAGAATATATTTTAACCTCAAAGCAATACATTAAATAACCAACCCCCCAAAGGAGAGCAGCAGAGCGTGCACAAGTGCAGGCAGGGTACTCCCCAAATCCCTGCACGTCCCCTCTTCTCCCCACATGTCCCCCCACTCCTGACATGAGACCAACAAGAAAAGACAGTACCTTCTTTTCAACCAGTGTTTTTTTGTCATTTGGGGTAGAATTGCCATTTTCACACACACATTTCTATTTCACTGCAAGAACCCTACGAAACGATGCTGAAAGAACATATTTTTTTCTCGTTCTCTCTGACAACACTTGATGAACAACTTACCTTCCTCGAAATTACCTTTATGAGGCTCATGTGGGGAATACTCCGCTCACTTTGACATCATATAAATTAGGAGAGCTTTACCAGCTTATTGTTGGTTAAGGCTAACACAGAGGCAACGTCTCTCGCTTTCTTGCCAGTTCCCAAGGATTTTGTTTAAATTAGCCCCGTGCTGAGATTCCAAATGACTGGTTTGGGTCCGTGTTCTGTAAGGAAATCTGTGATAGATGCTGGAGAAACTTCAGGGGGCGATCAGGAAACCAGACAACCATAACCACAAGTGTAGGAAAAACCATACCGGATTGAGCCCTAGGATGGTGTCCAGCTTCCCAGGCTTCAGTGTGTCAGCATCTGAGGTTAAATGCCAAGGTACTGGGTCGTAGGAAGTCTTATGCTGCTGTAGATTACCTGTTATTATCACCTTAAAGAGAACCTGTGAAACAGCACCTCAGTAAGAAGAGTGACCATAGCAGAGACCTTCAGATACAGGAAAAAAATGTGTTGGGGTGAAGAGAAGAGAAAGGAAGAGGGAGAACTTTTCTTGGTTCGTGGGCATGAGGTGGCTGTGCTAAGCCAGATGCCAAAAAAAACCCTTTTCCAAGGGTTATTGCTGGAGTCAATATGTTTAATTCACCCCATGATGCTCATCACCACTCAGGGATTCCAGCTCTTGTTGAGGAAACCTTGTGCCAGGGGAAGGGCTGCTGGTGGAGACCCACACCAGGGCTGGGACAGGGACATGGGGGTAGGAGAAAAGAGGGGGTTGTGTCTTCTGAGCAAGTGTTCAGGGCATTGGTAGTGCTTAAATAATGCAAGGACAGGGCTTTAAGCAACCTGGTCTGGTGGGAGGTGTCCCTACTCAGGGCAGGGGGGTGGAACCAGATGGTCTGTAAGGTCCCTTCCAACTCAATGATACATTTTTCCAGACGTGCTACCACAATTTCACTTAAAAATTAATGTCCAAATTTTGCAAGATACATTAAACTTCATCTACCTTAAAAAAAAAAAAAAAAAAAAAGAGAAGAAGAATGTATGTCTGCCTGTAATTTTAACAACTCCATCTTGGAATCTATTTATATAGTGGAAAAAGAAAGAGGCTATTGTAGGCCTCCCGTGCAAGACTCTCAGATCTCAGGACAAATTCTCCCAACCTACAAAGGAACATTTTTCTTAGCCCTCTTGTTAGCCCAGCTGCAACGTGTTACGGGGTTGTAAAGGTCAAATATCTCTATGCTTTTTACTGCATGGTCATTGTTACAACATCTCCCAGTCAAAAGTCAGATGACAATTTTGCAGAAGATACAAGAACAGAAACAAACTCATTAGTTCTCGCAGGTTCAAGGTGCAAAATACCCTCTGAGTTCAAAATACAATCTTCTTTCAGTCCACACTTTGTCCTATTACTTCTGACTTAGATCATCTTCCTTTTTCTACGTAAGAAGCGGCCTGCAGTGTAAATCAGATCCAGCACAACTACTTGCTATGGAGACTCACTCTTCAGAGCAGGGTTTGTGACATAAAAAAATGTTTTTGCATTGAAATCAAAAGAACAATCTCGGAGGAGTCTGTTCCCAGCACTCAGACTATTATAACAACATGGCACGCTATGAAACGAAAAATCATGCAATTTCCTTCTCTGTACAGTCGGAAAGGTTTAACTAATTAAACCAATTATTTTGCTATAATAATGTGAAATTAACTTTTCTTTGCTTAAAAATAATAGAAAACTGCAATCTAATCTAATCTTGTGTTTAAGTCTACTCGAAGGATACACAGCAGTGGTGCTCTAGGGCAGATGTTTAATGAATTACTGAATAAGATGTCACATGTATCGGCTGTGTCTTTATTGCATATTCCATCTATTCAACATATTTTGTTGTGAATTATTGCCCATCCCTTGATGTTTATGTACTCGAGATACTCAAATACTTCACCTACGTGAGTGTATTCCCCAAGAGCGATGGGAGCAGCACAGACCCTGCAGCTGGAGGAGGACACCTTCCCTCCCCATCCGAAGGGAAAAGGTGTCTTGGTCCTCACCAGCATCTCAGGACTTTTACCTTTGTCATGAAAAAAAAGTGAATAAAGTTTTGCTTTGTCTTTTTGGGAGATGACGGATGGACTAAAGCAAAAAGAGGGTCAGACCCCAAGCCTTTTCCATCCAGTTTCTGTTCAGTGAGGTGTGGAAGCCTGAAGGGACGTGCTCACTTGGCCTGGATTGGCAGCACCACAGTGCAAACCTGTTAAACACCAGAGATTTCATCAGCATCTTAGATGAGCTTCGGTTTTGTTCATTTGCTCTGTCTTCCACCAATCTTCATCATCATTTTTAAGGATCTGCACAAATAATGACTACCAGACTGTACCTATATACCTGCCCCTTTGCTTAAACAAATGCTGGGCTTCGTACTCTTAAGCAGTTGATGCCTGGACTGCGATTAAAGTTACAAGAAAGATGAAAATTTACAGATTTCTTAATGATTGTAGCTGACAGGCTAACAACAGCATTCCTGCTTTTGCTGTCACAGGATGGCCCAGAGTAACACACTTGAACTATGGAAAAGTTCTCCATGTGATCAAGGCTCAATCTCAAATTGCTCTGTGTGTGTATGTATATATGCACATATACATATATATATATTCCTTCTGCTTTCTTACAGAGGATATTCTACCCTCTGTGAGCTCCTTCAGTCGGGGATAAGGGAGGGAACTGGGAAAGCTTCTCTTGGCTGGGTGGCATCACTCCTGTTGGCATCACTTTCCAAGCTGTGGAGTCCAGGAAAGAGTCTGTTTCTGCCTCACAATTGGTGAGTCAGGGTAATAATTAGAGATCACCAGTAAAGTCTCCTCTCCCAGTCCCCTGTGGCAAGTGGGAAAGGTCCCAGGGGAGCACCAAAGGGGACGAGCTCAGGGTACTGGGACTTGGGAGTAGCACCGTGCATCCAGGACAAAAGACATCAGGACAAAGAGCATGGACATCTCAGAAAATAGAGAGCAAATTCACCTACAAAGTTTTTCCATAGAGCTGGAGCACCTTTTTATGTCCTCCAAATATAACTTTCTTACAACATGTACTTACCTTTTTCAATGCACCTGTATAAATTTATAGAAGTCTCACAGTTAATAACTTACTTATTGCATATTCCACATATTATGTTATGTTTTAAAAATATTGGTTGTATTTATACTACTTTAAATTAAGTGCAAAATTTCTGATTTTCTTGTTGTTCTGACCTTTACAGAACAGTGAGCTTTGCTAGCAAAGCCAGTAATTTGCCCATGATGCACAATGGCAAATCTCACTGCAAAATAATATTTGTGACATCTATTTATAGTAGATGTAAAATCCCCACAGGAAGCTGGTAAATCCCCTTCGCTGTGTTCAAATATTAGGGGCCAGAAGATCACTTTTTCCTGTGTGGGAATCGGGCTTCATTATCTGATGCTGGTGATTGATGCTATCCCCAAGTAATCTTTCAGATAAATGATCCCTCCCCATCTCATTTACATAACTATTTTATCAGAGTGTGAATTAGTTCTTCACACTTCTGCATAGTTATGTCTCAGACATGGAATTTTTTTTTACTGAGTAATGGAAACATCTATCAAATAAAAAAGATCCCTGAACCTCGCAGGAGACACTAGTGCTAAATATCTCCTCATAAGCCTCATATTGATTCTCTTTAAGCAATTAAAATATACAGGTTTTTCCATCAATTCCCTCACAATGTGAATACAGACATGAAAATCCAAACCATGAAACAAGGACCAAGCAGAAGGTAGAGCACATTTTCCAGGACACCGCAGAGAAAAGCGGTTATCCAAATAAAATACAATATAGATGTAAAATCTGAATACATAAAAATCTTCCTTCTTCAGTGTCTGCAACAGATACCTAAAACATCTCTTCTTTCTTGAAAATAGCTTCAAACTAAATTAAAAAAAAAAAAAAAAAAAAAAAAACCCAACAACTTATAAATAGATTTTGGAGAATTTGGAGATGGGAAAAGCCATTACTTTCAAGGCAATCTGGCTTTGCTTAGATTGCTTCCCTCAAATGTGATCTGAAGAAGGTGTGAAAATAGGCTAAAAGGAGGCTGAGATTTCCCTGGCCTTGATGGGGTGCCAGAGCGGAGGATTACATCTCGGGAGAATCAATTCCAAATGACTTTCTGTATGTGCTAAGACTCACTATAAAACCATTTTTTTCAAGGGCCTAACGCAAAATCTAAACTTACTCTCACACTGAATGAAGAACATAACTAATACCATGGCAGGGGTTTTGTTGATGTGACCGGTTACATTTAGCCACAAAGCTCTCGTGCTCCACCATATTTAACATTCTTCAGCAAAATACATACATTTCATAAAAAAAAAAAAAAAAAAAGGTAAAACCTTCTTTTGAACAAGGATGGGATATGAGATCAGATTAAGTCCTAGGTGTACAAAATAATGACAATTATCCAACTGTTCGATTATTTCAATGCTATTTTTGTTTTAAAAGTCATTGCCGCTAAAAATGTTTTTGTATCCACAAATTATCCAAACGCATGCCAAATATAAGGAATTTTAATTCAGAATTATTTTAATCACCAAAAAAAAAAAAGGTTCATAAATGAGGTTTTTAAATGAGTACCTAATATTTAGCTAGCAGCTGTCAGCAGCAAAATATGGAGAAAGGAGCAGCCAGTTAAAAATCCAACACTTAAAGGAATTTAATTTTCACTGAATTTGTCATTGTCAGGGACGCCCCCTCGGCCCGACAGGGGTGAGATGGGGGGTCACTGGTTGGTGTCACGGCTCTCAGGGCTGCAGTGACTCATGTTTTCCTCTGCCACCGCTGGGATCTGTCCCCCGAGATGTGTCAGTGACACCCCCTCATCACCCCCCACCCCACGCTCTGCCTCCACTCACCGGCTCTCTAAATCCCCCCTTTTAATGGTGACACCAGCAGGGACAGGGAGGGGGCACTGGGGCTCTGTGGGGCACATCTGGGCACAGCTGCAGAAGGACCCCAGGCAGCAATCCCGGGATATAATCATCCACCATTAACAATATCTGATTTAAGGGTGTTTTTAAATATTTGATGGTGGCGATGAAAGGTAATAGAAGATTTTTGGCTAATCATAAATGAGAGGCAAATCCTCTCCGTGCGTTTTTACCTCTCCTCTTTAATGAGCAAAGCTCTGCCATTAGCTGCCTTTACAAATGTTAGCTGCCAGGGAAACATCCTTTTCTGTGCGTGTGATGAGCAGCGCTGGCATCCAGCCTGGTTTTCCACGGAGGTCGTTACAAAGTTGGGAGCAGCACATCCCAGAAGAAAGTGAGGGCCGTGATGCTGAGATATTTATACACCACGTGCCTCGTTACCATGGCAGCCAGGCGCCCAGTCCTACCTCCTCTCGCTCTGCACAAGCGAGCTGGAATTTCAGCTTTTTCTGCACAAGCACACACAGTTACTTCATCATCCGACAGAGACTGTTGGCATCGCTTGGTACTAACTGTACATTGACTTATTTCAAAGCGCTCACGCTCTTAACATGGATGCTGACATCCCCGGGGTCGTTTGCATAATTTGTTTTTCTCCTCTGCTTTTTATGTAGTCTTACATAAAGACACGGCATTCACTGGGATGTGAAAAAATAGAAAAATGTAGCCAGGGAACCATTAGATCCCCACAACTAGACCACTTTGTTCCTTGCAAGAGCATAAAATTGCCAGACTTTGTGTCAGCGCCGCTGCCACCCCAGGAGCTGGGTGGGAACCTCAGCTCCTCCAGCCTCCTCTCTGCTGGTGAGCGGGGCTGGGCATTAAGGATATATTCATTTACATTCCTTTCAAGCTGATGCCAAAGTGTCCTTTTCGTAACTTTTTTTTTTTTTTCTTTTTAAACTTGGTGAAATTTGCATAGAGTAGAAGAAATCGGCACCTCTTATAAATCAACATTTCTAAATGAAACGTGTTTCCCTCCGTATCCTGGAGCCTCACTCCTCACACCCTGTCCTTGTTCCTTACCCTCGGGACAACGGTTCGGAGCTGAGTTTCTACTGAGGTGCCTTTCAAGCCTTATTGCCCCCACATAATCTTTGATTTCTCTTAAAATATAGAAAATATGTATGCAAAAACCAAAGCATGGCAGTTACCTGGTGTTCAAGTGGAACTCAGCCTTTCCCCTTTCTTCTGGGGTTTGTCTTCCGCGGATCTCTGAGCAAGGACACACGTGGGAAGAAGGACCCAATGGTTTTCATCACCTTCCTCTTCACCTTGAAGGATTTTCTTGCCTTTGGAATGACTTCCATGAAACTGTGCCAAAACAAACAGCATTCCTCGACTTCAATTTATATTTTTTTGCACAACAGAAGAAACCACATGCAAAATATACTTGGGTTTATTATTGGAACATCTCACACCAGACAGCTTTGCTTTTGGAGATCAGGAAGAGAAAAATAACAGTCTCTTTCCAGAAATAAATCTATTTTTCCTGAGCAATGTCCACAAATGCTATCCAAGGTGTTTTACTGTTTTTGTCCATGGCTGAAACCCACATGTCCCTCCATCAGCTCTGTTGAGTCACCAATGTTAAAAAACAGACTGGAGCCCATGGGAAGCTCCTCAAATTGCCCCTCGCTCCCAGGGGCTCCTCCGACTGATCATCATGCCCAGGGCTGGGTACCAGCATCTCATGCCAGCCCACTGCCCTCCATCATCACACCTGCAACGTAATGATCTAATTTACCTATCCTTTAAAAAATATATATCATGTTTTGGAGTTGAGGACTGTCTGGAGATGAGGGAGGCTGGGATTTGCAGGATTTCTCCTCCTCTGCCTGTTTTGCCACAGCATTTTACATCCCCATCTCCTGCTTCCACAGCTGCAAACTGTCCGGGGACAAGTGTAAAGTGCCCAGGGGACAACTGTCTCCATTTCTGCCCTGGGGCTGTTGCACTGCACATGAGCAGTTACAGAGCCATGCATGCACAGGCTGTGGTCCTCAAGCCAGAAGATGTCAACTCCCAGGCACTACAGAAGCTGTCCTTCTCCCTCTTTGACCCAAAACCTACTTAATTACTTCTAAAAAATAAAACCTTTCCAGTAAAGAGCAATGAATCCCCCAGAGAAGAGCAAGACCCCTGAGCAGAAGTAGGTTCAGCAGCCACATCAAAGCTGCCTGAAGCTCTGAAGTGTGTCCTGGGCAGGTCCCTGGGGGTGCCTGGCCAGGAGGAGAGCGCTGTGCCTGGGGACACGGTGCCCAGGAAAGCCCCTACCCCATCAGGACCAGAGGGGAAATGTTCCATCTTGAAGGTCTGGGGCTGAACGGGGCTTGTGGCAGCTCAGGGTCTCTGGAGGAACGCAGAAGTATCAACAGCAATTGTGCTTTTTTAATACCTATTTTCACTTTGCAGTTAAGACCCTGTTCCCACCTCATACGTGGGAATGGCAGGAGCCCCCGGGCTGCCTTGTCAGCTCAAAACAGACCAGTACCAGAGGAAAACCTGCCTCCCGTCCCCGCATGAAAACACAGTAAATGCTCAGACATGAATTTAAGCCAACCTTTCCTCTTAAAACCATCAACACAACCACGAGACAAATAAAGCGGCACCACTCCACGCTGCAAGCTGCTGGACTCTTCCCTCAGCTTTTACACTCAGCCAAGAACTCCCACAGAAACGTTTTTATATCTCAAGACTACTTGAGACTAACCTAAGTACTGCACTTTCACTGCCAAATTTAATTTCTTCGTGGAGCCTGTTAGCTCAGTTAAAAGCTCGCCAGCCTTCCTGAGGACCCGGCGCTCTTCAGCCCATTGCTCTTCCCAGAGAGGCACAATTAGCCACAGAAAGGCTACGCCTGCATGATGCTAACGAGCCACACACTCCATGCCCCGGTGGGTTTTTCCCATTCTTCTCCTGCATCCACAGAGAGCCATCCAGGTCTCTGAAGGACGTCTTTTATCACAGCTGGAAAATAGCACCCGCCTGCAAGAAGAGCACTCCGGGGTCCTCTGTGATGCCGTGGTCCAGGGGAGGAGGAAGAGATGTCCTTTGGGTACCAGTACTGGAGCTGGCAGGGCTGGTGATGCCAAGAACAGTGCAATTTGGGGGCTGCAGCCACAGCACAAACCTACATGGGGACAAGCCGGCAAGAAAATATCAGTTTTGCATATGTAAGGGGAGAGGGCAGATCCTTATATATATATATATGCATATATATATATCTTTACATATATATATATAGCTTTTCGTGATAAAAATCTCAAAAAAATTGGAGAGTGAGCGAAAGAAACCAAGATATTACAGTACCCGGAGTAAATTAAGGAAACAAAATTAGAAACAATCTGTGTTTCGAAAATGTGGTCAACAGAATGCATCACCATGACAATCCCTGCTAGAAGCAACAAGGGAGGCTTTCCTGGCACTGCTGGAGGAGCGCTCTTTCGGCAGTGGAGAGTCATCAAAATGCAATTTACAGCACCAAAAAAAAAAAAAGAGAGATCTGTACTGGCATTTTGTTGACTTTTATTCTAAAAATGTGAGAATTCGACTGGAGGAGCGCTACCTCACGCTGAATTCCATGAAAATCTTGATTCCCAATTTTAATGGCAGAAAATCAGAGACATCTTTAGCATTTTCCTAAGTGGTTGGATTTCAGACAAAGCTAAAATAAAGATCAAAGATTTGTATCACAGACATAAAATGAAATCAAAAGAGAGTCTTATATTAAAGCACACAGAGGTGGGCTTTAAATGATAAAAATGGTTCTAAATGGAAATGTGAAAAAAAGGATGAAAATACCTAAGCACTGAAGAAATAAGAATATTAATTCCTTCTAAAGCTCATCATCTAGTCTAAAATATGTAGAATATGTAGCAACAAATTACAGCACAACACTGCTTATGTAGGAGTAATGATCCCACTGAACTAACCAGGTAAGCAGTGGGTTCTCTGTTTTACCTGACATCAGGTGTGCTCATGGGCAGCAGGAAAGGGACTGCCCAGGGGCACCTTGTCCCTGGGGGAAACCTGCCCATGGTGGGTGAAGAGCTCGTCTTCCAGCCTGGAGATCCCTGGGCAGAACATCCTTGGAGGCTGGCACAGCTTGTCTCCATCCTCCTTCTGGTCTCCTTCCAGCTCCCAACAACTAGAGAAGAGCAGAAGTCATTGCAATTTTACTGGTGGCTCTTTTGAAACCTCACGTTGATGAGGCTGGACCTCACATCCCCACTGCAGGCCTTGCTGACACCTGGTACAGAGACCCCAAGCCAACAAAAAATGGATTGTTTTAATTGTGGGCAGCTGAGAGACAAGGACAGAGCTCTCATGATAATCACACAAAGGTGTTCATCGTCATCGTGATGGGGAGGAGGCTCAGCTGAAAAGTGAGAAAATAAGGTTTAAAATTACCTGAAGAGAAAGCCAGAGAGCCTATCATAAAAAAAAAAATTAAAAAATTTAAAAAAAGGAAAAATGTTTTGATGACAAATGAAACACCTGTGGCTATAGGGGGAAAAAATGGAGATAATGTCTATTTTTCCTCACCATATGCAAAAACAATACGTGTATTTTTGGTGGTTAACATCGCAGTTACCCTACAGACAGCACAGATAAGGTAGCTGATCATTAATTATCTCCAGATAACACTGATAATAAAGCTGATAGTCGATTATCTCTAAGCCCTCCTTGGCTGCAGCAGTAGCAGTGGTACCCACTGCACTGCTGTCAGTGGAAATCACCTCTGGCACCTCCGGGGGTGCACCCAGCAGCTCCGCTCCAAGGGGCTACTATTTACTACATTTTAGGAAGTTCAGGCACCTAGGATAAATTTTTTTTCTCTTAAGAACATAAATCTTTACAAGCCAGACTGAATGTAAAACATGGAATACACAGGTGGCAGGGACTGACCTTGAGCTGGAGAAAAGTTTGTTGAAAAACTTTTCCTGTTGAGAAAAACCACCAATTCAGGCTGGTCTAAACTCTTCACAACTATCCATCAATTTCAGTGAGTTGTCATAATTTTTTAGTGCTTAAGTAGTATTTATTTCTCATCAAAATACTTCATGTCAAATATTTCAATTTGAATGTTATTCTATGTTAAAAAATAGTAAATTACTTAGCAACTAAAATGAAATATCTGATGCAGGGTCAAATTGAATACTTTGTTGACTCTGGGATGAAATGAAATTTTTTTAAATCATTTTTGTTTTAAACAAAGCTTTATTTTTTCCCCAGTGAATTCAGAATTGCCAGGGAATAAAAGAAATATATTACCCACAGCTAGGTACCGTATAAGTAATATATAATAGAGTTATAATAAAGAACACTGAAAAACTCCATTACATTCCCATTCCTTCGTGAGAGGCAGAACCGCCTGGTTAGAGTAGAGCTTGTATATCTAAGTAATACCTAATTCTCAGAGAAACCTTACAGGCAGTGAAATCAAAGCCAGCCGTAGACAAACAAGATAATCAAATATCGCCAGAAAACAGACTATTCGCATAACTGGAAAAAAAAGAAAGAAGAAATGGGGAAAAAAGACAATGCATATAATGTCCATAATTCATAACAAAATTATTTTTGCTTTAACAAGAGAGTTTACAATTTGAAACGTGGCATGAAAATGGGGGGTCAGCCCTCTTTTGCACAGATGATTTCAGTAGGACCAAGCAATCTCGTCCCCCCGTTGGGATTTTTAAGGGAAAAACCCCCACAACAGCATCCTTGCTAAAGATCCAGCATCTCCAGCTCTTTCCCACACAGTGGCTTGATATTGCACCCATTAAGTGTAAACCCACACACTGCTGTGTAAAAGCAAGACTATTTGAACTAACCTGTTGAATCCTTTGAAAAGTTATTTTCCCATAGTATTGCCTCCTAAAATCGTAAAACCTTTAAGTAGATCTATGGCACAATATGTACATAATTAAACCAACTCATCTTGGTCAGACAGGGATTATCTGATGCATGCTAGTTGTCTTTGTCACCCACCATTGTTTTGAACTATGTTATTAAAAGAGAATCAAATTAAGGATGAAAAATAATTGCAAAATATATCAAAGCATAAAACAGATGTGAAGTGCATGGAATAAATAGCTGTAGGGAAAAGCTTTGAAATATTGTAAGAACTTCAAAAACTGCCTCTATTTCAAACACATTTTTATCTCTTATTCTTCTTCCACACTTTTTTGGTGTGGAAACAGGCTTAAAACTCAAAGATAAAGAGCAAATAAATGTGTTTTTTTCATTTCCAAATATGAAATGGGGACCTCAGCCTCCTTAAGTAGTAAATACTAGATCTGCTCCTTCAGAGTTCATCTTAGCAGAAGTCTGGTTTATAGAAATATATATATATATAAAAGAAAGAAACAGCATCAACACCTCAGCAGTTGGGCATTGCCTTGCATTTCCCCTGGCAGTATTTCTTGTGGTTTGCTCCTCCTTTACATAAGTGGCCCATGAGACACAAACTGACCATCAGCATGTCTGGATCCAGCTTCAGACACCATGCCCAAGCACCAGGACCAGCCATGTGTACCTGCACATCACCAGAAATGAAACCTCCTTCATCCACTGCAGCTTCCGACCGGCGGGAGGCGCTCACCCTGACGCTAAAGGGAAGAGCTGGGCTGTGACCCAACTGCTGCCCAACACATCCAAAGAATCAGTGCTTTGGCACTGACTGCCCAAGAACGAGATATTGTACAGTTGTACAACACCTTTCCTACCCCAAACTGCTTTGTGTTCTTGATCCTCCGTGTCCTCAGTTCATGACGGTGGCGAAGGAAATTTCACTGAATTTTTAGAGTTGGAAGGGACCATAGAGATCATCTAGTCCAACTCCCCTGCTGAAGCAGGATTGCCCAGAGCTTGTCAGAGCATGTTACTCAGGAGCATCCAGGTGGGTCTTGAAAATCTCCAGAGAAGGGGACTCCACACCCTCCCTGGGCAGCCTGTTCCAGGGCTCCGTCACCCTCACCCTGAAAAAGTTCTTCCTCATATTCAAGTGGAACCCTTTATGTCCCAACTTGTGCCCGTTGCCCCTCGTCCTCTCACTGGCAACTACTGAAAAGAGTCTGGTTCCCTCCTCCCTCAGCCCGCCCTTGAGATACTTGTAGGCATTAATTGAACTCCAAAAAATTGAAGTTTTTGGAGCCACACAAGGTGCAAATTAGCTGTTCGTGTCACAGAATGCTTCTCTAGAGCTCAAAACTAAAAAACCAAGTTGTTCCCAAGGGTATCACCCAAGAAAATAACAGTGTGAGGCTCTGCGAGGAAGAGAAAACGAGGCAGGGTTGGGCACTCACCTCCGTGGCTGAGCTCCTCTGCACCACCCAGGGCTGGTGGCCCATATGGCCCGGGGCTGAGACCCAGCTGGGCTCTGCTGAGCCTTAATTTTGGACACCTCAATACAAGAGAGAGAGCGAGGTGCTGGAGCGAGTGCAGAGGAGGGCAACGAAACTAGTGAAGGGCCTGGAAGACAAATCATATGAGGAGCGGCTGAAGGAGCTGGGACTGTTTAGTATGAGGAAGAGGAGGCTGAGGGGAGACCTCATCACTCTCTACAACTA